>NC_142020.1:15037450-15337450 GCF_049901735.1 Notechis scutatus | reverse complement strand
TTAGCTTACCTCGGCGCTGGAGTTCTCTTTCCCTTCCTGGTTCTGAAAAGCAGACAAGGGTGCTGTGAGTCTTCCCTAAGTGGGCGAATTTACTCTACATTTCCTACGCGGTTGCTTCCCAGACCGATAAAAATTCGATTTAAGGTTCTTGTTCGTCTGACCCAACCCGACGCCAACTTCGCCCCGTTGTCCGGCTTCGCTCCCTCCACCCACCCGGACGTCCCGAGTTCGCCCCTCAGGCTCTTCCCCGTCCCAAGCCAAGCCTGGAACTCACCTGCCCAGCATCCCGAAGCCGGCCGGCGAGGGGTACGAACGCTGCGCCCCCCCGATTCCTCTTCTTCCCAGGGGGAACCCCGAGATTGGCGCCGGGAAAGGCAGCCGGGAAGTTTGCGCGAGCTCCTCCTCTGCTTTCCCCGGGCCGGAGCGCCTCGCAACGCCAACTTCTCTCCCTTCTGCTCCCTGCCCCCCCTTTGCCTACCTGCGCCACCTGCCCGATCTCCGGCCCAGGAAGCGCCCGTTCCACCTGGGGCGCCGCCCGGCCGCTTCCTCTTGGCTTTCTCAGCCGGCTGCCCGGCAGCACCTTCCCCGGAGACTCCTCCTCTTCCCTCTCCCTGCCCAGCTCAGTCGGGTGGGGAGGCGGCCAGGCTTCCCTTACCGCCCCTTCGCCGCTGCCCCCCCTCCACTCCGGGCACTGGGACTCGTGCCAGGCGATCTCTGACCGGGCGGGGAGGATTTGCGCATCTCCCCTCTGTGGCTCAGCGCTAAGACAGGCACGGGCGCTTTGGAGAACTTTCCCCGGGTGTGAATCCAACCCATCTCGTTTGCAAGCTTCAGTTCGTGCTCAGAATAACAGAGTTGGAGGGGAGCCCACCCCCGTGGAGCGGGGGGCTGGCCTGGCCTCTCCCCTCTGTGTGTGTGTGTGTGTGTATGTGTATAATTATAAAAATATAATAAAAAAAAAAAAAAAAAAAACATCCCCTACCTGCCTCCAACTCCAAGACAGGCACGGAGCTTTGCCTGGGTTATCCACGCCATAGTTGTGCTTAGTTGTCACCACAAACAGCTTCGTCTGCCCACCAGTTAAGAAGGACCTTGGAGGTCTTCTAGTCCAACCCCGTTGGAGCAGGAGATCGTATCTGATTCCGAACAAATGGCTATGTCCAATCTCTCTCTCTCTCTCTCTCTCTCTGTATGTGTATGTGTATATACTATCTCTCTCTCTCTGTGTGTGTATGTGTGTACATATCCATATCCATATCCATATCCATATCCATATCCATACATACATACATACATACATACATACATACATACATACATACATACATACATACATACATATATATATATATATATATATATATATATATATATATATATATATATATGTTTTCTTAAGTTTTTGGGTGTACCCATGTATGGTATTTCGGCTTGGTTGGTTATTTTCCCACGTCATTATAGTTGTGCTTTTAGAACAGCCTACGGCGCCATTATATATATATATATATATATATATATATATATATATATATATATATATATATATATATATATATATATATATATATATATATATATATATAATAATAATATATTTTTTCTTTATGTTTTTTATGGTATGTTTATGGGTTTCTTCAGGTATTTTTCCACGTCTTGATATTTGTGCTTTTACTATAGTAGCGTTTGGGCAGAATCTCATCTGCCATTTTCTGGCTTGTGTATTGGGTTCTTTTTAATCGTGTGTGTCAGGTTTGGCAGCCATTCAAATAAAGCAGAAAGCCAGCACCAAATTCAAACAAAAAACGGCTGCCAAGCTTGACACACACGATTAAAAAGAGCCCAACACACAAGCCAGAAGATGGCAGAGGAGATTCTGCCCAAACGTCGCTATAATAGAAGCACAAATATTAAGACGTGGGAAAATTCCCGAAGAAACCTAAATACCATACAAATATATTCTTGTTTACATATAAAAATATCGAAGACAGCATGACCACCATCCTGGCATTTATTTCACCATACACACTAAAATAAAAAACAAACCGCATATATACTATTTATACATTGATATTTTTGTACAGTTATTCTTGACCAATTTCTCTTCTCAAAATCCTCCAGTGATGGAGCACTCCTAACTTCTGGTGGCAGGCTGTTCCACTGGTTAATTGTTCTCCCTGTCAGGAAATTCCTCCCTAGTTCTAGGTTGCTTCTCTCCTTGCTTAGTTTCCATCCGTTGCTTCTTGTCCTGCCTTTCAAGTGCTTTGGAGAATAGCTTGACTCCCTCTTCTTTGGGGCAGCCCCTCAAATAGTTATTGTGTCACTCATAACCAAGAAAGCCACGAATTCCTTTACAGGGCAAAGGGTCGGAATAGAGCAGGGGAGGATGATTATGACCACTTTTAGGCCCTGTGGACTTCAACTCCCAGAATTCCTGAGCCATTCTCGGAGTTGAAGTCCACAGGTTATTAAATTGCCATAATTGCCTGCCCCAGGAATACAATAGAGCAGGGGTGTCCAACCTTGGCAACTTGAAGCCTGGCGGACTTCAACTCCCAGAATTCCCCAGCCAGCAAAGCTGGCTGGGGAACTCTGGGAGTTGAAGTCCGCCAGGCTTCAAGTTGCCAAGGTTGGACACCCCTGCAATAGAGGCTTACGGGACTCAAAGGTTTAAACCTAGAAACCCAGTTTAGGGTAGTGGTTAAGGCCAGAGGCTAGAAACTAGCTAGGTGACTTTGACCGATTCCTCTCTCAGTTCTAGGAAGCAGGCGAGGGCCGACCATTTTGGAAATCTCGCCAAGAAAAACGGCGGGGATTTGTCCAGCTCAATCACCTCCCCTTCCCATTTTAATTTCTGAAATCAAAAGTCATCCTTTCAGTTTACGACATTTTCCATCTTTCACAGTCCGATCCAGACTTTGGCCCCTTTAAGACATGTGGACTTCAACTCCCAGAATTCCCCAGACAGACACGATCACCATGGAAACAATCCTTTTTTTACTTCCTTTGAAGGAGTCCTTCAGACAAAGATTACTGTAAACATATTGCAATTCCTTTATTGTTTTAGTCAAACGAAGACTGTCCTTTCAGAAGATGGCAGTAAAGCTATTCTGAATTTATTCGGGTTGCTTTCGGAATGAGAAAACATAGAGAAGAAACCCTTAATAGGAAGATCGTTGAATACTATTTGTAACCTGAACTACTTCCGATGTGCTATAAAACTGAAATGTAAGGGGAAAAAATGAAGGGGTGGGGGGAGAAATTTAAACATTGCAACTGGGAAAAACCTGTTCAACGTTTGAAACTTCCTTGGGTTTCCTCAGAAAAAAACCCAATTAACTAGGAAAACTTGCTATAAAATTTGCTGGGGCTAATTCCTAGGCAGGTACAACATCAAACTTTTTAATGGTTACAGCAGGTTTCTGAACAGGTACTTGTGAATGTTTATGTAACATGAATTGACACCCATTGTGTCAGCTTACCCACAAATGTTCATTGTCAAAGTTCAAAATAAGAGTTATGAACAGGAAAAAAAAATTAGCGTGTACCCCAGGAGTCCCCAAACTTGGCAACTTTAAGACCTGTGGACTTCAACTCCCGGAATTCTCCAGCCAGCATAGCTGGGAATTCTGGGAGTTGAAGTCCACAAATCTTAAAGTTGCCAAGTTTGGAGACCTCTGGTGTACACCAAGGGAGTCCAACCGTGGCAACTTGAAGACCCATGGACTTCAAGACCTGATTTTAAGACCCATGGACTTCAACTCCCAGAATTCCCAGCTATGCTGGCTGGAGAATTCTGGGAGTTGAAGTCCACAAGTCTTAAAGTTGCCGAGTTAGGAGACCTCAATGTACACAATCAAGTTTGCATCCAAACCAACATTAACCTCAGGCAGACGGCCTCTGGCCTCCAAAGAATTCTTTTGGGTCCACCATCACCACACTCGGCATTGATGGATGAGTTCCTTCAACCTCCGGATGCCTTCGATGCTTTTGTCCTTGAGAGCCATTGCCAGCAGAACGGCCTTGTTGCCAGCTTCTTGAGACACCGAGGTCACCAGGTGCTTGGCGGAGATGTGGACAAGAGGCTGAAAGCAAAGCAAGAAGAACTTAAGTGACCATTCCTCTCCAACGTCACTGTCAGGTTTTCAAGGGATGAAATCCATTTCAAAAGAAAAGAGCAAAATCCATCTTCCAAAACAATTTCTTTTTATTTAGGGAAGGATCAAATTGGCAAAGTCCATTAAAATTCCAGATCCGACACAACCTGGAATTACCCCACATAATATTGGAAGTTAGAAACAGCCCCCCAAAGTCACATTCTCCAATAGAAGTAAATCAAGGGTTGCCTGGTGTCATCATTCTCCACCTCCAGGTCTCAGCGGGGTCAGCTTTCCTTCCCACGGGAAGGAGAGCCACCTAGCCTAAACAACTCTCTCTATCTCCACTCCTCCCACCTTAGGAATGTGGCAAGCCCGAAAACCTTCCCCCATAACCAGCAAAGAGAAAAAAAGAATATATAATAAGGCTAAATAAAAGGGCTACGCATATGTCAACTTTGGGCTTGACATTCACCTTCTCCACCTCTTCCTCCATGGTGTGGCCATCTGGCTAAGCCATCAAGAAAGCTGGTGGACTTCCAAGAAAACAAAGGAAGTGAAAAAAAGGAGAAAGGAAGTCAAGGAAGATACTTGGAGGTTAAACGAAGATAGGGAATGGGAGGAAGAATACCTCATCCTTGCCCAGGAGAACTTTCGTGGTCCACGAAGTTCTGTTGATCCCATCAGGTACTGCGTCAGGCTCCACTGAGACCAGAGTCCCCATCTTTCCATACTGGGTCACCACCACCAGGATCGTGGCTCCAAAGGAGGTGCACACCACCTCCGTTGGGATGCCACACACGGCTTCTCTGGTCTGCTTTGAGACTGGGATGGGCTGAGTCGCCATGGCAGGAATCGGTCCTTGCCTTAAAGGAAACCATCCGTAAGAAGGACGCAGCATCTCACGATGCTTTCAAGCCAGCTTCCCCATGAGGGAAGGCTCAGCTCCTGCCTCCTGAGAGGTGGCCCTTGATTTTGGCTCTGGTTCTTCTCAGTTAACTTGTCAATAAGGAGACAAAGAAAAAGTTTGCTTGGCAAAGAATTCTTAACCTTAAGCCTCAACTGTTTTAAATATCCCTCTCTCAGTGGCATGGTGTGTCTGTCTATCTGGGTTTCCTTCCTTCCGGTTTCCACCTATCACCTACCTCTCCTTCCTTTTCTTCCTCTCATTTCCATCTCCTTCCTTCCTTCCATCCTTCCCTTTTCTTCCTTTCATTTCCATCTTCTTCCTTCCTTTCCTTCCTCCCTCCCTCCTTTCCTTCCTCTCATTTCCATCTCCTTCATTCTTTCCATCCTTCCTTCCCTTTTCTTCCTTTCATTTCCATCTCCTTCCCTCCTTCCTTCCTTCCTTCCTTCCTTCCTTCTATCCATCCATCCATCCATCCATCCATCCATCCATCCATCCATCCATCCATCCATCCTTCCCTTTTCTTCCTTTCATTTCCATCTTCTTCCTTCCTTCCATTCCTTCCTTCCTTTCCCTCCTTCCTCTCATTTCCATCTCCTTCCTTCCTTCCTTCCTTCCTTCCTCCCTCCCTCCCTCCCTCCCTCCCATCTCCTTCCTTCCTTCCTTCCTCTCAACAACAAAGCAAAAGCTACGACCAGGTAAAACCACTTTCACCATCGCTTGTACTGAAAACCTTCAGTCGCTCTTGCCTGCTGGGTCCCCCAAATCTGCGTTCACTTTCTCTCCTTTGACAACGGACTCGGGTTCACCCTGGCTCGGCTCTTTACCCCAAACCACGACCGGCGCCTCCTGCCAACCCGGAACCCGCGCGCGGCGAGCCTTGCCAACCTGGTGGGGGGCGGGGGGGGACGGAAAGGGGGCGCCTCAGCTTGCAGGCTGCCCTCTCCGGCGGAGGCGCGCCAGGAAGGCCCGAAAACCAAACCCTCCGGAGGCGCGCAGTGGAAGAGGGGTGGTGGTCCGGGGTTAGGGGCCCCTTTCCCGGAGGAGGAGAAGGGAGCGCGCAGCGCCCGCCCGCCCGCCTGCCTCTCCAGCCAGCCGGGCTCGCGCGTAGCATGCGGGTGGGTGCAGCTGCGGCTCTCCAAAGCGCATGGCTAGGTTCGGTTCGGCTCTACGTAGCCGGTCCGGACCTAGAACTTAGCCTCCCCCTACAGCCCGGTTCTACCGACCGAGCCCTGCGCTTGCTTACTTGCTTGCTTGCTTGCTTACCTTCCAAGCAATCGTTCCCTCCGCCTCCGCCGGTCTGGGCTGCTTCCGCACGCCTTCCTCCTCCCCGGGAGGAGCGTTAAGATGGGCGGAGCGCTTCCCCGAAGCCGGGAGTCTCTGGGCGTGTGCAAAGCGCCTCCCCTTGCTTGACCCGATGGAAGTGGATCTTGGGGTCGAAGCAAAGAGGGTCAAGTTGGCCGCATCGCTGCCCCGGGGAGGTTGGCATTGCAAAACTGGATGCCAAAGAAAGAACAGGGGCAGAGCGCTGGAGAAGGGGCAGAGGGGCAACTGCCTTAAGGAGCAGGATCTTAGCCATGGTTTATTAACTAAGCCGGAATCAAACAGCATATGCTAAACTCTAAACCAGAATGGCTGGGTTGATGATATATTAAGCCCGTGTTTCTCAACCTTGGCAACTTGTGTGGGCTTCAATTCCCAGAATTCTCCAGCAAGGCTGGTTGGAGAACTCTGGAAGTTGAAGTCCATCGATGCTAGCTGGGGAATTCTGGGAGTTGAAGTCCACATATTCTAGCTGGGGAATTCTGGGAATTGAAGTCGAACGAAGCTGGCTGGGGAATTCTGGGAGTTGGCATCCACGCAACCTTCAAGTTGCCAAAGTTGCAAGCCACCGATTTAGGCTAAGAGAGAAACAAACCAACAAACCACATCCTGGTTTATGGGTTGTGCGCATGCAGCTTGTGGGCTTAACTCTTCACCCCTCCATTGCTTCCAGCCATGCATAACCAATCTGGGGTGTGTGGGTGTGTCCCTGAATGGAGAAGTGGGTCTTCCCCAAAACAGAACCATTCAGTCGAAGAATCCCTGTTCTAAAAAAAAAACCCAATCGTCCGTTAAAAGGGGGCTTTTAATACATGGACCCATGTATTAATGATTAAGTGATTAATTGGCAACATCTTTTTATAGTTGATCAAAATGTCCCTAATTAATTCGGCCGATTTGCCCAATATAGCAAATGTTAATTTAAACCTCATTGATTTAAGGAGCACTGATTCCTACTTGGAGGCATGTCGCTGAGATTAACGACCCTTATTTTCTTTCCTGAAAACCGCAGATCTTTAATTTCGATATGATTTATTTGCAAAGCTGATGGACTGGGGGGGGGTGGGGGCAGGTGGAGGGAGCCGCCGTGCTCTCGGGTTGAAAGACAGAAATGAATGCAAAATCTAGATGAAGTGCTTTCGAACAGAAATAAGTCAGGCGAGAAAAGAACCAGAAAACATACAGGGTTTTTTGGAGGGAGAAAACAATCCTCAATTCAGAAATTATTATACAGAAAATTTCTGAGAAGCTTTCCTTCCAGCCGAAAAAAAATGCTTGCAAACTATTCCACAGTTGCATTGAATTTTTTTTATTTTTAAATCTTAGCCAACTTGTTCAAGACGAAAATGGAAAAAGCATGTTTAGGCGGGCATTCCTCCTTTGCTGCCTTCTAGGGCTGTTTGGACTGCGTCTCCCAGAGTTCCACAGGAGGCAGGCTAGGAATCCTGGGAGTTGAAGTCCCTGCACATCTGGCTGGCGAGCCATCGAGGAAGCCTGGCGGGAGAACGTTGGCACAGTAATTCCCCTAGAGGGCAGCAGAGTTCCATAGAAAAGCTCACCCAGGAATGCCTTGTCTATCAGCATCCTCCTGCTGGCTGTGGATTATGGTTGTGAATCTCGGTTAGCAATCTTGGTTTGTCTTCACACTTTCTGGAAGGGGGGCGGGCTGAGGATCCCACCTCCTTTCTTTTTGTCACCGTTAAATCCTTCCCTAATCCAGGGTTTCTTAACCTTGGGCCCTTTGAAGATAGCTGGGCTTCTTCAACTCCCAGAATTCCCCAGCCAGTTTGCTGGCTGGGGAATTCTGGGAGTTGAAGTCCACCCATCTCCAAGGAGCCACGGTTGAGAAACACTGCCATCGTGTTTATTTTGGCAGGGATGGTAACGTCAACCCATGGTCGTGTCACGGCTTGTCCACAAATTATGATCAAACCCATGTCAGTTTCTTTGATAAGCTACAGCTGAGCGTAGTTGTAGAGATGCAACTGTTGGGGGTAAAAGTCCCTCCCTCTCCCCCCCCTCCTCTTACAACAGAAATCATATTTTTTTTTGAAGATGGGGAGAAAGCTCGCCCCTCGGTTTCTGAGCTCCAGCTAAAACAGGAGCTTCCCCCTCTCCCATTCAGTAAGGCCAGATCTGAGGAGGGGGGTCTTCCTCCCTGAATTGGTGAGTCATGCTTCTTTTAATACAAACCCCCCCCCTCTTCTCTCCCCCTCCTCCTTTCTGTAGCCCCGGTTTGGCTGAGATGATCACGGAGGAGGGAAAAATATGTGCTAATGGGAAATTGATCCTTCAGTGGCATCAAGAGTGAGTCACCCTGTGGGAGGGGGAATTAGAGGGGGGAGATACAGACCAGTTTTATTTTGCAAAAGCTTAGCTAGTTACAGAATAGTGTTGGGGGGGCACCTTGGAGGACTTCTAGTCTAACCCCTGCTCAAGCAGGAGACCCTATAATACCACTGATGGCTAACCTTTTTGGGCTCCTGGGCCAAAAATTGTGCGTGCGCTTGCACACTTGCACTCGTGTGCCAGCACCCAGAAGGCAATGCGTGCCCCCCCTGCGCCCCCTACGCAAGTGCCTGTAATCCCCACCCCCCCACCCCCGCTGCCCTCTTACCTGCACTGCCCCTCACAGCTGATTTTCGGCCGGTTTGAGGCCTTTTCCGGTCTCCCAAAGGCTTGAGGAAGCTTCTGCAGGCTTTGCAGGCCGAAAACTAGCCCCGTTTCATCACGTCCGGTATTTTCAGAAAAACAGGAAGTGACGAAACGGGCTAGTTTTCGCCTGCAAAGCCTGCAGAAGCTTTCCTCAAGCCTCTGGGAGACGAAAAGGCCTCAAACCGGCCGAAAATCAGCTGTGAGGCGCACGCATGCGCAGTGAGGTAAGCTGGCCTGCAGCTCGTGTGCCAGCACAAGTGGCTCTGCGTGCCACCTGTGGCACGCGTGGCATAGGTTCGCCGTCACGGCCCTATCCCATTTCAGACAAGTGGCTGTCCAGTCTCTTCTTCAAAGCCTCCAAAGCACCCACAACTTCTGGTGGCAACCTGTTCCTTTGATCAAATGTTCGGATTGTTGGGAAATTTCTGCTTAGTTCCAGGTTGCTTCTTTCTTTGATTAATTTCCATCCGTTGCTCCTTGTGCTGCCTCAGGCAGGAGGAGAAAAAGGCACCAGCCCAACTTGGTCTGAAAAGCAAAGCCCGAGGGCCCATTTCTGAATTTCCTTCCCTCTCACCGTGAAAGGGTGTTTTTTTAATAAGCCCTGGGATGTAGCTTTCAGTATGTTTTGCAAACCCAAACTATGCGCCTCCTCCTTCCTGGGTAGGATCTGAGCCCCAAGTTATCCATGTGAGCACCAGCCAAACTTCCTTCATTTTGTCTCTGTAGAAAGTTAGCACCCACTCCTCTCCTAGAAGAATGAAATATTCTAGGAAATATTAAAAGGGTAGGATATTTTCCCTAAAAGAGAAATAGAAATCTTAAGGGACACAGAAACTCAGCCCCAGCTCCCTGGCCCAAGCAGATATTTTGGTGTCAGCCAATCTACAAGACAAAAGACCTTCAGCTCCAGGAGGATGGGATTAACCTTCAGGGCAAAGCCATTCAGCCACAATAGGAATTGCATTGCATCAGCCCAAGTTTCAACCAAGCTTGACTCAGAAAACCTACAAAGTTAGCTATGACCCCTGCATATTCCCATGGGAGTCTGACAGCAACCAATAGAACACACTGCCCTTGCCACAGGAACAGGAAGCTCAAGGGCAAAGCCGAAGAGAAGGTATAAATACCCCTCAGTCTCAACTCCATGTGGTCAGCTGCCCAGACCTCAAACCCATGTGGTTCTGCTTCATCATTAAACCATCTTTCCAATCAGCCTCCATGTTTCCAGTGTCTTCCTCCCCACTTGGAACTGAGCCAGATGGATTTTTCTTCCAACCTCTCTTTATCCTCATCCCCTCTGGTTTACAAAATTAAAATGAGAACACCTTCCCAACCGCGTCCATGGAGACCGAAATATTGGCAGAGATGGGCATCTGTGTGACAGTCTCCTCCGTCTCCCCTCTTCCTTTCCCTCAAATTGCTGGGATCCCATTAGGAATATTGGTTAGCCTGGCTGGACTTCTACTCAGCATTATTTTAGACCCAGTGTGGGGTTGCTGCTGAACGCTGGGTGATTAACGACGGCATTAATCATCCCACCGCTTCTTGCCTGCCATATTTCAATTAAATTGTAAACTTGTGCTGGAGATCAGTCATTAACTCTCCAGGCATGAGAAATGGTTGTTCGGGTCTATTCGGAACATCCCGTCACAGCTGCATATTGGAAAGGCGGCCTTTTCTCTCCCTGAACAAAATATTGCAAAGGAGGGGAGGTTAGCATCCCCAGGGCTGTTCCAGCAAGGGATTTTTTCTTCTCCGAAAGAGCTATTTGCCGTTAAAGGTAAGAATTAAAACAGTCATAGTTTGTTTGAGATCACTGTTTTCCAAACTTTAATTTGAATTTGAATTCTTTATTGTCATTGTACGTATATGCACAGTATACATACAACGAAATTCACATTACACCCAGACACACACAACATGCACACACACATGACAGTCCCCAAACACACCCCACCCACCAAAATTCCCCACCCCTAAAAATACACAAGCACCCACTCAACAGACCAAGTAACACTGTCCAACAGCTCACTTGACAGTGGCCCTTAAGTTCATCGTTAAGGGCAATTATAACTCTGGGATAAAAACTGTTCAGAAAAGGTGGGGTCCGAGTTTTAATTGTTTCTGTATCTTCTGCCAGAGGGCAACAGTTCACAAAGATTGTGAGTAGGGTGGGAAGAGTCTCTGAGAATGTTGTGCAACTTCCTTAAAAGCGAGATGAGAAGATGTCATCCCAGGACTGGTAGCTGGAGCCCAGTGATATTCTGGGCAGTTTGAATGATTCTCTGTAGAGCCTTTTTGCCCGCTAAGATGGGTGGATTTCAAATTGTGGTGCTGGAGAAGACTCTTGAGTAGAGTAGAGTAGAGTAGAGTAGAGTAGAGTAGAGTAGAGTAGAGTAGAATAGAATAGAATAGAATAGAATAGAATAGAATAGAATATAGAATAGAATAGAGTAGAGTAGAGTAGAGTAGAGTAGAGTAGAGTAGAGTAGAGTAGAATAGAATAGAATAGAATAGAATAGAATAGAATAGAATAGAATAGAATAGAATAGAATAGAATAGAATAGAATAGAATAGAATAGAATATTGGAATAAAGAATAGAGTAGAGAGTAGAGTAGAGTAGAGTAGAGTAGAGTAGAGTAGAGTGTAATCAAATGTATCCCCCACCCCATTTCTGTTTCTCCTTATCCATGAGGTCTGGAAACTTGATCCCTTGAAACCAACTCCGATCCTCCTGCTTTCTGCTCCTGTGGCCTCCCCTGATGCCAGGATGCCACAACAGAAACCCCTGCAGGCACCCAGAGTTTGCTCTGCAGATTTTCCTTCCCACGTATAAATCCACCCTCCATCCTGCTTGGACTGAACATCTGGAACTGAATGGATTCCTTCCCCTATGGCAGTTGTCATTTCCCGAAGCCCCTCATTCTTCTCTCTCCCCCACCCCCACCCCGGTTTGCTTCTATATTAAAAATAGGTTTGTGTCATTTTTATTTAATCAAAGAGTTCATTAAAACAGAATCAAAGCAGCATGGAAAAAAACCAACAACCTCTAGAGGAAGAAAGTATGAAATCGTGGTTAGATACATCAGTCAAAGGCTTGCAGGAAGACAAGCCTAACCGCTTCCCAATTAAAGGAGGGGAGAGAAATAAAGACGAGTGAAGAGGAAACATCTCTTTTGTGTGTGTGTTTCTTCTGCAGTCCCTCTGGAGCTGCACAACATCACACACATGAGGGGCCCAGTGAACTTGTTTAATGCGTTTTCGCTTCTCCCCCACCCGCCACAGTTCTCTAAATTGCCATAATTTCATTTCCCAGCGTTGCATGGAGACTCAACTCGTGGCATCGCCCTCCGCTCCGCCCTGCCAAAAAGGAAGATAAAGAATGTTAATATTCTTCGTGGTGGTTCCTAACTCCTCCAAATCCCAAATTGTTTCCCCCAAGTGTCGGGCCATTTGCAAGTTTGCAGAGTCCTGAGGCTCTGCAGAAAACTTCTCTAATGATTCCTTGGGAGGGAAGGAAGGAAGGAAGGAAGAAGGGCGGGCATGATGGAAAGCATCACGCTAGTCCTCAGTGACCAGGGTGAGGGGAGAAACCAACGGAAATGCAATTTGGGAAGAAAAGCTGTCCTGGCGTTTTAATGTCAGGGTAGGAACAAGATCCTTCTTTGGGTGGGTGGGGTGTTTTTATCTTGGGTGATTAAAAGGAATTTAATGGAATCACAAGAATTCGGGCAGGAGGGCTGTGAGGAGTAGGGAAGGGGTAGAGCAGGATGATGAAACTTCAATAGGACATTTGCCAGGGTTCCGAAGATTGCCCTAATTAAATCATGAGCCTCGAGCCAAGCTGGAGTGGGTGTGTCATAAATCAGATTCTCCAACCAAACACGTTCACAGGCTGGGTGTCATCAATCACAGTCTCCAATGAAGGATTTTCCTGGGCAGAAGATCCGGTAGCCTAGGCTACAGTCTCCACAAGATAAAGCGTGGAATGTGCTTCTGGCCTTCATCTGCCACACTGCTCCCTCAGGCCTTTCCCCCACTCCTTCTTATGTCAACTCGGAAACAGGCATAGGAATGATTTACGAGTTGACAACATCCTTAGAGTAAGGATGAAGATGGATGGATGGATAGATGGAAGATGGATGGATAAAGATGGATGGATAAAGATGGATGGATGGATGAGGTTCTCAACTTAAGACCTCAATTAGAATAGAATAGAAACGGAAGGGACCTTAGAGGTCTTCTAGTCCATCCCCTGCTCGAGCAGGAGACCCTATACAATTTGAGACATGTCCAATCTCTTCTTTAAAACCTCCAGTGATGGAGCCACCCACAACTTCTAGTGACAAGCTGTTTCATTGTTCTCACGGTTAGGAAGTTTCTCCTTAATTCCAGGTTGCTTCCCTCCTTGTTCGGTTTAATTGGGGCCAGAATTTCCATTGATAAGCAAAGTATTTATTAAACAAGTCACACCCAATTTTGGTACTTTTTCCACGGGGTTAAGCGAATCCCTGAAGTTGTTAAATGAATCAGACGGTTGTTAAGCAAATCTGGCTTCCCCCACTGGCTTAGCTTTTGGAAGCCGGATGGGAAATTCACAAACATGATCACATGGTTTGCCAGGAGGCGGCAATCATTGTCACCATTCCCCATGGCTGCCTGGGGAATTCTGGGAATCGAAGTCCATGTGCCTTAAAAGGAACCAAGGTTGCGAAAACCCTCCACTAGAAGAAATTGCTCTCCCCACAAGCGTTGTAAAAAAAAAAAGACTCTTCCCAAGTTGGATCTTGAACACAGAGTAGGATCAAGGGTGGTTTCCTCCCCCCGTTTTGTTCCCTGCTCATCCATGAGGTCCGGAAACTTGATCCTTCAAAATCAACTCAGATCCTCCAGCTCTCTGCTTCCGTGGCACATTCCGATGCAGAAGAATAAACCGGTGCATCTTCTCTTCACTCCTCGGATGGATTCGCGGGCATTGGCATTCACCCATCAGGCAGCAATTATCCATCAACAGGATGGGCTAGTGGGTGCCAGAGACACAAAAAGTTGTGTCCTGCTTGCTAAGGGATGCTGCTTGCTCTTCTCCGTTGCTGTTCCTTCTAAAGTGCTGACATTTCTGCACCGCACAACTTGCTTATCGTTTCCAGAGTCGGATGCTCTCTAATGTACCTTATCCGGTTTTTGCATGCTGGCTTAACCGGACCCAGAAAGGGATTTCTCATTTGCAAACCTAATTAATAGTAATAAGCCATGCTTGGTGCGTGATGATAATAATATCCACGATGGCACGGACGAGGAGGCGGTGGAAGGTTTGCAATGTGGTCTCTGCTTTCTCCCCTTTGTGGAGTTTGAAGCCTTTTATTGCCCAATTTACAGAGACGTGGATTGCGAGATTGGGGGGAACGTTTGTCCAAAAAAATTGCCTAAAAAGATCAACATGCAGCCATCAGTTTTGCCAATAAAGGATTGCCCACCCATAGCTGGAATGGGTGCCTTCCGTGCCCTGACAAGGGGACCATCAACAGGCTTGGAGAAATAGCAATAGCCCTAAGACTTATATACCGCTTCACAGGACTTTTACAGCCTCTCTAAGCAGTTTATAGAGTCAGCCTCCTGCCCCCAACAATCTGGATCCTCATTTTACCCACCTCAGAAGGAGGGAAGGCTTGAGCTGGTCAGGATCAAACTCCTGACAGTACACAGAGTTAGCCTGAAATTCTGCATTCTTTCCACTGCGCCATCATGGCTTCCTTGCTTGCTTGCTTCTTCCCTCCCTCCCTGCCTTCCTTCCTTTCTTCCCACTTAGCACTTAGACTTATATACTGCTCCACAGTGCTTTTACATCCCTCTCTAAGCGATTGACAGAGTCAGCCTCTTGCCCCCAACAATCTGGGTCCTCCTTTTACCCACCTCGGAAGGACGGAAGGCTGAGTCAACTTGGAGCCTGGTGAGATTCGAACTGCCAAATTGCAGGCAGCCAGCAGGCAGCAGAAGTAGCCTGCAGTACTGCACTCTGACCACTGCACCACTGTGGCTCATTTTGAAGTACAAATAAAAACTAATTTTGTTGTGGAATGGATTTATTCATCTTCAGCTCATGGTTGGCTGGAGATGCTTGACTGCCCTCCGTATAGGGAACCGGGAGCAGGAGTGGGTCTCCTGTTGGCCATCGTTCCTTCTCTCCCCGCCACCTGGAAATGGGCGGGCTGCTTCTTTCCCTTCTTGTTATACTGCACCAAGCACCAATTAGACACCCTGTGCAATAAATAATAATAAATAAATATAATGCCAGTAGCGCAGAGCAATTAGCCAAGTGTGTTTGGTTAAGCAATGTGAGTCAGCCCGGGAATCGTCTTTGGGATGTGCAATTATTTTGACTCACATCACAGGCCCGGAAGGGAGATTTTGTTTTTTCTGTTTCATGGCCCCTAATTGCTCAAATTGGAGGTGGGCTGGGCGTTGGGAGGGGAAAAGAAGACAGAAGCCCCAGAGAGTATCTGTAGGAAGGAAGCCAAGAAAATAGGAGGGGAGGAAGGAGGAAGAGTGGGGGAGGAAGGATAAATCAGATTCTCCAAGGAAACACGTTCACAGGCTGGGTGTCATCAATCACAGTCTCCAAGGAAGGATTTTCCTGGGCAGAAGAGGAGGCTACAGTCTCCACAAGATAAAGCGGAGAATGTGCTTCTGGCCTTCATCTGCCACACTGCTCCCTCAGGCCTTTCCCCCTTTCCTTCTTATGGAACTCGGAAACAGGAAGAGAGGAATGATTTACGAGTTGACAACATCCTTAGAGTAAGGATGAAGATGGATGGATGGATAGATGGAAGATGGATGGATAAAGATGGATGGATGGATGAGGATACAGGTTCTCAACTTAAGACCTCAATTAGAATAGAATAGAAACGGAAGGGACCTTAGAGGTCTTCTAGTCCATCCCCTGCTCGAGCAGGAGACCCTATACAATTTGAGACATGTCCAATCTCTTCTTTAAAACCTCCAGTGATGGAGCCACCCACAACTTCTAGTGACAAGCTGTTTCATTGTTCTCACGGTTAGGAAGTTTCTCCTTAATTCCAGGTTGCTTCCCTCCTTGTTCGGTTTAATTGGGGCCAGAATTTCCATTGATAAGCAAAGTATTTATTAAACAAGTCACACCCAATTTTGGTACTTTTTCCACGGGGGTTAAGCGAATCCCTGAAGTCGTTAAATGAATCAGACGGTTGTTAAGCAAATCTGGCTCTCCCCACTGGCTTAGCTTTTGGAAGCCGGCTGGGAAATTCACAAACATGATCACATGACCCCAGGAGGCGGCAATCATTGTCACCATTCCCCATGGCTGCCTGGGGAATTCTGGGAATCGAAGTCCATGTGCCTTAAAAGGAACCAAGGTTGCGAAAACCCTCCACTAGAAGAAATTGCTCTCCCCACAAGCGTTGTAAAAAAAAAAGACTCTTCCCAAGTTGGATCTTGAACACAGAGTAGGATCAAGGGTGGTTTCTCCCCGTTTTGTTCCCTGCTCATCCATGAGGTCCGGAAACTTGATCCTTCAAAATCAACTCAGATCCTCCAGCTCTGCTTCCGTGGCACATTCCGATGCAGAAGAATAAACCGGTGCATCTTCTCTTCACTCCTCGGATGGATTCGCGGGCATTGGCATTCACCCATCAGGCAGCAATTATCCATCAACAGGATGGGCTAGTGGGTGCCAGAGACACAAAAAGTTGTGTCCTGCTTGCTAAGGGATGCTGCTTGCTCTTCTCCGTTGCTGTTCCTTCTAAAGTGCTGACATTTCTGCACCGCACAACTTGCTTATCGTTTCCAGAGTCGGATGCTCTCTAATGTACCTTATCCGGTTTTTGCATGCTGGCTTAACCGACCCAGAAAGGGATTTCTCATTTGCAAACCTAATTAATAGTAATAAGCCATGCTTGGTGCGTGATGATAATAATATCCACGATGGCACGGACGAGGAGGCGGTGGAAGGTTTGCAATGTGGTCTCTGCTTTCTCCCCTTTGTGGAGTTTGAAGCCTTTTATTGCCCAATTTACAGAGACGTGGATTGCGAGATTGGGGGAACGTTTGTCCAAAAATTGCCTAAAAGATCAACATGCAGCCATCAGTTTTGCCAATAAAGGATTGCCCACCCATAGCTGGAATGGGTGCCTTCCGTGCCCTGACAAGGGGACCATCAACAGGCTTGGAGAATTAGCAATAGCCCTAAGACTTATATACCGCTTCACAGGACTTTTACAGCCTCTCTAAGCAGTTTATAGAGTCAGCCTCCTGCCCCCAACAATCTGGATCCTCATTTTACCCACCTCAGAAGGAGGGAAGGCTTGAGCTGGTCAGGATCAAACTCCTGACAGTACACAGAGTTAGCCTGAAATTCTGCATTCTTTCCACTGCGCCACCATGGCTTCCTTGCTTGCTTGCTTCTTCCCTCCTCCCTGCCTTCCTTCCTTTCTTCCCACTTAGCACTTAGACTTATATACTGCTCCACAGTGCTTTTACATCCCTCTCTAAGCGATTGACAGAGTCAGCCTCTTGCCCCCAACAATCTGGGTCCTCCTTTTACCCACCTCGGAAGGACGGAAGGCTGAGTCAACTTGGAGCCCGGTGAGATTCGAACTGCCAAATTGCAGGCAGCCAGCAGGCAGCAGAAGTAGCCTGCAGTACTGCACTCTGACCACTGCACCACTGTGGCTCATTTTGAAGTACAAATAAAAACTAATTTTGTTGTGGAATGGATTTATTCATCTTCAGCTCATGGTTGGCTGGAGATGCTTGACTGCCCTCCGTATAGGGAACCGGGAGCAGGAGTGGGTCTCCTGTTGGCCATCGTTCCTTCTCTCCCCGCCACCTGGAAATGGGCGGGCTGCTTCTTTCCCTTCTTGTTATACTGCACCAAGCACCAATTAGACACCCTGTGCAATAAATAATAATAAATAAAGATAATGCCAGTAGCGCAGAGCAATTAGCCAAGTGTGTTTGGTTAAGCAATGTGAGTCAGCCCGGGAATCGTCTTTGGGATGTGCAATTATTTTGACTCACATCACAGGCCCGGAAGGGAGATTTTGTTTTTTCTGTTTCATGGCCCCTAATTGCTCAAATTGGAGGTGGGCTGGGCGTTGGGAGGGGAAAAGAAGACAGAAGCCCCAGAGAGTATCTGTAGGAAGGAAGACTAGAGGGAAAATAGGAGGGGGAGGAAGGAGGAAGAGAATGGGGGAGGAAGGAGGAGGAGGAGGAAGGAGGAAGAGAAAGGGGAGGAAGGAGGAGGAGGAGGAGGAAGGAGGAAGAGAAAGGGAGAGGAAGGAGGAGGAGGAGGAAGGAGGAAGAGAAAGGGAGAGGAAGGAGGAGGAGGAGGAGGAAGGAGGAAGAGAATGGGGGAGGAAGGAGGGAGGAGGAGGAGGAGGAGGAGAAAGAAAGAAAGAAAGAAAGAAAGAAAGAAAGAAAGAAAGAAAGAAAGAAAGAAAGAAAGAAAGAAAGAAAGAAAGAAAGAAAGAAAGAAAGAAAGAAAGAAAGAAAGATTTGTATGAGGTGGCGGCTAGAAAGCCAGAATGACTACAATCCTGAGATAAAAGGATGTGCAAATGAGGAGCAGGGGGAATGCTGCTTATTTAGCAGCTGATTGGACTCCGACTAGGAAGAGAAAGAAGGCCATTTCAACAAAAGAGGAGCAAATGTGACCAGGGAGATCAGGACAAAGCCTTCCCAGCTTCCCTGGACACTCATGGCCGGCTGGGGAATTCTGAGAATTGAAGTCCACCCGTCTTAAAGCGGGGAAACCCTGGCATCTATGTTCCACCGACAGGGATGCCCCCTGCTTTAGAACCCACCCAGATAAAAGGATCAGGCTCAGAACATCTGGCGAAGGAAGAACAAGCACCTGTCTCTCCCCAGGTAGCGCCAGCCCCCATTTGCAAGAGATCCTCTCTTTACCCGCAGGGCTGAAGGCACCGAGCCAGGAAAACAACAACAACAACAACAACAAGAGTGCGAGGAAATCGGAGGATGTGGACTCTCCGCTTAGCCCCTTGCAAGAGAAATCTTTCACCAAGAGCAGCAAGCAAGAGAGAGGAACAAGAGACGGAGCGATGGCAGTTGACCTGAGCGTCAGGCTAAGTACCAGCTTGGCATGGGAGCTGTTTGCAAGTCAGCTCTTGATTCAATAGCTGTCCCCTTTAAATTGACTTTAGGAGTCCTGGGCATCTGGACTGATGGGGACGATGTGGCTTGTTCCCTCCGACGATGCAGCTTCCCCGAATGAGAAAGTCCCGCGGGCTCCCAGGCCATAATTTATTGATCCGGAATTATTTCTCCCAAGCTCTCTTTTCTTGCCTGTTTGCTTTCTTCCAGCCTTCCTGTCTCTGGAGGAAGAGAGAGAGCAGCAGCAGCAGGAAAGATCTTTGCTTGCAAAGGATGGATAACATCAGATGCTTACTAAATCGACTGGCCACTGAGAGATCTCGAGGGACTCTATTTAATCATGGCTGCGCCCGGGGAAGCAAGCATGCTGCTTGCAGATGGTCAAGAGATCTGCTGGTACCTTTGGAGGCTGACCCATTTACACCGGCACGGCCTCTTCGGAGGCACAAAATGCTATCCCCGCGCATGTTGAGTGCCCCTCCGGTGCTGGAGTTGGTACATGCGTGCGGTGGCAGGGAAGACGGAGAAACAAGCAATTAAAATCAGAAGCCATAAAACGCAGGATGGAGAATCGGTTCTGGAAAAAGCTTAACTGGATGCACAATAAAATCATTAAGACAAAACAGGCTGGAAGCTACTGGGGAATGTCTGGAGAAGTTGAGGTTTTCTTGCAAAGATTTCTGCCTCCTCGCGGTTCCCTGTTGACAATAATTAAAGTCCTCACCCCAGAATAAGACTTAAGCGTAAAATAAACCAAGATGGGAAAGGAAGATAACCTGCTTTTGCAAGCGAAAAGCAAGTCCTCCGGGTCCTGGTTGTCCCAAAGGTGCTTTTGTCAAGAGCATCTGGACTTTCTGTTGTTGTTGTTTTTTGAAGACATTTCGCTTTTCGTCCAAGAAGCTTCTTCAGATGAGAAATGAAACATCTTCAAAGGAAACCTAGAAAGTCCAGTTGCCTCTTGAAAAAGCATCTTTGGGACAACTGAAGAGTAATGCATTCACATTTTAAAAAATCCTTGGGGGTAGATAGAACATTTTGGCTTCCTTTTGAGTCTTTCATTGGTCAAATCTGGCCCAGTCAAGATTTGCAGTTCCACCAATTTCCTTGAAATCTGCCATCCTGTTGCGTTCTTGTTGGCCCTTTGTCTTCTTGTCATCTGCCGGGACTTCCAGCTTCTGGGTGGTCTTATGGTTTGTTGTTGTTGAGCTTTTAGGCGTCTCCTTAAGTTCTGTTGTCTTCTCCAGCTGCTTTGGATGGATCATCTAGTTCAGGGGTGGTATTCAAAGATCCCAGCAACTGCTTCGCTGCCTGGTCGCTGGGTGGCCGTGGCCATGGTGGCTGTGGCCGATCAGAACTTCCAGGAGGGCTATTTTTCACCTTCCCCAGGGTCCGGAGGCTTCCCTTGGGTCTCTGGGGGGGCAAAAATGGTCTCCCCCAGACTCTGGAGGCCTTCCAGAAGCTGGAAACAGGCCCATTTCCGAACTTCTGGAACTTCTGTTTTGGCCCATTTTTTGCCCTCCCAGAGCCTCCGCGCGGACCCTGCATCCCAAATGGGCTGTATGCAGACTCCTGGGAGGGGTGGGAAGGGGTGGGAGGGGAGGGCCCAGCCGGTCGGTTCAACTACCACTTCGGCAAACCAGATGTAAATTTAACACCCGGTTCGCCTGAACCGGTCCGAACCGGTCGAATCCCAACCCTGATCTAGTTCTTCCTTGGTGGCTCCAGACTGATCCCTCAGGTCTGGCTCTCAGTGGCCGCTTCTCTGCAGGCTACTAAATCCATCTGTAAAATCTTTTTCCTCCTTCTTTTCAGGGCCTCCCCAAGTCAAGCGTGAACGAGCTATGGAGACGTGGTCTCCAGAAAGTCCGGCTTAAAAGCTGGACAATAGAGAGGTTTTATTATTGGGCAACGAAACCTCTGCGGTAAAACCACCAAGCTCAGAGAGCACCAGGGACCCCACAGTTCAACCCTGAGCTACAAAGCTCCCCTTGGTAAGATCTTGGAGCCCCTGCTTACAAAGTCATGGGGGTATCTTCCCCTGCAGTCGGCTCCTGTAGCACGTTTCTTCTCTCCTGCAGGAAAAATCCACAGGGCAGGAGAAGAATGTTCGTAGAAGCCATTTGTGACTCTCGTGGGACTTTTCATTCCACGATGAAGTCTCTGGCAGAGTTTCTGGTGCTCAACAACCCGAAGGAAAAAAAAAAAGGCACTTGGTTCAACTGATCCCTGATCTCCACGGCATGCGAGGCCCCTTTTCGCCTTTGAAAGGATGCCGCGTAAAGGCTCATTAGTTTTAAGACAAGCTCTTTTCTACAGCTATCATTTTTAATTAGGGGAGCCGTTGAGCTGGCAAAGTTCTCCGCTTCTGCTGCTAAAGACAGAAACGGATGGCATTTCTTCGCTGGCATCGCCTGCCGTGTCCTGCAGAGGATGACCGTCCTCTGATTTTTCATGAAAGGAGGTCTGAGTCTGGGGATGGGAATGGACCTCTGCAAAACGTTGCAACGGTCAGGACAGATGTCCGTTCCTCCTCCCTGGTCAGGCAGCTAGGTCACCCCAGTATCTGGGGACACTGTAGAACAGACATGAATACAACTGAGCGAGTCCAGAGGTATTTCACGAGAAGAGCCCTCCACTCCTCGGCTCGCAATAGAATCTCTTACGCCACCAGGCTTGAAATTTTGGACCTGGACAACCCGGAACCGTGATGGTGAACCTGTGGCACACAGGTGGCAGGCAGAGCCATTTGTGTGGACACACGAGCCCCTGGCAAACTTACCTGACTGCACCTCACAGCTGATTTTGGGCTGGTTTGAGGCCTTTTTCGGCCTCCCAGATGCCCGAGGGAAGCCTCTGCAGCCTTTGTAGGCCGAAAAAACAGGCCTGTTTAGTTACTTCCTGTATTTCCGGAAATACCGGAAGTGATGCAATGGGCCCATTTTTCAGCCTCCAAAGGCTGCAGAGGCTTCCTTCGAGCCTCTAGGAGGCTGAAAAAGGCCTCAAACAGGCTGAAAATCAGCAGGGAGGCACAATGCAGGTAAGGGGGCAGCAGGGGGGTGAGGGGGGAATTTTGCGCCCATGCTCAGGGGGCGTGGGGAAGGCCCATGCACAATGCTTTCTGGGTGCTGACATGCGAGCGCGTGCAATTTTTGGCACAGGAGCCCCAAAAGGTTAGCCACCGTTGACCTAGAACTATGCCGCCTACGGTCTGACCTAAGCTTAGTTCACAAAATTGTCTGCTACAACATCTTACCTGTCAACGAGTACTTCAGCTTCAAGCGCAATAACACACGGGCAAACAATAGATGCAAACTCCAAGTAAACCGCTCCAAACTCGATTGCGGAAAATACGACTTCAGCAACAGAGTGGTCAATGCCTGGAACTCCCTGACTCTGTCGTTACATCATCAAACCCCGCAAAACTTTAACCTCAAACTGTCTACCGTGGACCTCACTCCATTCCTAAGAGGTCCTTAAAGAGGGTGTGCATAAGTGCACCAACGTGCCCACTGTCTTACTGTCTCCATTGATTTGTACTCATTTATATTATGTATATAGTTACACCTGTTTATGCTTATATGTTTATATGTTATGTTCATACTTACACTTGTTTTCTCATAGATGCTTGACAAACTAAACTAAATAAATAAGATAAATAATAAATAAACAAACTAATAGTCAGAAGGAGAATCAAGGGAGGCTCCAACCAAGAACAGTGTTAATACCACCTTATAAGGTCTTGGCATCCAGCTTTAGTCACCACAGTCTAAAAAAGATATTGTGACTCTAGAAAGAGGGCAAAGAAGAGCAACAAAGAGGATCAGGAGGCTGGAGAGCCTCTGAAGAGTGGTTGCTGGAATTGGGTAGGTCTTGTTTAATGGAAAGAAGGACCAGGGGTGACATGAGAGCAGTCTTCCAATATTTGAGGGGCTGCCTCAAGGAATTAGGGGGTGGGGGTGTCAACCTATTCCCCAAAGCACCAAAGAGCAGGACAAGAAGGAGGCAAGAAGGCAGGACAAGAAGCCACGGATAAAAACCAATCAAGGAAAGAAGCAACCTAGAGCTAAGGAGAAATTTCCTGACAGAACAATGAAGCAGTGGAACTACCCGCCTTCAGAAGTTGCAGGTGCTCCAACATTGGGAGGTTTAGACAACCATAGAGTCTCCTGCCTGAACAGAGGGTTGGACTAGAAGACCTCCAAGGTCCCTTCCAACTCTGTTATTCGTTTATTCCACCTTAACATTGATGGATGGATGATGTGCCATTTAAGCCCCTGTCAACTCCGAGCAGCCACATCGATAAATCTCTCCACCTTAACTGGTTGTTGATAATCGCCGGGCTAAATTGCCCGTTTCCAAGAGTCCCTTTTTCCTGACTAAGGAGAACGTGGCCTTCTTGGCTGGGAGGAGCAGGTGCTGGAGCTGACCGAGTGGAGTGCTGAGACAAGCAAGCAGGTTCCTGGGTTCTCTCCAGAAGGAAGGTGAAAAGCGCTGCGGAAACTATCGCAAGAGGGAAGGACCCCTCCGGAGAAACCCTGAGCAATGGGCAAGCAGGAAGGGAAGAACTGGGCTGAGTTGGAGTATGGTAGTTGGAGAAAAGGAAGGAAGGAAGGATGGAAGGATGGATGGATGGATGGATGGAAAGAAGGAACGAAGGAAGGAAGGAAGGATGGCTGGATCGAAAGAAGGAAGGAAGGAAGGAAGGAAGGAAGGAAGGAAGGAAGGAAGGAAGGAAGGAAGGAAGGAAGGATGAATGGAAAGAAGGAAGGAAGGGAGGATGGATGGAAGGAAGGATGGATGGATCGATGGAAAGTAGAAAGGAAGGAAGAAAGAAAGGAAGAATGAATGGAAAGAAGGAAGGATGGAAGGAAGGATGGATGGTTGGAAAGAAGGAAGGAAGGATGGAAAGAAGGAAAGAGAAGGAAGAAAGAGAAAGTCAGGGGTGGAGAGGAAAGGAAAAAGAAAGAAAAGAGGAAAAAAGGGGGGAAAGAAGGGAGGAGAGGAAAGGAAAGGAGGTATGGATATAAGGAGGAAATGTGTAAAATCCAGGTATCTACAAACTCATTCTGTTAAAAATGGCCAAAGGCCCTGTCAAGTCAAGCCTGAGTTTGGATGACTTCAAGGAAGCAAGCACGCCATTTCCTTGGCATCTCCAGCACAATTAATTTTGCCACCATTTCCTTCCAAGCTGTTTCCCAAGCTCTCCCCTTCCAGCCCAAAGCTCTGATCTCACTGCCTCCCCTTCAAAACCCTTCCAGTCCCACCCAACTTCATTTCTTCTCTGGGGCCAGCCAAGGCTGACCAAAGATGGGACCTTTATGGTCATTTCCTTCTGATAAAAGATGTCCCCCTCCTCCCACCATTGGGGGACGAAGTGCTGGCCCCTCTCAGTCCTCCCTCCTGAAGCTTCAAGATGGGACCTCTGTTATGGGGAACATCTGGAGATGGAAGCAGCCCCCAAGCCCAGCCAAAACCAATGAATACTCATGAAGCTCCTGGAAGACATATGAGAAGATTTAGTAGGGAAGACCAGCGAAAACTGCTTCGTACAGCAGAGTCAGGGAGTTTGACTGCCAAGGGTATATTTAGAAAGCCTGAAATCAATATTAACTTAATGCAGTTTATTCTGCCAATAGCAACCTTCATCCATAAAAAGCTGGCCTCGCTCCCAAATTTGCCTGGGACCCATTCGAAACCCACCCATCCACCACTGGATGTCATCCTTGCTCTAAACAAATGGCTTTCTCGATTCCCAGCATCCAACTGTAGCCGTTTTGAAATCCTTCTTGACAAACGGTTTGAGGACCGTTTGATTATCTTGTCCATCCATCCGTTCTCCTCTTCCTCCTTTTGAAGTTTGCATCAGAGCCAAGGGGATTCCAGGAAAAAAATTTTTTTTTAAAAAATGCAAAATGTCAGGAACCCGTGAGTCAGTTTCTTTGCTATGTTCAGTTAGAAAACCAGGGGAGGGAGGGGGGATGCATTATAACGGGGTTTTCATAAACTGTCAAGGGCTCATGGATTTTTGGTAAGCAAGGAGTTGGAGTGAGCAAGACCAAGGACTGTAGAATCATTGAAATCACTCAAGCAAGTCAGCCCAGGAGCAGACTGCAAAACCAAGGGGCTAGAAGAAGGGAAGAACATGATTAAAAAGAAGTAAGCAAGCAAAAGCCCTTCTATGTCCCCCCACCCACCCACCCAATATTGATCGTGGTGACAGATGGAATGTAGCTGTCATTGCTGGGTGGCCCTGGTTTGAAAAATGGCAGAGATAGAAGCAGGGAAGAACGGTGACTCCTCCAGCCTTCTCACTTCTATCTTGTCTTCCTTTGTAAATTGAATGGTGTGGCTCAAATTGCTGAGATTCTTCCTCCTCTTTCTCCTCCTTCCAATCTTCTTCTTCTTCTTCTTCTTCTTCTTCTTCTTCTTCTTCTTCTTCTTCTTCTTCTTCTTCTTCTTCTTCTTCTTCTTCTTCTTCTTCTTCTTCTTCTTCTTCTTCTTCTTCTTCCTCCTCCTCCTCCTCCTCCTCCTCCTCCTCCTCCTCCTCCTCCTCCTCCCCCTCCTCCTCCTCCTCCTCCTCCTCTCCTCCTCTTCCTCTCCTTCTTCTCTCCTCCTCCTCCTCTCCTCCTCCTCCTTTTCCTCTCCTCCTCCTTCTTCTCCTCCTCCTCCTCTTCCTCTCCTCCTCTTCCTCTTCTCCTCCTCCTCCTTTTCCCAACATTTTCTGTTCCAGAATTAATGCATTGGGTTTTTTCCACCCTCCCTCAAACATGCTTGGATTTTTGACCCATACCATTGCCCACCCAGCTGCCCACCCTTAACTCACTCAGAAAATTCGCTGGGGCTTAAACGCTGACCTCCCCCCAACTCTTTGCAAAGAGCTTCTCTCTCTCTCTCCCCCCGTCGCTCCCTCCCAGATCCTCTGTCCATCTTTTCTGCCTTTCATAAACTTCAAAGAGGCCCCAAAATGCCTAATGCTGGTTTGAAGGGGTCAAAAGTAATTTAATATCAGAGGACACCTGGAAGGAGGGTGACTGGAGATGACAAAAGGAAAAATCTGGCCTGAACTTTGGTCAGAGAAAATTTTTCCACCTTCTCTTTCATCTTTATGTGCTCACCACTAAATTACTCTCTCTTTGTTATGTCTCCTTGGTTGTTTTTCATTGTTCCAGAAGAGCCATAAAAAAAAAAAAAAAAACCCAGGAAAGGTTGCCTGTTGCTGCAATCGGAATGTAAAACAAAATGAAAAAATAAGATAGAAAGAAAAAAAGAAAGAAGGAAAATAAATCATCCTTGAATGGCAGGGCTGGGTTTTGCTGAACAACAACTCATATGTGGGACTGCCTGGGGTCCCACAAATATTGCCGGCAAGTGCTTTTGAGGTTCCCTCTGCATCCCTTGGACCCCATTTTCATTTTGTAACATGGAAAAGAAATTGCTCCAGCCCAAATTTCTCTTGTTTACAACTTTGTTGCCTGAATTTCACAGGAGGGATTAGAAGCAGGGGAAGGAGAAGAGGGCAGAACTTCAGCTGCGGTGCTTCAACCAAGCTCCAAAGCTACACCTCAGTCCATTTTGCATTTGGGACCTCCTCCTCCTCCTCCTCCTCCTCCTCCTCCTCCTCCTCCTCCTCCTCCTCCTCCTCCTCCTCCTCCTCCTCCCTTTCCCCCCCCTCTCTGCAAGCTCCACTCTCTTCTAGCACTGATGATGCTACCTAGTTGGATCCTGAAATATTTTTCTTTATCACTTTCTTTCATCCCAAGTTGGCTTAAATTTCCGCTTGGTAACCTAAAAATTTCTGAATGAAACCTACACTAGTTGTCATGGTTTCGTTTGGCTTGGCTGATAGGGAAGAAATGGCCACCTGGGAGAAATATTTTTATTCATTATATATCAAGCTTGTTTGTTGCCAACGTTCAGTCATGAATTTCTGCCTGGTTACGAACTCTTACAGACAGGAGCTTCAAAGGCATCCTCGTAGGCTGAACTAAGAAGGTAACCCAGCCAACCACCTTGAGCGTTTGTGGATTCTTCAAGTTTCTGGATCCTTCAACAGGGGGAAAAGGACAAAAGGATGTCGCTCAGGTCGCCAGCATTGAATTTCCAAGAATTAACTACAATACTGTTCTCGAAGTAGGTGGTAGAGTAGGTGGCACTGGTGACAACTCCCTGGCCTTGGATGATAAAAGTCCTTAATTGGTGTCACAGTTGCTTTCATCTGCTGGGTTGAAGTGCTTTCAAGTATTTCAGCCAGTTCTTTTCCAGGGGACCATTTGCAAATTCAGCTCGGAAATTCAATTCAATTGAATCCCTGAACTGGTGCGCTCTCTCTCTCTCTCTGTCTCTCTGTCTCTCTCTGTCTCTGTCTCTCTCTGTCTCTGTCTCTCTCTCTCTCTGTCTCTCTGTCTCTCTGTCTCTCTGTCTCTCTGTCTCTCTCTGTCTCTCTCTGTCTCTCTCTCTCCCAGATGAGAAAGCCAAACTGGAACCATGGATCAGATAAATGCTTTTTGCCTTTTTCAGACTGATTTGGGTAATTAAAACCAACCCAACCCAACTGGATTCTTCTAAGAGAAGAGCAACCAGGATGACGAGGGGACTGGAGGCTCAAACATACGATGAACGGTTGCAGGAACCGGGCCTGGCTAGTCTAGGGAAGAGAAGGACCAGGGAGACAGGAGAGCAGCCTTCCAATATTTGAGGGGCTGCCACAGAGAGGAGGAAGGGGGTCAAGCTATTCTCCAAGGCACCCAAAGGCCAGACAAAGAACAATGGATGGAAACTGACCAAGGGGAGATTCATCCTGGAAATAAGGAGGAATTTCCTGAAAGTGAGAGCAATCAACCAAGAGAACAAAAGTTGCCTTCGGAAGTTGTGGGAGCTTCAAGCTTGGAGGCTTCCAAGAAGAGACTGGACTGCCATTGGTCAGAAATGGTGCAGGGTCTCCTGCTTGGGTGGGTGGGGGTTGGACTAGATGACCTGCAAGGTACCTTCCAAATCTGCTATTCTATATTCAGTGGAACACCTTGCCTTCGGAAGTTGTGGGAGCTTCAACCCTGGAGGCTTCCAAGAAGAGACTGGACTGCCATTGGTCAGAAATGGTGCAGGGTCTCCTGCTTGGGTGGGTGGGGGGTTGGACTAGATGACCTGCAAGGTACCTTCCAAATCTGCTAAGCTGCTCAAGTCAAAAGCCTCCACCCTCAAATTCAGCAGAGTCGCGTTCTCCCTTCCCGCCTTAGATAGGATAATAATGAGCAGAAGAAAGCTCAACATTGCAGTGTCCTCTGCAGATTCTTCTATCAGGCAGGAGGCAATATTTTTATTCTCCCGTTGCAGGCGGGAGTCCATCTAAGGAGCCTGTAGGTGGACTTGAAGCAGGGTTTTTGAAGCAGCCTTAGCTACGGGGCTGCAGGGAAAGACTTCAGTCTAATGCTGGGCTCAGCTGAGATGCTCTTTTGACCTCAGAAAGCAAGGAAGAGTCAAGGAAGAGTCAAGGAAGATGGAGCAAGATGGATCCCAGAGGCAAACGCAGAGCAAAACAGAGAGAAAGACCATCCCTCAAAACCTCCGGATTTCAGCAATTCCCACCAATGGACGTCGAAGCATGTTGATAATAACATTTTCAGCATTATCCAGGGTGCCTGGTGCAAAGCTGTGGCTGTGGTACCAGCATTCACATGGATAAGGTAATTATCCACTTATTTCAATCAAAAGGAGGTGAGAATTAAAGTGATGAGATGCCAGCCAAAGCCAGCTAACTATTTGCCTCTTGCTTTTTCCTGATGGATTTGAGTAATTTGCTCTGTTTTTAATCTTTTGGTCCCTGCTGTTTTTTTTTTTATCAGCTTTGACATAGCGACAGAGAGGTGTGAACTCCAGTGTTTTCCTGCAAGATTTCTGTTTTGTTTTGAGGAAGGGATGGAGGCTGAATAGTTTCCCCTACAACAAGCTCAGCTTGCAAAGGAGAAATCCTAAAAAGTGACCTGGGTCAGAACCAGGGGTGGGATTCTACCAGTTCGCACCTATTCGCTAGAACCGGTTGTTAACCTTTGAAGCAGTTCGGAGAACCGGCTGTTAGAAGAAATTACTGGCCTAATCCTGTAAGGAAGGCAGGAAGGAAACATTCTGGTGTTGCTTACAGAAACTGCCTCTTCGTTAACCCTTATTACATTCTTGGCAGGACTAGACTTCCTGTCTCTGGAACGTCTCTGGAGTTTTTTCCCCCTCCTTTGCTGGTACTTTGCTTGTGTGGAATGACCATTCAAAGTTACAATGGCACTGAAAAAAGTGACTTATGACCATTTTTCACACTGTTCACAGGTTGCAGCATCCCCACAGTCATGAGAGGCCAGGTGAGGAAAGGCATGCCTCAATGTGAGTGATATTGAGTTGGCCACGCCCAGCCAATAACATGACCACCAAGCCACACCCACCAACTAAGCCCCGCCCACAGAACCGGTTGTTAAAAAATGTGAATCCCACTCCTGGGTAAGATCACCCTCGGAATATGGCATCCAGTTGTGGTCACCACGATATAAAAAAGACGTCAAGATTCTGGAAAGGGTGCAGAGAAGAGCAACTAAGATGATTAGAGGAATGAAGGCTAAAACATACAAAGAATGGTCTTAAGAGTTGGCTGTGTCTAATTTAGTGAAAAGAAGGACTGTGGGGCAGTGGTGGGATTCCAAACAATTGACTACCAGTTCTGTCGGGCATGACTTGGTGGGCGTGGCTTGGTGGGCGTGGCAGGGGAAGGATATACTGCAAAATCCCCCTCCCCTCCCCACCCCACTAACCTGCTTTCCAGCTCCGTTCTCCTCTGCAGGGCAACCAGAGGAGACCCAACCGATCAGCTGGGACTCAATGGGAGGCAGAGAAGAGATGGGGGGTTGGCGGGGCCAGTCAGAGGTGGGATTGGCCGGTTCTCTGAACGACTCAAAATTTCCACTACTGGTTCTCCAGAACCAGTCAGACCCAGCTGAATACCACCTCTGACTAGGGATGACATGATAGCAGTCTTCCAATATCTGAGGGGCTACCACAAAGAAGAGGGGCGGGGTCTGCCTATTTTCCAAAGCACCTGAAGGCAGGAGAAGAAGAAATGGATGGAAATTAATCAGGGAGAGAAGCAACCTAGAACTAAGGAGAGATTTCCTAACAGTGAGAACAATTAACCAGTGGAACAACCTGCCTCCAGAAGTTGTGGGTGCTCTAACACTAGAAGTTTTTAAGAAGAGACTGGACATCCACTTGTCTGAAATGGTATATGGTCTCCTGCTTGGGCAAAGGGTTGGACTAGAAGACCTCCAAGAAGAAGAGGAAGAGGGAGAGGAGGAGGAGGAGGAAGAGAAGAAGAAGGAGGAGGAGGAGGAGGAGGAGGAGGGAGAGGAGGAAGAGGAGGAAGAGGATGTTGGTTAGCTAGAGCACAAGCTTGTTTCAAATATCCCTGGCTTTTAAACAAGGATCAAACCCCGTCTACACCATTTAGCAGTCTGAAGTTCCTAAATTTAACTTCTCGCAAGGCGAACCAATGCAAAGACGGGGTCTCCAAGCATAAAATAGAGATGGCTTTTATTTTTATGCACACCCACAGATTCACGAAAGATTCAATTATCTTCGGCTCTCGGCATAACACTTTCCACGTGGGCTCCCAGCCAAGAGAAACACATGGCAGAAAAGCATGAGGTTCGCCTTAGAAAGTGTCACAACACGTCTTGCCATTTTTACTGTCACCAACTTGGCTCCGTTCTGCGGCAGAACACAAACGAGATGCAACTTGAAAGGCAAATATGAAAGCTGGGCTGCCCTTCCTGCCAGACACCGGGTTCACCGGCGTGATTAAAATTGCAAATTCATTTTTAAAAAATGACGCGTTTCCTCTTTAAAAATTAGCAATGGTTTCCCAGCTTCTGTGAGGCACGTGGGAATCGGCATTTGCTCATTTCAAGGCCCTGGAGTTTCCTAAAGAGCTAGATCTGGATAGAAGATCCACTTGGAGGAATTTCCTGATGGGGAGAACTATGAAGCGGTGCAACAGGTTGCCTTCTGGTGCTCCATCGTGAGAGTTGGTCAAGAAGAAGATGGGACAGGATGGGACAGGGTCTCCTGATTAAGCAGAGGGTTAATCAGGAGACCTTCCAAAGTCTCTTCCAGACTTATCATTCTCAGGAATGGAAACTCGGAAAAAAGGAATAGACTCGTGACTGGCTCTGAAACCTGGACCTTTTTGAGGTCTTGGTCCTGCATTTCGAAGCTCAACCAGCAAGGAGAACTGCATGCCAAATGGGTAGGTGAAGACAGCTTGCTTTGATCCATGAGGACATCTATCCTGGTCCTTCAGATCTCAGTAATTGAGTCCCTCCATTTTGCTATGGTCCTCTTCTCTTCTCTTCTCTTCTCTTCTCTTCTCTTCTCTTCTCTTCTCTTCTCTTCTCTTCTCTTCCCTTCCCTTCCCTTCCCTTCCCTTCCCTTCCCTTCCCTTCCCTTCCTTCTCTCTTCTCTTCTCTTCTCTTCTCTTCTCTTCTCTTCTCTTCTCTTCTCTTCCCTCTTCTCTTCTCTTCTCTTCTCTTCTCTTCTCTTCTCTTCTCTTCTCTGGAAATGTCTGTGGAAATTCTTGGTCATCCTGGTCATGTCCACATTCTGGACAGAGAAGACCACTGGTTTGAAAGAAGAGGGGTCAAAAGAGGCCATCTATGTCCAAACTGATCAGCCCTCCCACAACAGAGGGGGAGGGATTTGACATCCTCTATCTCCACTCTACAACACGGTCCTTTCAGCAGTTCCAAGAAGGCTCCACACCCATTTGCACCCCTCAGGTGACCTTGAGGTCACAGACAAACCTCCAAGTGGCCTCAGCGACCCTCTAAAAGGATGTAAATGACCAGCTGTCTTCAAGGAATATAAATCCTTCCATTCCCTAACATTCAGTCAGAGCTGAAGAAGCTCCTTGGATGAGAAGCGAAATGTCTTCAAGGAAAAACAATGTCCAGTAGCCTTTTTTCTTTTTTAAAAAACACCTTTGGGACACTTCTGAAAAAGTTGCCATAGAAAGAGACATAGACCCATGCAGTCATCAGGAGCCAAAAATGACTCAGATTCAGACCAATAGAGACAATATATACAAAAACACCTATCCAGCAACGCTTGTTTGCAAAAAATGGTGCACATCTACTAAATAATTTGCAAAAAGACATTGCATGAATTAAAACTTCCTGTGTATTTTAATGCAGATTCTCTCTCTCTTATTCCTGATCCCTGTCTTTTTCCTGAATTTTCTAAGCGATAAAAGTCCAAAATAAGGGCCTCTGTAGGTTGTAATTTAAAAAAAGGTTGTAATTTTTAAAAAAATGTCCAGGTGATATAGTCATGACATTGCAATTAAAATTCACCCTGGTTTTTACATGCATTTAAAAAACAGTGTTTCCATCGCACCTTCTGGCTGCCATTTTGACTTTTTTAACCTGGGGTTACCCCTGCCTGAAAGAAAAAAAAAAAGTACCCATTGACTGTACAAATTATCTTCCTGAAAAACCCAACGATCTTCTTTTACTCATTCTCTCCCCCCACATATCCTGGAATGAGATCACAAAATCTTTCGTGTTTTCCCTCTTCCTTATTACGGCCATCTGTCTGTTGGGGCTGCTGGCACTTTGCTGGATATATATTTTTTTTTTACCAAAAGCAAAATGGCCCTTTATTTGCATACTATAAAACCAAGGCTGCACAAAGTACTTCAGAGTATCATGGCTGTCACTCACCAGGATAATGGTCTATGAAGTGGGGTGCGTCCACCCTGTGTGTGTGTGTGTGGGTGTGTGGGTGTGTATGTGTGGGTGTGTAAGATTATGCCCTAGGAGCCAGGGAGAAAATAGCACAGTGTCTAAAAAAATTTTTTTTTCAGTCTAAAACTGCAAGACAGTTAAGCTGCGCTGATATACATAATATTCTCCCCACTTTTCTTTCTCTTTGGGGAAAGGTTTTGTAATGTGCATAACATCTTAGCACCAGAGTACATGTGTGCCATAGATAGATAGATAGATAGATAGATAGATAGATAGATAGATAGATAGATAGATAGATAGATAGATGGATGGATGGATGGATGGATGGATGGATGGATGGATGGATGGAAAGATAGAAAGATAGAAAGATAGATGGATGGATGATAGTTAGAGAGATGATAGGTACATAATGATGATAGACTACAGATCTAGACTACAGGAGAAAGAAATGACTCTGGGCAATGAATCATAAGATAGATAGATAGATAGATAGATAGATAGATAGATAGATAGATAGATGATAGATGGATGGAGATGGATGGATGGATGGATGGATAGATAGATAGATAGATAGATAGATAGATAGATAGATAGATAGATAGATAGATAGATAGAATTCTTTATTGGCCAAGTGTGATTGGACACACAAGGAATTTGTCTTGGTGCAAATGCTCTCAGTGTACATAAAAGAAAAGAGACATTCATCAAGAGTCAAGAATCATCAGGTCCAACCCTTAATAATAGTCATAGGGTACAAATAAGCGATCAAATCATACTAAGAAACAGTCAATATAAATCGTTAGGCTACAAGCGACAAAGTTACAGTCCTACAGTCACAAGTGGGAGGGGATGGGTGAAAGGAAGGATGAGAAGATTAATAGTAATAGTAGTGCAGACTTTGTAAATAGATGAACAGTGTTGAGGGAATTATTTGTTTAGCAGAGTGATGGCATGAGGGGGAAAAAACTGTCCGTGTGTCTAGTTGTTCTGGTGTGCAGGGCTCTATAATGTCGTTTTGAGGGTGGGAGTTGAAACTGCTTATGTCCGGGATGTGAGGGGTCTGTACATATTTTCACAGCCCTCTTTTTGACTCGTGCAGGATACAGGTCCTCCATGTAAGGCAGGTTGGTAGCAACTGTAGCAACCCTCTGCTCAAGCAGGAGGCCTAACATCATTTCTTACAAGGGTCTGTCTTCTTAAAAACCTCCAGTGCTCCAGCATCTACAACTTCTGGAGACAAGTTGTTCCACTGGTTTATTGTCCTCACTGTCAGGAAGTGTCTCCTTAGTTCCAGGTTGCTTCTCTCCTTGGTTAGTTTCCATCCGTTGCTTCCTGTCCTGCCTTCAGGTGCTTTGGAGAATAGCTTGACTGCCTCTTCTTTGGGGCAGCCCCTGAGATATTGGAAGACTGCTATCATGTCTCCCCTAGTTCTTCTTTTCACTAGACTAGACATACCCAATTCCCGTAACCATTTCATGGGGATAAACTTTACTATAAACCGGTATTCCTTTGGAGGAAAAATAAGACGTAAATGCCGCAAACTGTGTAAAACTGAGCAACACATTTAAATCCATCAGAGAGGACCTTTTACAAGTTGTATTTTGGCATGTGGGCCATTGTTCTGAAGGCACACAAGAATTGCAAATATATGAGCATCAGATTTCCTTGAGACCTTTCTGGCCCGCCCAGTTTCAGCCTCCAAAGTTTCTGGAACTCTTTCTAAAAAAAAAAAATCATTGTTCTTCTTCAAGTTCTCAGATTAACAGAGTTGGAAGGGACCTTGTAGGTCATCTAGTCCAACCCCCCTACCCAAGCAGGAGACCCCACACCATTTCTCATCGATGGCAGTCCAGTCTCTTCTTGAAAGCTTCCAGGGATGAAGCTCCCATAACTTCTGAAGGCAACTTCTGTTCCATGGGTTGATTGCTGTCACTGTTGAAAAATTTCTCCTTATTTCCAGGTTGAATCTCTCCTAGATCAGTTTCCATCCATTATTCCTTGTCTGGCCTACAGGTGCTTTGGAGAATAGCTTGACCCCCTCTTCCTCTCTGTGGCAGCCCCTCAAATATTGGAAGGCTGCTATCATGTCACCCTTGGTCCTTCTTTTCATTAAACTAGATATACCCAAATCCTGCAACTGTTCTTCAGATGTTTTCGCCTCCAGCCCCCTAATCCTCTTGGTTGCTCTTCTCTGCCCTCTTTCTAGAGTCACAACATCTTTTTTGATAGTGTGGTGACCAAAACTGGATGCAGGATTCTAGATGTGGTCTTACTAGGTCTCTATCTTGACTTTCCGTCCTTGTTTGAAGGCGCTTTGACCCCTTCAAGGCTTCCAACCTCAGATCAATAACTCCCAGGGGTTGATTAAAATATCTTTTCATGAACTTGTCATTGCCAAAAAACAAAAAAACAAAAAACCAGAACTCAACTAGAGGTAATTAGCAAATTAAAATTAAAAAAAAAAAACCGCCACCCTTTTGATTAGTACTCAGCATAATAATTCCCTCCAATTATTCAAAGTTCAGAACTGCAGGGGGTGAGAGATCTCCGGGAATATTTTATTTATATCCTTCTATTTGTCTTTCTCCCAATCAAGTTTGTGAATCTAGTTAATCATCAAGGCTGAAATTCGTTACCTGGCAGAAGAGCCGAACTGTCAGGGCGCCTGATTATCGCTAGCGGCAACTCGGCGCGACGTTTTCTAGGTTTGGAAAAGGAAGAGAAGGAAAAGAAAGGCCCAAGCAAATGGATCCAAATATGTTCCAGGGTGGAGATCTTCAGGTGTTTGGAAGACATATCCAGAGAGTGATTGGAACTCAGCACCGAAAGAAGGTGAAGTAAGATGACCACAAATAGACAAACAAATCTCTTTTCCACCTAGGTTTTAGAGACCTCCTTAGCAACACCTAGCAGACGTTACATTCTGGTGGATTTAACCATGATTTGTTGAAAGAACTCTACTGGGCAAGTTCATACCTACCCTGTTGAGTCCTCAACCAGGGTTTTGCAAGTTACAACGCCTGGGTTCCCACAACCAAAAAATCAAACCACCCGCAGCTTGGCTTCGGTCAAAGGGTTTCTTTCCCCCAGCCTACCACAAAACTAAACCAGCTTGTCTCTTCATTTGGTGAGGATGCCCTGCTGAATCATTATAAGATGGGCAGCTGTTAATGGTTTCAGTAAATGAATAAATAGAAGAGAATATCTGTAGCTCGGGGGTTGAGTGCTGGGGTCCTTGGTGTTCTCTGAACTCTCTGTTTTCTTGCAGACGTTTCATGACCCAACTAGGTAACATCATCAGTGCCAGAAGGGAGTGGGTTTTGTGGCGAGGAAGAGGAGGAGGAGGAGGAGGAGGAGGAGAGGAGGAGGAGGAGGAGGAGGAGGAGGAGGAGGAGGAGGAGGAGGAGGAGGAGGAGGAGAAGAAGAATGATTGTGGGATCCTTATTGCTCTCTGAGCTTGGTGCGGGTTTGCAGACATTTCATTACCAAATGTACACTGATGATATTGCCTAGTTAGGTAATGAAATGTCTGCAAAGAAACAAGCTCAGAAAGCATCAACGACCCCACAGTCCTCCTCCTCCTCCTCCTCCTCCTCCTCCTCCTCCTCCTCCTCCTCCTCCTCTCCACAAAACCACCTCCCTTCTAGCACTGACGATGTGACCTAGTTGGCCCATGAAACATCTGCAAGAAAACAACCAAGCTCAGAGAGCACCAAGGACATCCCACCAACCCCCCCAAAATAAATGTTTGACTCAAACCAGAGATGCTCCTTCATCTCCAAAGGAGCAAAGCCGAAGGAGTAGAAGTTAGAAAGTGGAGTTCAAATTTGAAAAGGACAACTTCTGCAGATGGCTTCAACCATAGGGTTGACTTCAGGTATTGGCTGGTGGATAGATCTAATTGGCTGGTAGATAGATCTATCTACCCCAATCCCACTGAAGCTTCACCAGTCACACCTGGTTTGTGAAAGTCAGGTATAAATCTTGAAGAAGGTGCAGTCTTAGCTTAATTTTGATGGAGTCTTTTCCAGGTTGAAATCTCCTCAAATGTGGTCCTTTGTCAATGACTTAACATAGTTGGAAAAAGACAAGGAATAAATTGACGGAAAGCAACCACCATCCTAATGCCTTGTAGACATTCAATTATACTGCGTCGTATTAATTTTGGGTTGTCCTCTTTCTCGCCTCTTTCCCTAGCTCTACCTGAGTTATGAACTGCTGATCTCGGGACAGGTTGCAAGTTCCACATTCAAACCCTGCCTCAAATTTGCTCAGAGGCCTCCAAAGAGAATTGTGGCTGAGATAAAAGCAACATTTCATCAACCAAAGTAGCGTTCAATTTACTCGTTAGGAATGCGATCAAAAGCCATTTTAAGCTCTGGCAGATGCTGCCAATTGCCTCTTACTCACTAGAGTGAATATGTTTCTTTCCCTACCAGATGTACTAAAATCAGACAATGATCTATGATAGAAGGGCATTTTCTACATTCTGTCTGTCTTCCCTCGTTTCCTCTCTCTAGCCAAGCCATGTACTTAAGCAGAAAGCAAGCTAGTGTGTAATTTTCCCCCAATAGACAACACACGTATTGCTTCGTAATTACAATCGCTAGATTTTCCCCTTTTCTGGAAAAAAAAAGAGAACATTTTTCTTTCCTGTGCCAAATTTCAGGCCCATGGCCAATTTTAAAAAGTGGACAAAAATGGCTTCATTTTTTTTTTTCTTCCTGTCCACGGATGGCACAAAATTTCTATCCTTTCAGTACAAGAGAGGCAGGTCATTCTCATTTATGGGTTTTCTGGTTGGATGCCAACTGGGATGAATTAATTGTTGAGGTGCTCCTGTAAACCACCAAGAGTCCTATGGGGTTGAGGATTGCAATGGTTGGGTGTGAAAACAATAACCGTCCATTATCCTTCCTTCCTTCCTTCCTTCCTTCCTTCCTTCCTTCCTTCCTTCCTTCCTTCCTTCCTTCCTTCCTTCCTTCCTTCCTTCCTTCCTTCCTATTAATAAATCTTCAATGGAACTCGTACAACAATGTTTCTCAACCTTGACAATTTTAAGACTTGTAGACAACAACTCCCAGAAATCCCCAGCCCATTTGGCTGTCTGAGGAATTCTGGGAGTTGACGTCCACAGACCTTAAAGTTGCCAAGGTTGAGATACACTGTCTTAGGGGAATCATTTGCCCCCAACATCTAAAGATAGTTAAATCATGCATATGCCCTCATGTTTGTGATCAGCTCCCCTATCAATGTGCATTATTCTCCATCTACTCCCTTCCCTTCCCTTCTTTTTCCTTTCCTTCCCTTCTTTTCCCTTCCCTTCCCTTCCCCCCTACCAAAAGTTCAATGACTCCATCCACTTTATATTCCTTTTCTCATTTCATTATCTCTGTCTCTTTTTTTCCCCTGTCTCTCTTTCTTTCTCTGGACCTCTTCCCAGTCCATTCACTCAATCTTCCTTCTATTTAATTCAGGGCTATTTATAGACCTGGCTGATCTTCATCATTCTACAGGCCATTTTTCAAGCTGAATTCTGCAATTTTCTTAGAAATAATGTCAGTTGGGTAGAATATAATGTTTGGTGAAAAATTTGAATTCAAAATCCTTACAGCGAAAGGATGGTCTGTTGTTGGGGAAGGGCAAGGGGTAATTGGAGGATATTTCCACCACCCCTTTTTAAATGGGGTTGTTCTTATTTTTATTATTGTTTCATCATTGTTGCCGTAGATGTAGACAATTCTTTCATCTTGTGGGAATCTAAGTTGCAATTATGCATGTGTATTTTAGTATTTGTCAATCGCTTACAAGATAATAAGTATAAGTATAAACATAGTTATGAATACATGGGATACATATAAGAAAAATAAAAGAAACAATAGGAAAGGGACGGTAGGCATGTTGGTGCACTTATGCATGCCCCCTACAGACCTCTTAGGAAAGGGGTGAGGTCAATAGTAGACAGTCTAAGGTTAAAGTTTTTGGGGTTTGGGGAAGAAACCACAGAGTCAGGTAGAGAATTCCAGATATTGACCACTCTGTTGCTGAAGTCGTATTTCCTGCAATCAAGTTTGGTGCGGTTTACCTTGAGTTTGTATCTATTGTTTGCTCTTGTGTTGTTATGATTGAAGCTGAAGTATTCATTTGCAGGTAGGACATTGCAATGTATGATTTTATATACTATATTTAGATCGGACCGAAGGCAGCGTAGTTCTAGGTTTTCTAGGTCTAGAATTTCGAGTCTGGTGGCATAAGGTATTCTGCAACGAGTAGAGGAGTGGAGAACTCTTCTTGTGAAATATTTCTGGACTTTTTCAATTGTGTTAATATCAGATACATGATATGGGTTCCAGACTGATGAGCTGTATTCAAGTCTAGCAAATGTTTTGTATGCTCTAGTTAGTATGTGATATTATCAGAGAAGAAGCTACTTCTGTCTGCATGGAAGCAAGCCTCAGTGAATTCAGTGGGGCTGATTCTTACTTCAGTATAGGGCTGAGACCGTATCTGGTGGAAGGAAGGAAGGGAGGGAGGGAGGGAGGGAGGGAGGAAGGAAGGAGAGACAAGGGAGGGAGGGAGGAGAAAGGAAGGGAGGAGGAGGAGGGAAGAGGGGAAGAGAGAGGAAGGGGATGAAAGGGAGGGAAGGGAGGAAGGAGAGACACGGGAGGAAGGAATGAGAAAGAAAGGAAGGAGCAGAAAGGGAAGGAAGGAAAGAAGGAGAGAAGGGGAGAGAGAGAGGAAGGAAGGAGATGAAAGAGAGGGAAGGAAGGGAAGGAAGGGAGGAAGGTGAAACAAAGGAGGAAGGAAGGAGAAAGAAAGGAAGGGGAGGGAAGGGAAGGAAGAAAAGAAGGAGGAAAGGGGAGAGGGAGAGAGGAAGGAAGGAAGGAAAGCCCAAATCCTAAATATCCCTTGTTCTTCCCTGTCATGCTCTGCTTGTCCTTCATTCCCTCAAAGATGACAGCATAGGTACAATTTGGCTTGTCTCGAAGATCCAGCACTCGTGAATTACTGCCTCAAAACAGCCACAGAAAACCAGCAGTTGAAAGTGGATCTAAATGGCATCGGCCCTCCCCCTTTAAAATATGCCTCGAAGCCATTTTCCACAGGGGAGGGAGAGGGGGGGCAGGTCTGTTCCGCCCTTTGAGCAATTCCGATTTAATGATGTACGTCTGCATTGATCAGTCCGAAGAGAGGCCCCCCAACTATCGGCAAAGGGCAAGGGGTCTCGCTCCAAGGCCGGCCTGTGGTCAGCGGTTCAATATGTGCTCCAAACGAAGCACCCACAATACTTGGCGTTGGCAATCCTTCCCATCCACCAGGGGGCTCCGGAGCACTTCCCTCAACAGCCTGTAGAGGGAGCCCTCTTAGACAAAAGAGAAGCCCCATCTTCGCATCCCAAGGCTGCAAATCTTCCCTTTGAGAGAAAAAAAAAAATCCCTCCCACAATCCAAAGTCTGCCAGGTTTACAAACCCAACAAGTTGTGCTGGTGTACAACACAATAACAACAACTCCCAATAATTTCTATTGCTGGCCAAAAAAATGGCTTCAGTTAAAAGTAAATATCCAGGAGGTCATTTCTGCCACACCTTTATGGAAAGGTGGGGTTCCCAGGTGTTAAAAAAAAGGTGTGTGTGTGTGTCTTAAAATCTGCCTGGAAGTTTAATGTTCTTTAAGGCCAGTCAATCTCTACCACATGAACCTTTTCCCACCGTTCAGCCAAGAACAGGAAGGCCCATATGTGTGATTCAGCCCCCTCAATGTCTTCCCCAGGAATGACTCGGCCAACCCCCCCGCCCTTAAAAATGTTCTCCTGCCCCTGATTTTCTCCCCTTCAAGGAACTTGAGAGTCACCCTCTGCTTCCTTCTCAAAGCTCAACATCACTGTTTCTGTTGGCCGTTCATTTTGACCTTCCTTCCTTCCTTCCTTCCTTCCTTCCTTCCTTCCTTCCTTCCCTTCCTTCCTTCCTTCCTTCCTTCCTTCCTTCCTTCCTTCCTTCCTCATAACTTCCTTCCTCCTCCCTCCCTCAATTTCAGGCTTGACAGACATCACTTGGAAACCTGACAATAGCCATTCTTTCCTTCCATCCATCCCTCCTTCCTTCCTTCCTTCCTTCCTTCCTTCCTTCCTTCCTTCCCTCCTCCCTTTCTCTTCCTCCTCCCTCCAATTTTTCCTTCCTTCTTTTCTTCCTTCCTTCCTCATAGCCATTCCTCCCTCCCTCCTTCCTTTCTCTTCCTCCTTCCCTCCCTCTAATCTTCTTTCTTTCTTCTTTCTTTCTTTCTTTCTTTCTTTCTTTCTTCTTTCTTTCTTTTTCTTTCTTTCTTTCTTTCTTTCTTTCTTTCTTTCTTTCTTTCTTTCTTTCTTTCTTTCTTTCTTTCTTTCTTTCCTTCCTTCCTTCCTTCCTTCCTTCCTTCCTTCCTTCCTTCCTTCCTTCCTTCCTTCCTTCTCAAAGCCATTCCTCCCTCCCTTCTCTCTCTCTCTCGATCTCTCTCCCCTGTTCTGTCTTATCTGAGGCTGAGGAGATGCCCTCCATGGGCAAACTCTCCAGCCTAGCTCTGCCATAGCTGGGAGATGCGGTGTGCGTGTGTGTGGGGTGCCCTCCCTGCAGCTGGCTGCCCCAGACTTCAAGGAAGCTGCAACTCATTTTGCTTCCTTTCATTTCCTGCGCCCAAGAACGCTTTCCGAGACAGATGTTCTTGGTGGGATTTTTGTGTGTGAAAGAATCCCCGTCTTCCTATTTACTCCGCTGAGTCTGCACATTCAAAGCAAATCTGTCCTTTTGTTTCTGCTTGCTCTTTAAGTCTTAATTTATTCCCTTTGTTGTCTCCCTCCCTCCCTCCCTCCCTCTCTCTCTCTCTCTCTGCAAAATATATATGTCCCCCTATTGTTTCTTTTGGGTTTTCCTCTTCTTCGTAGGTCCTTCTTTTCGAGGGTCCGGCAAAACCAAACTCCAGAGCAGCTTCTCTCAACCTTCATAACTTCAAGATGGACGGACGGAAGGATAGATGGACTTTAAGATAAGATGGATGGATTTCAACTCCCAGCATTCTGGGAGTTGAAGTCCATCTGTCTTAAAGTGATTAAGCTTGGGAAACATTGCCCTATACTGTTGCTTGGTGTCATCCTCTCACCCCTTGGACCCACAGTTGGTGTTGCTAGACCTTGAATAGCGCAACAGTACTGGGTCCATTGATGACTCTCAGGAGTGTCTGCTGAGTGAAGGCCACCTCTCCATGTCAACTCTTGCCGTTTGATGTGCTGCAAGAATGAAATGTCAAAAAAAAAAGTAGAGTGATATGTGGGAGGCCTTGGTGCTCTCTGAGCTTCACTGTTTTCTTGCAGACGTTTGATAACCTGACCAGGTAATCTCATCCATGGGAGGAGGAGGAGGAAGAGGAAGATGAGGAGGAGGACTGTGGTGCTTTCTGAGCTTGGTTGTTTCCTTGCAGACATTTCATAACCCAACTATATAATGTCATCAGTGGGAGGAGGAGGAGGAGAAGAGGAGGAGGAAGAGGAAGACGAGGAGAAGGAAGTGGAGGAGGAGGAGAAATATGAGGAAGAAAACTGTGGGGTCCTTGGTGCTCTCTGAGCTTGGTTGTTTTCTCTCTGAGCTTTGGTTGACTTTCCTCTCTGAGCTTGGTTGTTTCCTTGCGGACATTTCATGACCCAACTAGGTAATGTCAACAGCGGGAGGAGAAGAGGAGGAGGAAGTGGAGGAGGAGGAGGTGGTCCCTGGTGGTCTCTGAGCTTGATTATTTTCTTGCAGACATTTCATCACCCAGGTAGGTAACCTCATCCGTGCTAGGAGTAGGGTTTGCTCCGTGTTTATGTACTACCATAGTTGCTCACCCTGTCAGGGTTGGTGGGAGGGTTCCTTGATTAGCCCACGGCTTACGCGGTTGGCTTGCTTGTCTTAAGCCCTACCCTTGGCTTGGCCTCCTCTGGGCTCCGGCCTTTCCCCTTATTTCCAGCTGCTAAATAATGCAGCTGCTGACCAGGAAGAAGCTGTTTTCCTCCAGAAGGGACAGGCAAAATGAAAAAAAAAAAAATCCGTTCTCGGCACCCAATTAGGCTTCGTCTTTTGCTTTTGGCCGAGGGAGGGGGAATCCACACCCCGTTTGTGCTACCTAAAGAGCCAGGTTGATTGGCCATTTGAGGGAGGGAATTCAAGGTTCCCCTTGGATCTTAAAAGCTGCTTGTTCAAGGAATCCACTCAGGGAGGTTTGTTCTGATCCCTCGTTCTTTTCATGAGCGTCTCCCATGACTCACACTGAAGCCGAGGGGGCCGGAAGAGACAGCTGAGAAGCAAAGGCTGTTGTCGGAGAGAATACCACGCTGTTTCTCCTCCAGCTTTCTCCCCCCCCAGCTGATAAATTAGATTGTTTTTTTTTTGTTCTCGGATGCAGGACCTGCAACCATCCGGGGCTGTAATTGCTCAACTCTCCCCACTTTCTATGTTCCAGCTGTCCATATTCGCCTCCCCAAGCAACAATCCTCGCAGGACTTTAATTTCAGGAACTAGGGAGGTTTGTTCCTTACTCCTGGTTCAAAAAAGGCTTCCCAGGGTCGAAAATAGTGGGGAAATATGACGAAGAGTGAGGACAAAAGGATAAAAATGGCTAGGGAAACGAAAGTGCAACAGGTCTGCGAGGCGAATGAGACAGCTGAAAATACGTGTTTTTGTGTTAGGATGCTGGGGGTTGTGAAAATTCCTGTGATGACCCAGGGCATGACACAAAGGCAACGCAGTCACATAAGTAAGAAAAGTCCCTTTAATACCTCCAACTTTGCCTCCAGTGTCCAGTTACCATCAGCTGGAGAAAATATTCTCCCAAGAACAATCTTTAAGTGGAGGAAATTCAGTCCGAAAACAAAGTACATACAAACTGTACATAAAAATCCAAACAAGCCAAGCTGCAGTAATTAACTGGACAGGGCAGGATAAGGAATTGCAGACTTCAAAGGCCATCAGAATGCACACACAGTTGGGAAGATGCCAGGAACCCAGATAAGCTTTGACAAACAAAGATAACTCATGGTTTGCTTCCAGCAACTTTGCTGTGTGTAGCTTGCCTTTTTAAACACTATTTTCCCAGCTGCAGCTAATGAAGGGAATCAGGGCCCTTTCCTCCCCCGTAAGCCATGCAACCATGTTGCTCTCTTCTCCGTTCCACCCTGTGTGCCCTAGGATGAAGAGGGGGTGGGCCTGGATTTTCCTCTGAATCCCCTCTCCCTTGCTCTACCTCTCCCCTGCTCTGCCCAGCCGGACTTTGCCCTTTCCCAGTTTCTTCCACAGCCAACGGAGCCACACTCCCACTCCCTGTCAGCTGCTCAACCTCCCCCTCAGAATAAGATTCCAACTGGGACATGACAATTCCATTCCATCCTGCACAGACCAGGAGTAGACCAGGATGGAGGGAGTGTTAGATATTCAGGCCAAGAAGAGAGACATTTGTGAAGAAAGGTAATTTCCATGATTAAGCAGGGCATACCAATAGCCCCTATCCACCTCTCAGTCTAAGAAAACTATGTTGCAAAAATTAGCTCCTATTGGAGTGCAAACTTTTAGCCAGCATTCCAAGTTAGGAAACAAATGTTGGTGTCAACCCCAAAACATCTGAAACCTTTCTCGATATTCAACTATTTTAATGTGGCTCAACCTTGGCCACTTTTAGATAGTTAAACGTCAACTCCCAGAATTCCCCAGCCTGCCGTTCAGATGGGTGAACGTCAACTCCCAGAATTCCCCAGCCTGTCGTTCAGATGGGTGGACTTCAACTCCCAGAATTCATCAGCCTGATGTTCCCAAATGGGTGAACTTCCAGAACTCCCCAGACAGCCATTTTGGCTGGGGAATTCTGGGGGTTGAAGTCCGCCCCCTCTTAAAGTGGTCAAGGTTGAGTAACATGTGATCTACCTTCCTCTTTGTGACATCAGAGGAGATCCACCAATGGTAGCCTCCCCTGTCAATGCACGCAACGACATCACAGCAGTTCAACCAATGGCTTCAAGGATTCTCACAACGCTGTCACCTCCCCCTGTCCCTCCCTTCTGTAGCCTTTCATTAAGTGGGGACGCAAACCCCCCAGCTGGGAACATATGGGTGCTGTAGTCCAACTCATCAGGGAAGCTGCTTGACTGAATGCTGGATTTTGTTTGGAGGCTCGGAGACCATTTAAATCACAAATTTTTCCTATCTAGGGCAAGTTTTTTTCTCTTTTCCTGTCTGCTATCAGCAGTGACAGGTGTTGTTAGACAATGGCAGGAATGACATCTCCTTGTATCGGGTGCAGAGAGAGCAGGGTTCCTGGCTAATATATCAGCTGAAAAGCACCTGATAGGATTAGTGCCACTTCTGGGGCCCCAAAAGGCTCCTGTGGCAGTGATGGAATGCCAAGTATCCCCTTCCTCAAATTACCCTCCTGCGCTCGTCTTCCGCCACAATTCCTGCATAAACCCATTTCTCAATGCATACCTGTTAATGGCATGGAAATTTTTCTCATTACTGTAAAAGACGAAACTCAGGCAAGAGGTCTGGGAATTGATCGATTGAAGGGGGATGTTTCCACTGTCTTCTTTATTTGATTTCTTGCCTTCTTTCAAAATCTTCGCCTCGCTCTTTTCCTTCTCCTCCAAGCCACCCAACCTTTTCCTCACCCGTCATCTTCCTTATGGTGATTCTCGATTTGAACACGACCTTTCAAGTGTACTGCGTTTTCCCAAAAATAAGACCCTGTCTTATATATATTTTTTTTGCCACCAAAAAAGGCACCAGGTCTTATTTTGTTGCCAAGCATCCGAATGTAAATCATGTGGCCACGGGGGAGGCCGCAAAGGTGTGAAAAATGGTCCCAAGTTGCTTTTTTCAGCGGCGTTGTAACTTTGAAGAGCCACTAAACAAACTGTTGTAAGTCGAAGATTAGCTATATATCCGCTCGACCTGGGATGGAGGCTTCTGTTCAAAGTTCAGAAGTGTCATGCCCTTGTTGGAGTCTGATTCTGAGGGGGAGATTGAGAAGCTGACAGGGAGTGGGGGTGTGGCTCTGGTGGCTGTGGAAGAAACTGGGAAAGGGCACAGTCTGGCTGGGCATTCCTAGGGCATGCAGGGAGCAACGTGGCTTATGGGAGAGGAAAGGGCCCTGATCCCTTTCATTAGTTGTAGCTGGGAGAACAGGATATAAGAAGGGCGTTTGCACACAGCTCCTTGCTGGAAGCAAAGCATGCATTATCTTAGTTGAGGCTGGGTTTTGGCATCCTCCCAACTGTGGGTGCTGTGTTATCCTTTGAAAGTCTGAAATTTATCATCCTGGCCTACCGTGTTAATTACTTCAGTGTGGTTTGTGTTGGGTTTTTTAAATTTCTAATTATCTTTACTTTGGGTTCGGACTGCATTTCTTTCCTTCATAGACTGTTTTTGGAAGAGTTTGATCTCCAGCCGAGGATAATTGGACATTGGGGGCCAGGTTGGAGGCATTAAAGGGAATTTATTCTACTTTTGTGACTTTGTTATTTTTGTGTCATGCCCCGGGTCATCACAAGAAGACTGAAAGTTACGAAGTTGTGCCCGTACTACCATATGTTGGGAATGTGGAACGGTGCCAACTCATGCAAAGCCATTGGACGTGGACTAAGTGGCTGCGGGTAGCGTTGGGACTTAAACGTGACAGCTAATCTTTAGCTGGACGGGGAACGCACCCTTTCCTTGTCACCCCAGGCCGAGAGGTTTTCGTACCTTCTTCCTTTTCCTCGACCTCCTAAACTAGCACATGTTGGGTCAATACAGCTATGGTAAACTTCAATTATCGCCCACAGATGAGTGGCTATCGCATGCCCATCCTCTGTTGGCGCTGTCATTGCGCTGACTCCCTCCCCATGGTCTATTAAGTTGCCTTCTGCACCAGGGAGATTTCATATTTGTCTCCCAAAGCCGGTGGGTTTTCCCCACCTTGAACATCTGCAGAAGTTCCGAAGGTGAATAGCTAATCAGGACCGAAACTTGTCTTGCACCAGAGAACAGGCGGGGTGTCCAGATGGTCGATCATTACCTATTTTATTAATTACTGCCTCTACAGTCTTGGATTAGCCCATATGGGCAGCTTTCCTCGTACGACCCGCCATTCCAGCTCTCCGCAATGTTAAACCTTCTCTTAATTAAGCTAGATATTCTGGCTTGGCTTTAAGGCGGGGAGATGGTTTTCTTAGCGGAACGCTCTTGCCTTGATCTCGGGGAAAGCAACACAAAAGGGAAGGCAAGAAGAAGAAGAAGAAGAAAAACAACACAGGAAATGGGACGTTGCCAGATGTTGTCCAAGGCAACAATGATCTTGTCTTGGCTGCTTAATTACAACATTCTCCCTGGATAAACATTTCTTGTCGTGTTGCTTGTTTTGCTTGGAGTTGCAGTTTCTGGTAGACAAAAACAAGATATGCAGAGTCTCTCTCTCTTTCTCTTTCTCTCTCTTTCTCTTTCTCTCTGTCTCTCTCTCTCTCTCTCTCTCTCTCTCTCTCTCTCTCTCTCTCTCTCTCTCTCTCTCTCTCTCTCTCTCTCTCTCTCTCTCTCTCTCTCTCTCTCTTTCTCTCTCTCTGTCTCTCTCTCTCTCTCTCTTTCTCTCTCTCTCTCTTTCTCTCTGTCTCTCTCTCTCTCTCTCTCTCTCTCTCTTTCTCTCTCTCTCTCTCTCTGTCTCTCTCTCTCTCTCTCTCTCTCTCTTTCTCTGTCTCTCTTCTCTCTCTCTCTTTCTCTGTCTCTGTCTCTTTCTCTCCCTCTCTCTTTCTCTCTCTGTCTCTCCCCTCTCTCTCTCTGTCTCTCTCTCTCTCTTTCTCTGTCTCTTTCTCTCCTCTCTCTTTCTCTCTCTGTCTCTTCTCTCTCTCTTTCTCTCTCTGTCTCTCTCTCTCTTTCTCTCTCTCTCTTTTCTCTCTCTCTCTCTCTTCTTTCTCTCTTTCCCTCTCTCTCTCTGTCTCTCTCTCTCTCTGTATCTGTCTCTTTCTTTCTCTCTCTCTGTATCTGTCTCTCTCTGTCTCTCTTTCTTTCTCTCTCCCTCCCTCTCTCCCCCTCCCAAAATGCTGATAGTTTTCCATAATTGTTCTTTTGCTGGAAATAGTGAAGCAAAAGTCCATCCTCTCCAGTTTTCTCTTTCTCACAGTGGCCAACCAGCTGTCTCTTAGAAACCAGGTTAAGGCAGATTTACTTAGCAACCTCCAGCTTCACTTAACGACTGCAGTGGTTCACTGAATGACTACCACCAAAAAAAAACCTCTTTAAAATTGGGTGCAACCCACTTCAACCACCTTAGTTTATGTGCGTTTTTCACACTGGGGTGGCCTTCTGCACCACAACTGCCTCCCCCCCCCCCAGCTCCCTTCTCTTGCCGGTCTTTGTTCCCCCACCCCAAAACACCACCTGCCCTTGCCCCACAACCTCAGGTTTGTATTCATCTCCCTTCTTGCATAAGTCGCAATGGGTTAATCTGGAAGGGGATAGCATGTGAATTTCTTTCTTTCTTTCTTTCTTTTTTCTTTTAAGCCCCAAACCGAAACCCTGCTCATCAATGCAAAGAAACCACGACGGCTTTTAAGGCCTCCTGGCTGTCATCCTTGTTTGAGATTTTAATAATAGGCCATTTGACAGCCAACTGTTTTACACAACCGCAAAGAAGCAAACAAGCCTCCATCTCTATTTGCGCCTCAGCCTTCCCGTTGAGTGACAGTATTGAATGAAAAACATGAATCCGTTCCAAGAGGTTTCCCTACATCCAAGGGTGTCCAACCTTGGCAACTTGAGGTCTTGTGGACTTCAACTCCCAGAATTCCCCGGACAGCAAAGGCCTACGCCAGGGGTGTCCAACCTTGGCAACTTGAGGTCTTGTGGACTTCAACTCCCAGAATTCCCCGGACAGCAAAGGCCTACGCCAGGGGTGTCCAACCTTGGCAACTTGAGGACTTGTGGACTGGCTGGGGAATTCTGGGAGTTGAAGTCCACAAGGTCTTAAAGTTGACAAGGCTGGGCACCCCTGGCGTAGGCCTTTGCATCCCAGCAGTGTTCCAATATCTCGGGGGTTGCCCCAAAGAAGGGGGGGTCAAGCTATTCTTCAAAGCCCCTGAAAGCAGGACAAGAAGCAATGAATGGAAACCAATCAAGGAGAGAAGCCATTTGGAACTAAGGAGGAATTTCTCGGCATTGAGAACAATGAATCATTGGACTCCAGAATGTGTGGGTACTCCGACGCTGGAAGTTTTTAAAAGAAGAGATTGGACAACCATTTGTCTGAAATGGTATAGGGTCACCTGCTTGAGCAGGGGGCTGGACTAGAAGACCTCCAAGGTCCCTTCTCACTCTGTTATTCTGGTAATTAACAGCCTGGTCTTTTTAAGAACCAATAGATATGGTTGCACAGCTTAGCCTCCCTCACTCCCTACTGACAATCTAGCTCCGAGGATTTGGAGAAATCTCACTCGCCTTGTGGCAAAGCCTCACACCCCTCCCTGATCCCCCCAAACCTCTTTGGTTGTTCTTCCTCTTTCGTCCCCATTTCCTCTAAAAGCCTCGGTTCCTCCCCCCTCCCCCACACCTCGCCTGTTGTGGTCCCACCTCCCCCAACCCAGCAAAGACCAGCCTGCTTCACCTGTGGCGGAGGGGTTGGTTTTTTTCTCTCCTTGCCGGCAGGCATCCTGTGCCCTTTTAACGCAAGGATTGCAGTGGCTGACGTCACAAGACCACAGCTGCTGTCACTGCAGGTTGGGATTCAAGGTTGTGTCGGCCAGGAGTGTGTGTGTGCGTGTGTGTGTGTGTGTGGAGAGAGGCTTGTGTGTGTGTGGAGAGAGGCTTTTGTGTGGTGGTAGGGGGCCCTGGGGAAGGGGCAGTTTGGAAAACAAGGCTGGGCCTTCTTTGAAGGGGTGGGCTGGTTCTCCTTCGAGGTCCCTCACGGACTGGCCTTCCGGATAGGGATGGCAGCAGCTGCCACCTCAGAACATCTAGAGGGATTAGGGGCATGCTCTTTTCCATGCTCACATCTGGACTCTGCTATGGCTCTGGCCTCTTGGCTTGGAGCTTGGTCTGTCTCCCACGCCCAGAAATGATCCCATGCACCCGTCAGTTCTCCTCTTTGCTTCTCCTTCTGCACAATGTTACTTAGTTGGGTCATGAAACATCTGCAAGAAAATAACCAAGCTCAGAGAGCACCAAGGGCCCCACAGTCCTCCTCCTCCTCCTCCTCCTGCACACCCCATTACCTTCTAGCACTGATGATGTTATCTAGCTTGGTCATGAAATGTCTGTAAGAAAAAAAATCAAGCTCAGAGAGCACCAAGGGTCCCATAGTCATCATTGTCCTCCTCTTCCTCCTCCTGTTCCTCCTTCTTTTTGTCCTCCTCCCCCTGCAAATGTCATTCTCTTCTAGCACTGATGATGTTACCTAGATCAGTAATGAAACATCTGTAAGAAAATATCCAAGCTCAGAGAGCACCATGGGCCCTGTAGTCATCCTCCTCCTCTTCCTCCTCTTCCTCCTCCTCCTCCTCCTCCTCCTCCTCCTCCTCCTCCTCCTCCTCCTCCTCCTCCCTTTTCTCCTCTCTCCCCTGCAAACTCCACTCTCTTCTAGCACTGATAATGTTTCCTAGTTGGGTCATGAAATGTTTGCAAGAAAACAGCCAAGTTCAGAGAGCACCAAGGACCCCACAGTCCTCTTCCTCCTCCTCCTCCCCCCCTTCTCCTCCTTCACCCCACAAACCTAACTTCCTTCTAGCATGGAAGATGTTTCCTAGTTGGATAATGGAACATCTGCAAGAAATCAACCAAGCCCAGAGACCACCAAGGACCCCAGAGTCCTCCTTTTGGCTAGAAAAGCCTCCTGTTATTCCTTCGGGATATTATTTCTCTGGCTTCTCCTGAAAGCTAATTCTTCCGAGATGTTTTAAGACCCACGTTTTCTTTCCCCCAATCCAGGAGGTCTACTTCAACGCTTCGTTTTCTTCAAACAAGGTTTTTCTCCCCCATGACATCCTTTTCCTGAGCACTGGAAAACCACACTTCTCCTCCCGCTGTTAACTATGCAGCTTACGTTCCCTACAATGAACTTGGGATGTGGTCCGAAAAGGCTTATGGGCCATTTGGAAGTAAACGTTAAGATTTATTTAAAAGAGAGACTGTGATCTTAGAGTGGCAGATATCATAATGCTATTGAATAAATCAATGGTGCAGCCACTTGTAGAATACCTTATTCGGTTCTAGGCACTTAATCTTCTAAATGATAGCACAGCCGGGGAGGAGGGGGAAAAAAACACCAGAGGGACTTCCTTAGAAAGAAAGAAAAACTTTAAATATTTGCTGCCCCCCCCCCACCCTTTAAAAAGCACCAGAAAAAGAGGACCGGACAAATAAAGATCTGGAGAAATCTTGAGTTGAACGGTGAAACGGGGAGAGAAGGATCTCTTGGTCTTTCTCTTCGAAGCAGGCTTGGCATTTTCCCACCGTAGCAGGTGACAAGTAAGCTTTGAGATTGGAGAAAGGGGAGGCATACTCAGATTATGGGATGTACGTTCCGAGCCTGGTGGGGAGAAACGTCAGAAGAAGTACAGATAAGGGAAGAGAAGTTCCATGAGTTGCACTCAACTTGATTAAGCAGGACTTCCACATTCAATATATACAGACTTCAATCAATCATACAGGGCTGGAAAGGACCTTGGAGGTCTTCTAGTCCAGCCCCCTGCTCAAGCAGGAGACCCTATATCATTTTAGACAAGCGGCTGTCCAGTCTCTTCTTGGAAACCTCCAGTGATGAAGCACTCCTAACTTCTGGTGGCAAGCAGTTCCACTGATTAATTGTCGTCACTGTTAGAAAGTTTCTTCTTAGTTCCAGGTTGCTTCTGTCCTTGATGAGTTTCCATCCGTTGCTTCTTGTCTTTATCAACTGTGATATTAATTTAAGAACTGCAGCGGTTCACTTAACAAATGTGGCAAGAAAAGTCATTAAAAGAAGTCTCATTTAGCGACAGAAATTTGGGGCTCCTCTGTTGTGGCTGTACGTCAAGGACTGCCTGTACTCCTTTCTCCTCCTATTTCCCCCTCCCCACCACAACAACCCTGTGAGGAGGCCTGGGCTGAGCGAGAAGGACTGGTCCAAAGTCACTCAGCTGGCTTTCATGCCTAAGGCAGGACTAGAACGCACCGTGGCCTGGCTTCGAGGCCAGCACCTTAGTGGTTGATTCATTCTCTGCCAAGTTAATCCATGGTCCCTTTATGCAAACCAAGGGGGTGGAGCTATGCAAATGTCACCAGCCTTTATTTCTGGAGGGGACCCTCGCCTGCTTCTACTACACAGAGCAAACCAGGCGCAGTCTGCCAGGAGGAACATTGAGGTTGTTAAACCTAATACGAGACCAGTTTTATCCACGAAGAGTGAGGATGCGGTCCCTGCAGAGCTTGTGATTCACTGCTCCAGCCTCGGGCAATTGAGGCCCTTTTATTTCAGTTCCTGGGAAATGCTGGGGTGAGGGAGGGGGGGGGAGAGAGAGAGACAGAGGGGAGGGGGAGAGAAAAAGCAAGGAAACGAGCCACCCTGGGATAAATCAACAGCAAGCGCCACGAAGGAGAAGTTTAATGCACTACAGTGTTCTCAGCCTTCCGCTTCCACCAATTATTAATGTAACCCAGCTCCGGCAGCGTCCGTGGGGACAGGATGCTGACATTTTCAGTTGTTTCCCATGTTTGCCGTTTCTTCTCCCCCTCCTCCCCACATTGTGTAATTTGGCTCCACAACCACACCACAGGTGAAGCCACCTGGGATGGAATGGGGTGAGGAGGTGGATTTCCCAGAGGGAGGGGGCTGCATTCCAGAGGAGGAAGAGATGACACAGTGTAGATAGCTTGTGTGAGAGAAAGAGGGTGCAGACAGCCCCTCCTCAACAGTTCCCAGAGTATAACCTAGATACGGATTGTAGAGTCTGGCAAGATTCTGTCTAAGAGGCATGAAATAACTCAGCTTGGGAGAATCACCATGTTGCATTCTTGGTTTGGGGCCTGACACATGGTGGCTGAAGGATACTGGGAATTGAAGTCAACACGTAGTTTGTGAAGTGGAGAAGAAGCAGAAAAAGGAGGAGGAGGAGGAGGAGGAGGAGGAGGAGGAGGAGGAGGAGGAGGAGGAGGAGGAGGAGGAGGAGGAGGAGGAGGGGAGGGGGTGGGAGGGAGTCCTTGTTGGTCTTTGAACTTGGTGGCCTTCTTACAGACCCAGCTAGGTAACATCATCAGGGCTAGATATTTGTGGAGTGGAGAAGAAGAAGAGGAGGAGGAGGAGGGGGAGGAGGAGGAAAAGAAGGGGAGGTGCAGGAAAAAGAGAAGGAGGACATTTGAAAGAGAAGGAAGAGGAGGAGGAGGAAGAGGAGGAGGAAGAAGGAAGAGGAGGAAGAGGAGAGCGTCCTTGGTGCTCTCTGACTTGGTGGCTTTCTTACAGACGTTTCATGACCCAACTAGTTAACATCATCAGTGCTAAAGGGAGTGGGGCTTGCTCTGTTTAAGTAGAAGTGGCCACCACGTCAGTGTTCCTTGTGGCCCCTTGATTAGCCCGTGGTTTACGGTTGGCTTGCTTGCCTTAAAGTCATATCCTTGGCTTTGCCTCCCCTGTGCTCTGGGCCTGCCCCTTTCCAAATTGGGATGCCGAGATATTTCTAGCAGCTCAAGAATGCAGCTGCCGATCAGGAACAAGGTCTATTTTCCTTTGGAATACACCCGCCCACCATTCATGGATCAGCCGCGGGGGCCTGAGCGGAGTGAGATGCCTCCTATAATGAGGGAATACCGACCATTGATTGCGTGGTGCATTGAGCAAGGTTGCGTAACCGAGGCTGGTGCAGCAGATCCTGTCTTTTCCAAGCCCCTTTGCTCTCCGTCCCGTTGGGTGGGAAATCCAGGAGTCACAGACCTGGTGACTCAGAGGCTCCTAAACTCTGCTCCAGAGCTTGATGTCCAGCCAAAGTGCCCCAGTGTCATCCACGTACATTTCCAGCATTTTAACCTTTCCTGCTTGCCTAATTCTCTCTCTCTCTCTCTCTCTCTGCCTCTGTCTCTCTGTCTTTCTCTCTCTCAGCCTCTCTGTCTCTGTCTCTCTGTGTGTGTCTCTCTGCCTCTCTCCTTCTCTGTTTCTCTCTCTTTCTCTCTCTTTCTCTCACTCGCTCTCTCTCTCCCCCCCCCACACACACTTTGGTCTCTCTCTGCTCTGACAGGCGACTTCCCTGCTGTGCTTCCAGATAATTGGGTAAAACAGCAAATGTTTTATTCACTGATTTATTTCTGTTTTTCCTTGTGAGACTTCCCTGAACCTGCTGCGTCAACAGTGCAATCTGCTGCAACGCACAGAAGGCCCCCAAGTTGGAAACCTTCTGATTTCAAGGTACCTTCTAAGAAGGAGCCGAATGGGAAAGCATCTCCCAATAAACCTGGGCTATTGGTTTCGCCCCCCACCCCCACCCCTCCTCTTTTTCCTTGGCTCCTTCTTGACTTTAACCCAATTCTCAATGTCTGTTTTATATTTGACTAAATATAGGGCTCAAAGGCCATGCTGGCTGCGTCCCTTGCAGACGAATGTGATTTGCAAAAGGAATCAGAGAAACACTTATTCATTGGTGCTGCTGTAATTTTGTTGCTCAAGCTAGATGCTGCTCCTGTTGTTATCCTTGCTTGGGGAAGGAAGGGAGGGAGGGAGGGGGGAGGGAAGGAAGGGAAGAGGAAGGAAGGGAATAGGAGGAAAAGAAAGAGGAGAACAGAAGGAAGGAAGGAATGGAAGGAGGGAAGAAAGCAGGGGAAAGACGGAGAGAATAGGAGGAAAGAAAGAGAGAGAGAGAGAGAGAGAGAGAGAAAGAAAGAAAGAAAGAAAGAAAGAAAGAAAGAAAGAAAGAATAGAAAGAAGGAAGGAAAGGAAGGAAGGGAGGGAAGAGTGGGAAGGGAAGGAAGGGAAAGAAAGAAAGAGAAAGAAAAGGAAGGAAGAAGGGGAGGCAAGGGAAAATAGGAAGGAGGAGGAAAGAAGAAGAAAGAAAGAAAGAAAGAAAGAAAGAAAGAAAGAAAGAAAGAAAGAAAGAAAGAAAGAAAGAAAGAAAGAAGAAAGAATAGGAAGGAAGGAAGGAAAGGAAGGAAAGGAAGGAAAGGAAGGAGGGAGGGAGGAAAGTGGGGAAGGGAAGGAAGGAATGGGAGGAAATAAAAGGAGAAAGGAAGGAAGGAAGGAAGGAAAGGAAAGGAAAGGAAAGGAAAGGAAAGGAAAGGAAAGGAAAGGAAAGGAAAGGAAGGAAAGGAAGGAGGGAGGGAGGGAAGAGTGGGGAAGGGAAGGAAGGGAATGGGAGGAAAGAAAGAGGAGAATAGAAGGAAGGAAGGAATGGAAGGAGGGAAGGAAGCAAGGGAAAGATAGGAAGAGAATAGGAGGAAAGAAAGAAGAAAGAAAGAAAGAAAGAAAGAAAGAAAGAAAGAAAGAAAGAAAGAAAGAAAGAAAGAAAGAAAGAAAGAAAGAAAGAAAGAAAGAGAATAGGAAGGAAGGGAAGATGGAAAGGGAAGGTCAAGAGCCCATATCATGATTTACTTTCATGATGTCTCCCAGTTCAGGAAACTTTTCAGTATTTCTCAAGATTATTAACTTCAAGGACAAAAGAAAGCCTTTTACTTCTCAATTAAATGCCCACTTACTCCGTCTCTGCTGATGTTTTACGTGCTTGTTGTTATACAGCTTACCATATGTGAAGAGCATGGCCCAGGATCAAAATACTGAATTCCACCAGAGAAAGGCGGATATAGGTGGCATCACTTAACCCCTGTCTATTAAGGTTTACAAAAAAAAATAGATGTGATACAGTCTTGGGGTGAGCTAATCAGTAAGTTTATTTTCCTGTATTGCTTTAGGATTTTTTTTAAAAAAGGCAAGGAAAGAAGAAAGAGAGGCAAAATAAAGGAGAACAAAAAAGAAATCCCAAAGCTATCGGGGGGAAAAATAAGAAAGAAACAGCAAGTATGATGTTATATATAAAAATATTTAGTCCAACTTTACAACACACAGGCAAACCTTGACTCTGCAAAACAATATTGATCAGTCTGTCCATTACATCGATGGACAATCAGAAGCAGAAAGCAGTGGAAATTCACCGGATGACTTTGAACCTGTTTATTTATTTATTTCTTTTATTTTATTTTAGATTTAATTGCTTCACAGGACGAAGAAGACACTGGAAGCATCAATGAAGAGAACATCTTCTTGTAAGGCATCTTATGATCCCAGAGAACTCAAGAGAAGCATAGAACTTAACAAAACACTGAAAATAAGTCTGATCAAGGGAAACGAGCAATTATTTCCTGGGCGTTTTTATCAGCTAATTCCAGCTTTCTTCCTAGCATTAGGTGAGTATCAAAAGACGTCTCTTTTATCGGCTTGCCATCAGCCAGAATATGAAAAAGGAGAAAATCCAGGCCGGGTTCTCACGTGACTTTATTGGGGGTTTAAATGGTCATTCAGAAGAGAGACAGCTTTTCAAGAAGAGGCTGAGATGCAGTTGTTAGGGTTGGGGTAAGACCTGCTTAGATATAATCTGATTGTTGGCAAGAGGTTGTGCGGAGAAGGGAGCTCTGCTTCTAAAGGGCATTAATCTTTCAACATCTGCATCTCAAGTCCAGCTTTACAGCTGCTGTTCACACATGCACCTCAGATTTCCTGTCTTGATTTGAAGCTCTGGTTCCCAGATCTCTTTCAGTCCCTCCACTCGGTTGCCCGGCCTAGATAACAGACTACTAGGGTTGGAGCAGTGGTGGGATTGAGCCGGTTCGCACCGGTTCAACAGAGCTGGTTGTTAACTTTCTGAGCAGTTTGGTGAACTGGTTGTTGGAAGAACTCATGAGGGCAGAGAACCAGGTTGTTAAATTTTTTTGAATCTCATCACTGGGTTGGAGGTCTTCTAGTCCAATCCTTGTTCTGACCCAAACCTGGTTCCAAGACAGCAAACACGAGACAAAGGTAACAGCACAACCCTTTAATGTTTCATTGAAGAATCCTGTTCCTTCACCGATAAAAGGCTGCTTCCAACTCATTAGCTCCGATAAGAAAGAGCCTTGCCAAGTTTTTGCAAGGCTGCCAAGAACACCAGATAAACAATAAATCAAAGAGTCCCCAAACACCAGCTCAGATATTCCTAACGTCCACCAGGCTCAAGTATCAAACTTCTTTGCCTTCTGCAAAGAACTGTGGCTTCTCAGCTGGCTTTTATCTCTTAAGGGAGGGGCCATTACTTTGCAGCCTTACTCCCGAGTCGACCGTGCTGCTGCAGCTGCTCTTTCCTTCGAGCAGCCCTGCGCGCATGCACACTGGGCACAGGCTCCTCAGGCTCCTCTTCATCAGTGCTGGCAGCCTCCACAATCTCCAAAGGCAGCACTCCACTCCCTGATGGTCCTGGCCCCATCCCTGCATCACATGCACGACCCTCCTTGGAGTCCTCGTTCTCCGAGGCCTCAGCCGTCCACACCCACTGCTGGCGTACAATCCCCCTGCCCAAGCAGGAGACCCTATACTATTTCAGATCAGTGACTGTCCAGTCTCTTCTTAAAAACCTCCAATGATGGAGCACCCACAAGCTCTGAAGCCAAGTCGCAATCAACCACTGGTTGATTGTTCTCACAGTTTGGAAGTTTCTCCTTAGTTCTAGATTGCTTCTCATCCTTGATTGGTTTCCATCTGTTGCTCCTTGTCCTGCCTTCAGCTGCTTTGGAGAATAGGTTGAGCCCCCTTTTCCTTGGGGCAGCCCCTCAAATATTGGAAGACTGCTAAGTTGGCCCCAGGGGTCACCTTCTTCTTCAAAGCACCAGAGGGCAACAATGGGATGGAAACTAACCGAGGAGAGAAGCAATCTGGAATTGAGGAGAAACTTCCTCACAGTGAGGACAATTAACCAGTGGAACAACTTGCCACCAGAAGTTGTGGATGCTCCATCACTGAAGGTTTCTAAGAAGAGACTGGACAGTCATCTCTTTGAAATGGTATAATAGTGTCTCCTGCCTGAGCAAGGGGGGGTGGACTAGAAGATCTCCAACGTCCCTTCCAGCTCCATTCTGATTCCAATCCCTTTTTAAGTGGCCCACTTCTTACACCGGATCTTCCCTACCACCCCTTCCCGGCTGGCAAATTGCAGCTCTTAAATTTTACATCCAAACACCAGAAAACGGCTTTAAATATTTATTCTGTCTCAATCAAAGCTGCATGAATGTTATCTTCGAGGAAATTATTGCCCCTGCTTCCAATTTCTCTGCTGCTTTTTTTTTGGTGTGTGGTTGTTGTTGTTGCTTCCAGTTTTGCTTTCTAGAGCTTCTCTGAGCTGCAAATGGTTCCTTGCATGCACAAGATTGTGCGAACACACACACACACACACCACTCAGGCAGGGGTCAGGAGAGGACACTGAAATAGTTACTTTTTTAAAATAAGCAAGCCGGAGATATTGTCTTCAGATATTCAGCATCTCTCTGTTCAAAGTGAAGTTGTGATGTTGAAATAAAGCTGCACTCCAAATTCTGAAAAACATATTTCTTCTGGAAGAGAACTGAGATTTAAAAAAAACACCCTTCCCAATGTACACACACACACACACACCAACAACAACACAGTCCATTAAGCCAGATCAGAACTTCCTTTACATCCAAGACCAAACTATCCTAGTGGTTACATCTTCTAAAACAGGGCTCTCCAACCTTGGCCACTTTAAGCCTGGAGGACTTCAACTCCCAGAATTCCCCAGCCAGCATTGGGGAATTCTGGGAATTGAAGTCCACCTGTCTTAAAGTGGCTATAGTTGGAGACCCCTGGTATGGTAAGAAGATGGCCTATGAATCAAAAAGTTTAGCCCACATCTCCTCAATGCTACTGGACCTCAGCCTCCCTCGCAGGGCTGTTGTTCAGATTGAAAGGAACTCTCTCTGGGGGGGAAGGGGCCGAATCCAGACCTAAAATTACGCTCGCTGGCTGCACTTCTTATTTCAAGAGGGATTTGAGTGCCTGAAGCAAATCTCCCACCAGACTCATATTGTAGGGGGAGTTAAGGCCACCCAGAGTCACTTTCGGATAATGAGATGGGTGGTGTATGAATTTAATACATAAGCTGAGGATCCTGGGAGCTGCCATTCAACATTTGCAGGACTACATGGACCTTAGTAGTTGCTTAAGTAGTTCCTTAAGAACTAAAGCACGTTTAATCTGGAGTGATGGACCCCTTCTGCGGCCTGGGAGGTGGGAATTCAACAGGAGTTTAAAGTTTGATGCCTGGTGACAGCATTACCAATCCTTCAGAAAGTCCAGCGCCCTGGACTAGAAGAAACCTCCAGTGATGCAAAACCCAGCACTTCTGGTTCCACTCTTTAATTGTCCTCACCGTTAAGAAGCGTCTCCTCCGTTCCACGTTGCTTCTCTCCTTGATGACTTTCCATCCTTTGTTTCTTGTCTTGCTTTCAGGTGCTTCTGGAAAATAAGTTGACCCCTTCCTCTTCTTTGGGGCAGACCCTCCAATACTGGAAGACTGCTACCATGTTTCCCACCCACCCCCAGACAGTCCCCTCTTTTCTCTAGATTAGCCAAATTGCAACCGTTCTTCATATGTTTTAGTCTCCAAGCCTTTAATCATCTGAGTTTATACACAGAAGGATCTGCGAAGGTTTACTTTTAAGTAAACAAGCATAGGTGACCTGAGTGCATCCTACAATATTGAATCAGGGTTATTCTGAAGGAAGAGTGTTTAGAAGCATCAGTGGCCAGACTGAGATGCTTTCACCTGCTGCTTCCTTCATATTTATTATTTACACACACAAAAAACGGACTTGTGAAATGAAGACTTTGCCTTCAAAAGGAGGAAAAGAGAACGGTTGCCCTTGAGGGCAACTTAGCCTGAGGGCTGGGGGTCTCAAATGCTCCCTTGGAAATGGAAAGCATTCAAAGTGATGATCCTTTCAAGAGCCATGAGCTAACAACCGGCTCCACCATTCCTCCTTAGATCGACCAGATTCCAATTCAGATCCCTTGGCATCTGAGGAGAAAGCAGAGAGACCTAGGACTGCAAGGAACAGTTGGTCCTGGCAAGGTCTCCTCTGGAGGAATCTGCTGAAGGAATCCAGATCTGATTTGCACCAGCCTTGCCTAGGCAGGATCTAGGCTGCTGGTCTCTATGGAGGGATTCTATGGAGGTTGGGTGACCTGGGACCTCTTTCTCCTTGGGATCTGAGTGGGTTAAGTCTTTTCAGCCCCTTCTGTCTTGGCCCTTGGGGTCCAGTTTGGAGGCATCTCAGGTGGGATGTATTTGATGAACACCTCAATCTGGCCCTACCTGTAGGAAAGTCAGAGTGAAATGATGACCTTGGAAGAAGCTTGGTGAGGCTCCTTTGAAGTGGGAATTTGCTCTGGTGGGGCATTTCATGCATTTCCTCATGGACTTCCACTTGGTGGAGCAGTCTAACCCCTGTAAGCTTCACAGAGGTCCTAAGTTGGTTGGGACACCTTTAAAGAAGTGTTTGCCCTGCTCTTCAAAACCCCCAGGTATTCTTGGATGGTTTGCAAGCTTGTCTCCAACAGCTAGAATTAAGTCTTCTGACTCCATTGACTCTGCCTTGAGTCAAAGACCAGCCTTCTACGGGGATCAGAATGGGCGAAGGAGGAAGGGTAAGTTCTAACCGCGGGTCCCCTTTTGGCTTTGGCACCAACCTTGCCGCCGGGGGAGGGGGCACAGCTAGGGCAGCGGGCGAAGAGGGCACCCACCCTCTCAGGCTGGGCTTAGGCTGGACCGCAGCTCCCATGCTCTCCAGCCAACTGGCCGACGGCGGATCCCCAAATCCCAGGAACCGGCTCTTCTGCACCCCGGGATGTTTTTATTGGCTCGGCATCTGTTCCGTGGTGTTTGATGTTTCTTTTTTCCCCCCCAGCGCTGCCCTCGACCTCGGCGCCCTGTCCAAGCCCTTTGGGGAGCTCCGGCTCTCGCCTCCGCGGTCCACTCAGGTGGCGAAGCGGGCGGCGGTTAGTGGCCAGAGCGACGAGTCCGTGAAGTCGAGTTTAGCGCGGGCTCTTCTACCTCAGGACAGCGGCGGTCCCGGGGCAGCTTCCTCGGAAGAGCCGGAAGAGCCAGGAGGAAAGGGAAACGTCTAGCGGGAGACGCGTGTCCTTACGGTCGTGAGAAAGCGGTTCCTCTCCTGCCCTGGGGGGGGCAACGGGCCGAACACGGCTCGGCACCGCGTCCTTTCGATCAGCAGAGGCGTCTCCCACTAGCGGAAGGAACCGAGCATTGTATTGGCGAGGAAAAACAGCTGCCTTCTCTCTCTCTTTCTCTCTCTCCCCGCCGCCCTCCCCCCCCCGCCCCCCTCCGGCGGCGCCGTCCTTCCGAGTTCGTCTTTCAGCCGGAGACCCCGAAAGGGATGAAAGTTTGCAGTGGCTGCTCCTGTCAAGAGTTATTCTGGGGCGGCTGGCAGGAGAGCCGGGAGAAGAGCAGCACTCCTCGGCGGAAGGCGGCTCGCTTGCGGTTCCTGGCGCCGCCGCCGCCTCCCGCTTGCGGCTCAGCCTCAGCCGAGCGGTCCGTTGTTTGAGCTGCCGCCGCCGCCGCCGCCGCCGCTTCTCTCCCGCTCGTAATCTAGCTCTCCGCCGGAGCCGCTGCAATATCCTTCCTTCCTTCCTCTCCTTCCTTCCTTCCTTCCTTCCTTCCTTCCTTCCTTCCTTCCTTCCTTCCTTCCTTCCTTCCATCCATCCCTTCCATCCCTTTCCTTCCCTTCATATCCTCCCTTCCCTTCCCATTCTTCTATCTCCTTCCTACTATCTCCTTCCTTCCTTCCCTTCCTATCCTTCTCTTTCCATCCTTCCTTCTATCTCCTTCCTTTCTTCCCTTCCTATCCTTCTCTTTCCATCCTTCCTTCTATCTCCTTCCTACTATCCCCTTCCTCCCTCCTTCCTTCCTTCCTTCCCTCCTCTCTCCTTCCCTTCCCATCCTTCTATCTCCTTCCTACTATCTCCTTCCTTCCTTCCCACCCTTCTCTTTCCATCTTTCCTTCTATCTCCTTCCTTTCTTCCCTTCCTATCCTTCTCTTTCCATCCTTCCTTCTATCTCCTTCCTACTATCCCTTCCTTCCTTCCCTTCCTATCCTTCTCTTTCCACCCTTCCTTCCATCTCCTTCCTTTCTTCCCTTCCTATCCTTCTCTTTCCATCCTTCCTTCTATCTCCTTCCTACTATCCCTTCCTTCCCTCCTTCCTTCCTCCCTTCCTTCCTTCCTTCCCTCCCTCTCTCCTTCCCTTCCCATCCTTCTATCTCCTTCCTACTATCTCCTTCCTTCCTTCCCACCCTTCTCTTTCCATCTTTCCTTCTATCTCCTTCCTACCATCCCTTCCTTCCTTCCTTCTTTCCTTCCTTCCGCCGCGCTTCTCCCTCGTCTCCTCCCTCCATTCACACATACGACGCACATTTCCAAGCCCTCCCTCCCCGCCCCACCCCTTCCACTTTCCCCACTCCACGATCAAACCTGGGATCGCGCGAGGGACGCGGAGGGAACTCGGGCTGGCTCGCGCTCTCGCTCGGCGGCTGCTTCCCTCGCAAATCTCGACTCGCCTCCACACACACACACACACCCCGCGCCGCCGCCGGCCGCCCCCCTTTCGGGTCCTTTCAAGAGCGGAGAAGAGAAAGAGGAGGAGATCAGAATTGAAAAGGAGGCGGAGGGAGAGAAGGGCTGTTCCCCGCCTGCGCTCGGCTCGCCCACCGCTTCCTCCAGGCTTCCAGGATTCCTTCAAGACCAGCCCAGCCCCGGCGCTCTCGGACTCCGGATCTCGGGAGCTCCCCTCGCCGACGGCTTGACGCAGTGACGGTGGCCGGAGGGAGAGGCGGAGGCGCTTGCTCTTTCCAGGCCGCCCAAGGATTTCTCGTCTGGGTGTGGGTGCGAGCGAGAGAGCCGGCGAGAGGCTGCTGCTGCTGCCTGCCTGCCCGCCTGCCTGGCCGGGAGAAGAAGGCGCCGCTGCAGGGAGGGGCAGGAGGGGGCAGAGGTAGCGGCGCACGAGAGAGAGAGAGAGAGAGAGAGAGAGAAAGAGAGAGAGAGGCGGAGAAGCGGCGGCGGCGGCAAGACAAGGAGGAGACGCAGAGCGGGGCTGGCCGCCCCTCCGGATTTCTCGAGACGCCCCCTCCTCGTCTTTTTGAGGTCGGAGGCAGGTAAGTGAGCTGTGCGGGAGGGGACGCTCAAGCGAGCAGAAGGGCTGGAAGAAAAGGGGAGGGGGTCTCCAGGTCTCATCCCCGCCCCTGCCGCAGGAGCAGAGCCGTACATAAAAGGGAGCGACCCCCGGGTATAGAATCGCCGCCGCCGCCGTTGCTACTATTAGGAGGATTGGCCGGAAGGCGGCTCGCCCAGCCTCTCCCTCGGATTCTGCTCCGTACAACGCGCGCTTGTGCCGAGGCTCCGCCGGGGGAGGGGGGCGCCCCGAAACCCCAGCCCACCCCCCAAAGTCCACGGGCGGACGGAAGCGCGCCCACGCGGCCGCTCTCACCTACAGCCTAGAACCGGCGTCCCTTTCTCTGCCCCGTATCAGAGGCTCTGCTTCCCCGATGAATTCGGGGAGGGGGACAATTTTTTAAAAAAACCGAAGTAGAAAGAAAAGGGGCGAAACTCTCCGCGGTCCCAAACTCGCTTTTCTCATTTCGGTGTGACTCCGAGCCTGCCAGCTAAAGTGCCATCAAACTTTTCCCGGGCGGGCTCCGGGTTGGGAAGCATCTCCCGGACGTGCATTCGGCAGCTCCAACGCCCTAAAAGAGGACAGGCGGACCCCCACCCACCCACCCGCACCCCCTCTTGTCTGCCTCCTCCTCCTCCTCCGGGGAGAAGGCGTCGAAGAGAGGGAACCGGCTGCCCGTGAGCCGCTGGTCCCGGAGGCGCGGCGGGAACGGTTTCAGCACTTCCGCGGCGGGGACAGTTCCCGAGGCTCGCAGGGGAGCTGCGAGGGGGCGTCTCGGGGTCTTCGGGGGAGCCGACGCCGCCTCCCGGGCAAGATTATCCCCCCTTCCTCGCCTGGCCAGCGAGCGGCGTAAAGCTTAACCGGGTTAGAAGCTGGCTACGAGTCTAGCCGAGGGACGCTGTCGCTCCACGGAGGGGAAGGGAGATCTCGCCTCCTCTGGGACACATTTGGGGAGGGGACGGTGGGTTGCCCCCGCCCCACGGCGACAAGCCACAAACCTAAGGGGCTGGGAGGGGGCGAGGGGAGCCGCGCCGGAGATTCCTGCTCGGGGAAAGGGTTACGCCGCCTAGGCCGGCGGGCATCCGAGAGGCTGGTATGTCCCGCGACGGAGATCCGGACGTTTCGAAGGGGGTCGGGGGGGCTTGGCATTTAGAGGAAAAAACCCGAATTGGGGGAGGGGGAGTGTCGAGAGCGCCGGAGAGAGCGGCGAATTGAACGCCTGCCTGCTTTTTTTGGCCCAGGGAAAGTCGCGGGAGAAATCGGCGTGACAGGTTAACCCGCGCTTTAGATCAAGCTGTTTCTATCGCTGGCGGGGGGAAGGATTCACGCTGGTCTCCGCCTCTTGCAAAGCGAGCCTCGCCAAGGTCTTCACGCCTCGCCGCCCTCCCTCCCACCACCCACCCACCCACCTACCCCGAGCCCTCTCTTCCGATCGTCTGACTCGGAGAGTGGCCAGCGCCTCCCACGCGCCAGCAGGGCTGAGGGGCTTTCCTGGCCCTTAACGGACCTCCGAGTTCAGCCTCCGGGCCCTTCCGACTCTGCCCGACGCCGCCGGAACGTTACGTCGTTGCTTTTAATGGGGGAAGCTGGGGGTGGGAGAGGCGCGAGAACAAGCCACTCCGCGCTCTCTTGCGTCTGAATGGGGAGAGAGTGGAGGGGGGAAAAAATAGGCTCCGGATTAAGAGGTTCTTGCTCCGCCTTTTAATGCAGGCCAAGCCCCCTTGACCCACGGCCTGCAAGCCCTGGATCCTTAACTCCGTTTCCATGCGTTTCTATGCAGGCGTGTTTGCGGGGGGGGGGAGCCCCTCGGAAGTCACTGGGCCGGTTCCGCGAAGAGGGCATCGAGCTAACGTCCCCCCCCGCCTCCGCCCTCCAATCCCCCCAGTCCTTAGAGATCTCAGCCCCGCCGCTTGGTCTCTGACGCGCCAGGTCCTCTCTCCTTGGCTGGGCTCCGTGCTTCCATTCCCACCCACCCCCACCTTGGATGCTCGCTCGGAGACTAAGGGGGCGTTTCTACTCAGGCGCCCCTTCGCAGAAAAGGAAGCGGAACAGTCGAAGCTGACACACGCGGCGCTTTAATTAAAACGATCAGGGGCGCCGGCGATCCCACCGCCCCCTTCTCCTTCCCTCCACCCCCACGCCTTGCAAGACCTGGTCTACATATTCCGAAGTTCTTTCTTCCGTCCCACCGGAGCTGAGCAGAGCGGGCGCAGCTGGCTCAGGGTTGAGTTTCTCGGCCTAGTTCAAGCACCGACGCGGCCTCTGCGAGTTGTCCAGGGCTGTTGTGGGGGGCGGCGCATCCGCTGAAGGCCCCATCCGTGAGCGAGGCCGATCCAAGAAGGGCTTTGAGAACCACAGTCGCCGCCTACAAGGGCGGCGGGGTGGCTTGTCTTGAATGGCTTCGGAGGGGAGCCGAAGCGACGTCCCTCCCGGCCAGGCACACGCCCAGCTCCGTTTGGAGGCAGAAATGGGGGCGTGGGGGAGAGAAGACCCCCTCCTGTCGCTCGAATAGGCGAAGGCAGAGGGGTGGGTGGGGTCACGACGCCTATGGGCGGGGGGCTTTGCAAGACAGGGACGGGGCTGGAAGCTCAGGCCAGCGGCTCTGCGGGGAGGTGGGGAGAGGGCTCGGGCCCCATAAGGCCTTCCGCCAGGTCACAGCTAAGCAGGCTTGAGGTTTGGGGGCCGGGGGGGGGGTCGTGTGAAATGCGTGGGGCCGGGCAGAAAACGTCCCTTCCGTTTGGGAAGGCTGCTCAGGGGCTCAGCTCGGCCGTGGGAAAAAGGAAAGCGGGGCTTTTGCGCCCGTCGGTCACCGCTGCGGCCTCGGTGCCTGAGACGCAGCTGTGCACGATGGGCCTGGGGACTCTGCCTGGCTCGCACAAGCCCCGCCGCCTGGGTGCTGGAAGCCCGGCTCGGCTTCGTCTCCGGACAGCCAAAGGCTGGCACGCAAATTGCCCCTGTGGAGAGGATGTTCAAAAGGAGACAGTGGGCCCTCCAGAGCTTAGCAGTCGAGCTTAGCCCCCCAAGCCTCTCCATGGTGCGCCTCCTGGCCGACCAGACGAGCCGGCCGTTCTGTGTCCGGGACGCCCGTTGGGTAGCCGGGAAGCCTCCTCGACGTCTGAGGATTTTGCGGGGAGATTAAGTCTCTCTGGGTTTTCTAATCCAGCCGTTTCCCCCGCCTCCCCTCCGCAAGGTCACGGGAGGCCTTGCAGGGACGCCTGCTGGCTCTTGAATCCGGCCGGGGCCTTTTCGGTTAACCCGGTTGGAGCGCCACTAAGAGAGCGAGGGATCGCCGTGCCCAGGAAAGACTTGGGGAAGTCACACCTCGCGCCCCCTTTTCCTGACGCGACAGGCCGGATCGCCTTCCCACTACCCCGTCCCTTTCCTTTGCTCTCCGCCTTTGGAAAGGTCGAAAGAGTCCAACAGGGAGGGAAGGAGGCTGAGAACCGTTCGGAGGTGTCTCTTGGGAGGGAGGGAGGGAGGGAGGGAGGGAGGGAAGGAAGGAAGGAAGGAAGGAAGGAAGGAAAAGTGGGAATAGGAGGAAGGAAGGAAGGAAGGAAGGAAGGAAGGAAGGAAGGAAGGAAGGAAGGAAGGAAGGAAAAGACTGAGCCACAGAGGAGAAAACGCTTTCCGCTGACCCCTCTCGCCTTCCTTCCCTCACGCTTCCTCGGCACAGAGAGAGAAACGAGCTGCGTTTTGCATGCCGGGCTGGCATCTACTCCGGAGCTGCTCCTCCTCCTCCTATCCTCCTCCAGCTGCTCCGCTCCAGCTCGCCCCGGGGGCTGCGGAGAAGAGGCGGGGGAGAGGGCAGAAGCCAAGAGAGGCGCCCTTTGGCGAAGCCCCGGGCCCCACCAGACTAGATAGAAAGCAACCGAGGGGTTGCGCGAGTTTCCCGACGGCCCTGCGGTCTGGGGTGTGTGTGAAGCGTCACCCCCTCCCCAGAGACGGTTCCGTGGGGAGATGCGGGATCCGCCCCGGACACCCAGCGGGGGAGGGGTTCCTCTTTAGCAGGCGGGGACCCCATTCTCCGCAGGAGGGAGGGGTGTCAGAGCCCTTCCCCTAGAGAGACCAAGCCAGGCTTCGCCCAGTTCACCTGTTTTGGGGATTCCCACAACCTCCTGGACCTTCCTGAACGAGGCTGGGTTCGCCCCGCCTTCCGTGCGGAGCTGCAAAAGGCCAGGCTTAAAACCGAGCTTAACACGCCAATGCGAGCAACTCTGCCCGTTCCGGGAGTCCGTGTGAATGGAGCCAGGCGCTTGCATTTGGGGCAGAATCCCGACCGCCTCCGAAGCCTGAAATCTAAAAGGACCGAGGGGGGGGGCTAAAGAAAGGGCTGGCCGAGAGGTTCGAGCGACCCGGTACTGCTCGACACGTGTAGCGCGGGGTCCTTTGCAACGGCGGTGAGGCTGCAGAAACGGAACCAGCGGCGCTCACGTGCTACAGCAAAGCTGAGAAAGCTGCGATCTGAAGGCCGGAGCGACAAGGTGAATTGAAGTTCCCCTTCCAGTCCGGCGGTTCCCTCTCTACACACACGCGCGCGCGCGCGCGCGGACGGACGGCTTGGTGCATTTCGCGGCCCGTTTGCGCCCTATGAAATATTCAGAAGTTTGCAGCGGTGAATCAAAAGGTCATTTATATATATATGGGTTCCGAATATTTCCAAGCCGGGAAATGAACTTGCCCTCGCTGGGGAGACGCGGCGGTTATTCAAAGGCTCCAGGCGGAGGGGGGAGGGGGGGGCTAATCTTGCCACCATGGAGAGCGCAAACCTTGAGCCCCCTCCCCAGATGTTGGGATCGCAGAGAGCAGGAATTCATGGTCCTGCCTGCCTACCTATCCATCCACCCATCCACCTATTTATCGGTGTCTATCTATCTGTCTATCTATCTATCTATCTATCTATCTATCTATCTATCTATCTATCTATCTATCTATCTATCTAATCTTGCCTATATTTCTCACTATATCTACCCATCTATCATCCATCCATCCATCCATCCATCCATCTATCTATCTATCATCTTTCTATCTATTTCAATCTATCTATCAATCTATCTATCTATCTATCTATCTATCTATCTATCTATCTATCTATCTATCTATCTATCTATCTATCTAATCTTCCCTCTATTTCTCTCTATATCTACCCATATATCATCACTGTCTCTCTCATTGTCTCTCTCTGTCTTTCCACTTTCTCTAAATCTATCCATCCCTCCATCCCTCCATCCCTCCATCCATCCATCCATCCATCTATCTATCTATCTATCTATCTTATATATCTTCACATTTATATGGTTGTCCCACCTCACTAAACGTAACTCTGGTTGACTTACAACCCAGAATTAAAACTATACCACGGCTATTAACCGCCCCTCCCTTTAAAAAAACGGAACAAAAACAAGAACTGCAGCCTCTTTCTGCCCCCACCCCCACCCCCACCCCCCACCCCTTCACACAACCTCTGTGCTACCCTCACTCTGCTGGAGAGGAGGTGGGGCGAACACCTCCACCCTCTTGCCAGCTTCTCTTAGGAGAGTCCAATTTGCATAACTGAAGGGGGCTGACTTTTAAACCTGGTTTGCAGGGAAGGTGGCTTCGGGGGTCCGGCAGGAGGTGTGCGTTGCAAGTCAAAGGAACAGGCTGGAGTCAGACAGCAGCTTGTGAAGGGAGCCGTCAGTCACAAATCAGCAGATCCGTGCTTCTGCCGGATGTTGTGTGGATGAATCCACAGAGGTGGTTAATTTATGGCGTGGTGTGTTGTGAGCCTGTATGCAGTGCAAGCCATGGCGATGTTGTGGCTGTCAGGATCACATCCCACACATTACTTATGTCACAACATTGGTCCCAGGATGTGCCAAGACCCACAGTCACACTTGCCTGGAGATACCGAGGGTTTTGAGAATGTGTGGATTCAGCAACTGGGTGTCAGGGAGTGTCCAAAACCCCCCTGCAAGGAACTCAAGATGTGGGTTCGAACTCAGCCTCGGCCCAACACCTTCACTACTACACCACAAAGGGAACAGATAACAGATCATCAGAGTTGAAAGGGACCTTGTAGGTCATCTAGGCCAACCCCTCCCCATCCAAGCAGGAGACCCGACACCATTTCTGACAAATGGCAATCCAGTCTCTTCTTGAAAGTCTGTTCAGACCAGGTACCTGAATAACAACATGAACAGCTTGAGATCTTGCCAAGACATGTACAACAATATTTATTAGAGATACTTCTTTTCTAGCTAATATGGTTTTCAGCTTGATGCAATTCCAGCTTTCGCCCAAAGGTTTGCACTTGTGAGTAGGTCTCCTCCCTGCCTTAATGCTTCTAAGACCTAACACATGGAGTCAATCTCTCAATCTCTTCCCAGAGGTTTGGCATATCCCTGATATTATGGGATGGGAGAATTAAAATAGCCCTTCCGACAATGTGAAAAAGGGAAAGGAAAGTTTGGCAACGCTCAAGGAAAGATCCAGAAATAAAACCAGTTTATGTTTTGGTTTATAATGGCGAACAAAGACAGAAAATCAGGATCTTGATGGATGGCGAGCATATTTTGATAGTCAGGAGTATTTTTATTTTGGGTTTGTTTTTGGTTCAGGGTGCAATGTGAACTGGGCTTAATGTGTGGACTGGAGCTTACCAATAAGAGGGGATATTTGTAGCTCAGGATCGAACTGGGGTCCTTGGTGGTCTCTGAGCTTGCTGGTTTTCTTGCAGATGTTTCATTACCCAGCTAGCACTGGTGATGTTACCTAGTTGGGTAATGAGATGTCTGCAAGAAAACCACCAAACTCAGAGACCACCAAGGATCCCACAGTTGCTGTTGCTGTTTTGTTGTTGTTGTTATTGTTCTTCTTTTCTTCTTCTCCTTCTCCTTCTCCTTCCTTCCTCCTCCTCTTTCTTTCCCTCCTAAATCCCACTCCCTTCTAGCATGGATGATGTTACCTAGATGGGTCATGAAACATCTGCAAGAAAATAACCAAGCTCAGAGAGCACTGAAGATGACATCATCATCATCATCCATCATCATCATCATCATCATTCCTTCTTTCAGTTTCAGTTCCATCAGAACTGGGAAAGCTTCTTAGATGAGAAGTGAAATAATCTTCTTCTTCTTCTTCTTCTTCTTCTTCTTCTTCTTCTTCTTCTTCTTCTTCTTCTTCTTCTTCTTCTTCTTCTCCTTCTTCTTCTCCTTCTCCTTCTCCTTCTCCTTCTCCTTCTCCTTCTCCTTCTCCTCCTCCTCCTCCTCCTCCTCCTCCTCCTCCTCCTCCCCTTATTTGAATGCTCAAGGTGCAAAGGACCATACCGCACTTGAAAAGGTCATGTTATTACTATCGTAGACTGGTGCTTCCTTTCCAACCCAGAACTGTGCAAGAAAAAAAAGAGGTGACCACAATTTTAGAGGTGCGCTACCGGAGGCTGTGGGTCCCCCTAGAGTGTGCCTTGCTACCTTCCCCTGCAAGCACCCCTGCCTCCTTTGAGCTCTACCCTCGGCTTTGCAGTCAACTTTCTGCTCCCACCTCCCCACTCCTCCTCCCCCGGCCCCCGGCCCCCGTCTCTTCGCCGTCTCTGGCCTGGGCTCCGCGCCTTTCTCTGCTGCCTGAATGGGCCAGCTGCGAGCTGCCAGAGCGCGCGCGCCCTGGGGACGGTGCGGGAGCGCGCAGCAAGAGCAGGGAGGGAAGGAGGGGCCGACACAGCCAGAGGGTTTCGCCTCGCTCGGCGTCGTGTCCCCACCGCCCCCATCCCCCGGTTCTCTGCTCCTTCCCAGCCCCTTCTGGGCCGGGGGGTGAGCAAGGACCGGCCGCCTCCTCCTCCGAGCTGCCTGCAGGGAAAAGCGCGTGGGAAAGCGAGAGGAGAGAGAGGTCGCTCATCCAATAGGTATCGGGCAGAGGTCTCCAAACTTGGCAACTTTAAGACTTGTGGACTTCAACTCCCAGAATTCCTCAGCCAGCTCTGCTGGCTGAGGAATTCTGGGAGTTGAAGTCCACAAGTCTTAAAGTTGCCAAGTTTGGGGGGGTGGGTTCCTCAGGCGAACAGGACTGTGGCCCGCGTGTGACCTTCCTCCCAGGAAAGTGCCAGCTGTTTGCCATCCTCCCCGACGTCGCGTCCATCTTCCCGCTCCCTTTAACGGCGCTGGGCTTTCCTCGTGGTGTCCCATCCCCTCTCCAAGAACCCACCTCCGTTTTTTTCTTTTTTTTGAAAAAGCGGCAGACTCTGGGGGCAGGAGATGATCGTGGCACCCCGCGCGTGCAAGGGGCTCTTGGGGTCCACGAGGATTCCTCCCTTTTTCCTCAGGGGAGCTGGGCCCTGTCCCCCCACGCCTCGGGGGCTGCTGGAGGGGCGTTGCCTCGGCCTTCCCGACTTTTGGGGTAAGGCCCCACCCGGAGCCAAGAGGCAGGAGAGCGGAGCGGCGTCTGTCCGGCGCGTTCTTCCCTTAGCTGAGGCGGATTTGGGAAACGTGGGGGGAGGGCGGCTCGCGACAGACGCGCGTGTCCTGGACCCCCAAGGAAAGGGCCGGGAAGCGCTGGGTCAAACGAAGGGGAGGAATAAAAGAAAGTCCGCCGGGACCACGAGATGCCCCCACTCCCCACACGCCTAATCGCCTCCTCCCTCGGGTCTGGCCGAGTTTCGGTTCCCACGCTTCTCCCATGCTCAGGAGCACGCTTTTCCTCCCATCTTTGGAGAGCCAACAGGTGGGTGGGTGGGGGCTTTTCTTGTCTGGGCGAGGGAAGGACGGGAAGCGGCCTCTTCCGAGTTGGAAGCGGGCGTTGAAAGTTTGGCCTCGCGGTCTCCCCACTTCCCCTGTGGTACAGGTACAGATGAACAGAGTTGGAAGGGACCTTGTAGGTCATCTAGTCGGGGACAGTCCCCATTTTTCCCGACCAAACTCAGGGAAGCTCCACCCACCCACCTCCACCCCTTCTAGACTCTCTTCCTCCTCTTCTTCCTCCCCCTCTTCCTCTTCCTCCTCCTCCTCTTCCTCTTCCTCCTTCCTCCTCGAACCGGCGATGCTCTTAGGAAAAAGTCGGTGAAAACGGAGAGGAGCCGCTTAGGAAGGCAGCGCTTAAATGCTCGGCGCCGCCTGTTTCTTCCCGGACCCTCCGCGGATGGAATAAGTCAGGCGGGCGTTGTGTGTGTTGTGTGTCCAGTTTTCACAGCAGAGAAGAATCCAGTAAAGTTTAGGATCCCGTCGCAGAGCGTGCTTTGCCTCCGGGATCTTTTTCAAGGATCGGAGGCGTCTCCCCTCCCTTTCCTTGCTCGGGGGGCGCGTTTCCACGGAGGTTCCGAATTTGTGTTTAAATCTAAGGCGGCCTCCAGGATTTACAGAGTTGGAAGGGACCTTGTAGGACGTCTAGTCCAACCCCGAAAGGAAGCCGAGGTGACCACCAAGAACCCCTTTCTCTCTGAAGGCCCTTCTCCTCCTCCTCCTCCCCTATGTAGGACAGTTAACCAGGGATGAGCTCCGCCCCCCCCGCCCCCCCGTCCCGTTCTTCTCTTACTCGCTGCCCCATCGCCACCGTGTTGGGTGCATTAAAAGGGCAGCAGGAGTTAGGAAGAGACGAGCAGCGACGAAAACCAGCCAATCCCGTAGTCTCGTTTGCAGAGAGATTGAGTGGTCGATCAATCCGTCTCGGGCATTTATATCCCTGTACAATCTCCCTTTTTCCAAAATAATAATAATCATTAAAAAAAAAAATCCAGGACGGGTAACATCCTTTGTATAAAATAACAGAACCTCAGAAGGAACCTTAAAGTTCTTCTAGTCGAACCCCTGGCAGCCTGGCTCAAGCAGGGGCTCCTATCCCATTCTGGACCAACAGCCGCTCAGGCTCTTCTTAAAAACCTCCAGTGATGGAGCACCCACAACTTCCGGTGGCAAGGAGTTCCACCGATTAATTGTTAAACTCACTGTCAGGAAATGTCTCCTTAGTTCCAGGTGCCTCTCGGTTTTGGTCTGCTGGGTCTGGGGGCTGCGTTTGCCATTCCCCCCTCATGCCTGGTTGGTGGCTTGTTGCCGATGGCTTTGGTTTAGCCAGGAAAGAAGCGGGGTAGGTGGGCTGGCTTTGGGGGCAGCAGGTGAGATGTTCAGCCATTTATCTGCAGAAACTTCCCCTTGGATTGGGAGAAAGAAAAAAGAAAAAGAAAAAACCACACGTCAACCCTCACTCCTTGGCTTTGAAGCAATCTCTCTAATTTCTATCGCCTCCTGTGATTGCAACTATAATTTAGATTTTATTGCCTGCTTTCATTCTGACTGCTTGATATGAGTTTTATTGCTCTCGGTTAGATCCTTATATAATTTATCATGTTTATCCGGCACCCCATCCCGGGTTGTCTCGTGCAAGGACATTCAGGATAGGAAGGTGGCCCATGAATCCATCCATCCATCCATCCATCTGTCTGTCTGTCCTTCCCTCCCGTCAATATTAGTGCAGTTAACTTCAGAAGATTTCAATTCGGTGACCCCCCCCCCCATTAGTTACCTGGCCACGAAGCGGTGTGTGTGTGTGCTATACCTGTGCTTACAAACAGAATGCGAAACACGTTTCTGCTGGGAAGAAATAGTCCAGGGTTGGGATGCTACCGGTTCTGTCCGGTTCTAAAGAACCGGTAGCTCTGAAGAGCAGCAGACACAGAACCAGTTCTGTGTTTGCTGCTGTTTGCTCCACCTGCCAGCCAGGGCTCTTACCTGTCCTTTATTCCCTGCTTTTTCAACCTCAGTGGCTTTTTCAAACGCTGCGCATCTGTGCACAGTGCTTTTCAACTGTCCGGGCGGCGCAACTAAAGTTTTTTTCACACACGCGCATGTAAAACTGGTAGTAACACCGGTTGATTCCCACCCCTGAAATAGTCTAAATGAGCAGGAAAAGGAGGTTGCTGTCAATTAAGGGGGTACTGTAAGAGAGGGTGCAAGGTGAGCACCTGGGAGAAGAAGGGGAGAGGAGGGAGGAAGGGAGGGAGGGAGGGAGGGAGGGAGATATTGGGGCTCTCAGAGGAGAAAAGATACGACTATTTTTTTCAGACTCCTGCCTCCTTCATGGCAAGTATGGATTTGTTTATCAGAACAAATTTGTTTATCTTGCAGATGGAAAAGAAAAGACATTTTCCAGGAAGGAAGGAAGGAAGGAAGGAAGGAAGGAAGGAAGGAAGGAAGGAAGGAAGGAAGGAAGGAAGGAAGGAAGGAAGGAAGGAAGGAAGGAAGGAAGGAAGGAAAAAGAGAGTGAAGGGGAAGAAGGAGGAAAGGAAGGTCTGTAGAGAAGGAAGGAGGGAGCAAAGGAGGGAGGAAGGAAGAAAAGGAGAGAGGAAGGAAGGAAGGAAGAAGGGAGAGATGGAGGGAAAGAAGGGACAGAAGGAAAGATTCTTTTCCAAGGATGCACAACAGATCCCATCCTCCCCAGCCAGGCTGGGCCCCAAGCACACCTGGCTAAGGTAGGTTCCATCTTTTTTCTTTCTTTTCCAGCCCCAGAATTCTTCTCTCTTTGATTTTAACCACATTACATGCCCGCCCTTATCCTACTGAGCAACTTCGATTGAATTAGGGCTCAGATTTATTCCTTCTCGCCTTGTGGTTGTGATAGTTATCTGCCTGCCTTTGAGATCCTCCTGGATTAAGCCTCTGGCTCTGATTTAGAGATGCTGCAGGGGTGGGTGGAGATAAGGAAAGGAGACACGCAGAGAAGAAACTTTCAGGAGGGGAAAAGTGGGCAGGAGGGGACCGAGAAAGGCTCAGCTTCCAAGGGAGACCATTGGTTGTCCTCAATCTGGTTAGAGGAGTCCCCCTGTTGGTTTAGAAGAAGAAACGAGATCTGAGGCCTCCCCTGGAGGATGGTGGATTTGGAAAGGTCAGAGTTTTCTTTGTGTGAAGGTGGAAGAGCGTTAATTTTTAATTGATTTTGGAAAGGAGAAGGGTGGAGGTTGGCTTGTAGCACCTTCAGTAGACTTTTGAACAGCTTTGATCCTTCACCTTCCACGTCTTCTATTTGCTCATTTGGCATGGGTGAATTTCTCTGTGGGTCTGTTTCTTAACTTGCAACCATCCCTCCCTCCATCCCACTTTCCATCCATCCCTCCATCTGTCCAACCTTCCATCCATCCATCCAAACTTCCATCCATCCATCTATCCATCTGTCCATCCATCCATGCCTCCATCCAACCTTCCATCCATCCATTCCTCCATCCATCCTTCCCTCCCTCCTTCCATCCCACCTTCCACCCATCCCTCCCTCCCACATTCCACTCATCCCTCCATCCAGCCTTCCATCCATCCAGCCTTCCATCCATCCATCCATCCATCCATCCGTCCATCCATCCGTGTCTCTATCCAACCTTCCATCCATCCGTCCATCCATCTATCCACCCATCCATCCACCCATCCCTCTATCCAACCTTCCATCCATCCAATCTTCCATCCCTCCATCCAAGCCAGATAGAAACCATCATAGTTTCCATAAAGGAGAATCTTGGTAGCTCAGGGTTGAAGTGAAGTCTCCTTGGTGCTCTCTGAGCTTGGCTTATTTCTTGAAGACCTTCCATGACCCAAACTAGGTAACATGACCATCATAGCTTGCTGCTTTCCTTCTCCACCAACCCAGCTTTGACCAAACCCAAAGACAGATCTGGAGGAAGCTGGATCTCAGAATATCCTGAAACACAAATCCTTGCAGATGGGCTATTGAGTGAGTGATGGGGTATTCATTCTCCGGGCATCGAGGTGGTCAGTGGAAGAAATGACAGGAACGTAGATATCTCTGGGACTTAAAGGAAACGTTGAATGACATGGGGAATTGAGGTGTATTTAAGATGTCAGAGAAAGAAAAGGGAGGCAGGAGGAACTTAATTTTGTGGCAGCTGAGACGTGGCTTTAACTCCACTTTCTGGTTCTTGAACAATCTTGATAGATGTCAGTTGACAAGGAATCAGCAATACTTTAAGAAAGTGGAGTCATTTAACCCCTAGGTTAGGCAAGGAAGAGAAACAAAGGAAGGAAGCTTGTTGGAAGCCATTTAGGGGAGAGAGAAAAACACCGTGGTTTTCTGCAGACTGAGGTGGGTGGCCTGGAAAAGCGCAAATATTTGGGAGCAAGGTGAACCCAGATGTAAATGCCATCCGCGTTAAGGCAGCTTCATTTGGCACGGATGTCTTTAGGACAGTAGGGAATCAAACTTTGAAGATAAGTTATTTTTATTGTCTTCTTGCTTTTCCAGGATGGTTTTTGATAAAACGTAAGAGTGGATTGAGGGGAGTCCAAAAATGCTGAGATGATGATTGCAACCATACAATCAAAACTTGATCCCTTTTGTGGTGTGTTGAGAAGCATAAAACGGGAGCCAGGCTTCAATCATGGTTTATGGCCTCCATTGTGGCTTTTTCGCACCCTCACCTTTCAGGAACAACCCTCGTGATCCCAGAAAAATGGAAGGGGCCAGGCCTCGCTTACAAAACTTAGCCAAACAATACTGACAGGTTACAGGCTACCGTGAGTTTGTCAGGTAAAAATGTTGCCCGGCAAAATCTGGTGTTTTGTCATGCTGGAGTGTAACAATTTAGACCTGGAAGGTTTGTGCCAACAGTTCTCCCGAGCATGTGCAGAGTGACTTCGTCTTGTCATTGAAGAGATGCCTAGGGCATCTGTTTTTCCTATGGTTGAGGCTGATGAAAAGCCAGTTCTCTCTCTTTTGCTTTCTGTCTTCAAACACAAGCCGTAGCAACTTCACCCAAGTGTCTTTTTTCTAAGTTAGCTCTGTGAAATTGCGCAGAAGAGATTTATGCTTTGGAAGTCGAATTTCATAAAGAAAGTAGAAATACAAGGCATGAAAGCAAAATTTTAACTGTGATTGAAAGCTGGGATGGATGATCAGGACGTATTTAGGACGCGGCTGGAATTCTCATGCGTCGTTATGTACTTATTCCAGATGTGCTCTTGGGTTTGGCTTGCCATGATAAACCAATTAGCTCAATTGTGCATTTTTTAATAGTGTTGTTTGTTCAAACCGGAGTGGCATTATTAATTAAATTTTATGGCTGTTATGACATTTCTGGGTCCCTTTTATTTTTTATGGCTGGGTTTGGAGTGGGGTTTCTCCCCCCGCCCCCTTGGGGGTGATTTCAACTGGGATATTCCTTGTGGTTTTAGTCAGCTTCTTAATGTGCAATTATGATATTATGAAAGGAAGGAAGGAAGAAAAGAGAGGTAGAGGAAGGGAGGGAAGAAAAAGCAAAGGAAGGAAGGAAGGAGAGAGGTAGAGGAAGGATGCAAGGGAGGGAAAAAGGAAGGAAAGAAAGAAATATTGAAAGAGATAGGAAGGAAGGAAAGATTGAAAGGGAGAGACAGAAGGAAAGTAAGAAAGAAGGAAAAAAGAAGAAAGGAAAGGTCGAAAGGGATAGGAAAGAAGAGAAGGGAGGTTGAAAAGGATAAGAAGGAAGGAAAGGAAGGAAGAAGGAAGGAAGGAAGAAGAGCCAAAAGATTGAAAAGGATAGGAAGGAAGGAATGGTTGAAAAAGATAAGAAGGAAGGAAGGACAGAAAGAGAGAAGGAAGAAACAAGTCATTGTAGGTACTTTGAATTGTTATTTAGGATTATACTCCTGGTATTCACAGCCTTGGGGACACTTGATTTCCTTTGGAAAATGGGCGGCTGATTTAACGTGAGCCTCGCAGCCTCTGACAAAAACTGCACAAAACATCGCCGGATGCCCACACAAAAGAGGCTACTACCCAGGCTCCATCTGGTGCAGCTCCAAGGTCACTCTTTACGACAGGACAGAGGCAATCTCCAGCTAGCTGGCCGCTTCCTCCTCCCTCCCACGGCTCAGGCCAAGAGTATTTTGGGCGCCTTCGTTGCAGTTATCTGGAATTTTGCTGCATGATTATTTACTTCCCCAGATTGGTTTTTTTGCAGCCTCTTCCTCAACTTTGCCCAATGAAGTACCTGTCCCTGTAGGCACTGGTGTGTGCAGAGATGGGCAGTGGACGATGGCACCCAGGCCTTCTGCGAAAGCAAGAAAAAGTTCACCCATGTCGGTCTGGTTGCTTAATCGAGGAGGTTGATTCATTGCTGGGATTAAGCCTGTGACCCTCTGGATGGATAAAAGAGGAGGAGAAAGGGGAGACAGGAACTCGGTTGTGAAAATATCTCCAGATCCTTCACATCCCGGACATAAACTGTATCAACTGCCATGCTCAAAACGAGGCTATTAGAGCCCTGCACACCAGAACTAGACACAAGGGGAGTTTTTCGCCGAACGGGCATCACGCTGCTAAACAAATAATTCCCTCCACACTGTCCAACTGTTTACAAAGTCTGCACTACTATCACTATTAATCTTCTCATCACTTCTTATCGCCCATCCCCTCCCACTTGTGACTGCAGGACTGTAACTTTGTCACTTGTATCCTTACGATTTATATGGACTGTTTTCTAGTATGATTTGATTACTTATTGTACCCTATGACTATCATTAAGTGTTGTGCCTTATGATTCTTGACAAATGTATCTTTTCTTTTATGTACACTGAGAGCATTTGCACCAAAGACACTTGCCCAATAAAGATTTCTATTCTATTCTATTCTATTCTATTCTATTCTATTCTATTTCTAATCTATTCTAATTCTAATTCTATTCTAGTCTCTATTCTATTCTAATTCTATTCTAGTCTCTATTCTATTCTAATTCTATTCTAATTCTAATTCTATTCTAGTCTCTATTCTATTCTAATTCTAATTCTATTCTAATTCTAATTCTATTCTAATTCTATTCTATTCTATTCTATTCTATTCTATTCTATTCTATTCTATTCTATTCTATTCTATTCTATTCTATTCCATTCCATTCCATTCCATTCCATTCCATTCTATTCTATTCTAATTCTAATTCTAATTCTAATTCTAATTCTATTCTAATTCTAATTCTATTCTATTCTATTCTATTCTATTCTATTCTATTCTATTCTATTCTATTCTATTCTATTCTATTCTATTCTATTCCATTCCATTCCATTCCATTCCATTCCATTCTTAATTCTAATTCTAATTCTAATTCTAATTCTAATTCTAATTCTAATTCTATTCTATTCTATTCTATTCTATTCTATTCCATTCCATTCCATTCCATTCCATTCCATTCCATTCCATTCTTAATTCTAATTCTAATTCTAATTCTAATTCTAATTCTAATTCTATTCTATTCTATTCTATTCTATTCCATTCATTCCATTCATTCTATTCTAATTTTAATTCTAATTCTAATTCTAATTCTATTCTAATTCTAATTCTATTCTATTCTATTCTATTCTATTCTATTCTATTCTATTCTATTCTATTCTATTCTATTCCATTCCATTCCATTCCATTCCATTCCATTCCATTCCATTCCATTCCATTCCATTCTTAATTCTAATTCTAATTCTAATTCTAATTCTAATTCTAATTCTAATTCTAATTCTATTTTATTCTGACTTTAATCCTGTTTCCTCCAGGGTGTTGCCTTGTTTCCCCATCTCTCAAATCTAAAGCAGGGAGCTGTTGAGGATTGTTGTGACTGATATTTGCAGTCTTTCGTGGTTTTTAAGTGAATCATCTGGCTGTTAAGTGAACCCAGATCCCTCTATTGATTTTGCTTGTCAGACGTTGGTTGAGAAGTTCACAAATGACAGTCGATTGTGTGATCTTAGGGCTCGACAAGTGTCACAATACATGTCGGTTTGCCAAATGCTTGAATGTTGATTGCGTGACTGTAGAAGCACAAGGGCCTGTTGCAAGTTGCTTTTTTTGGGTGCCTTGTCACAGTCTTGTTAACCCTTTGATGTAACCCCAAATGGCCACTAAATAGATTTTTGTAAGTCGAGAACTCCGAAATGGGGTCTTTCGGTTGTGTGGCTTTTGAGCTTCCCTGATCCATCACTAGCAGGAGGGATTACTGGTGTGGCTGCCCAACAATTCCTGGAGAACAGCAGGCTGGGGAATGCTTGCTCCTCCTCCCATTCTCTTTCTCCTCCCTTCTATCACTGATGATGTTACCTAGTTGAGTCATGAAACATCTGCAAGAAAACAACCAAGCTCAGAGAGCAAGAAGGGCTCCATAATGCTCCTCCCTCCTCCTCCCCCCTCCTCCTCCTCCTCTCTGCAGACCCACCTCCTTCTAGCTCTGATGATGTTACCTAGTTGGATCATGAAACATCTTCAAGAAAGCAACCAAGCTTGGAGAGCAAGGAGGACTCCATAATTCTCCTCCTTCTCCTTCTCTTCCTCCTCCTTTTCTTCCTTCTCCTCCTCTTCCTCTTCCATCTCCTCCTCCTCCTCCTCTCTGCAGACCCGCCTCCTTCTAGCTCTGATGATGTTACCGAGTTGGATCATGAAACATCTTCAAGAAAACAACCAAGTTTGGAGAGCAAGGAGGACTCCATAATTCTCCTCCTCCTCCTCCTTCTCTTCCTCCTCCTTTTCTTCTTCTTCTTCCTCCTCCTCCTCCTCCTCCTCCTCCTCCTCCTCCTCCTCCTCCTCCTCCTCCTCAGGAGGATCTTTCCTTGAAGGTCTGGACAGCCGGGGGGGCAAGTGGGGCCTTGGCTGGAAGGCTTGGATGGCTGAAGCCGGGCTCTCTAGTCTAATCAGGTGAGCTTTTTAAGAACGTTCTCCTTTGCAAATGTCATTCAGCCGCCCGGGAATCCATCACAAAGCGTGGCAGCTGGCTTAATCATTAATCATCGGGCATCACTGAAATGAAGTCATCAGAAAAAAAAACAAAAAAACCCCGACACCAGCAAAGTGTCACCGCTATCACGCTGGCGGTATTTTCATTGTGCTGCAGGGTAGTAGCTCCATGAAGGGATCTGCCAACCACTCTCCTCCTGCAGACCTGGGTTCAACCTCATTGGCTTTTAAAGGGCGCTCAGCACAAGCCACAGCTCTGGAAGGAGCCACGCTGGGACGAGCGGGGGTGGCTGGGTTCTCATATTAGGCGGCTCCATAAACCTCGGTTTAGAAGAACGGTTGGTTTCACCCAGGGGTGGCCTTCAAATTTGTTAGCAAGGGGGCTCTCTGCCCTAATGATTGGCTGGGTGGTCACGTGGCCAGGTGGGTGTGGCCAGGTGGTGTAATGTGATCGGGTGATCATGTGATCAGTGTGGGTGTGGCTAGGTGGTCATGTGACTGGATGGGTGTAGCCAGCTCGATGTCGCTTCTTTGCCCTAATTACCTTAAAAAAAAAGATATATACCAAAAAGTTGTTTTATTATTTCATGCACTTAATTTAATATTTAAATAAAAGACTGGGTGAAATCATGGCAGTGACTGTGAGAGGAGGGATCTTGGAGTCTTAGTAGAGTTTCTGGCGAGTTATGTGGCTAGTGGCTACGTTATCTGATTTTCCCAATGGCTCTCCCTTGCAAGCACTGAGTGGATTGTTTATCTAGCTTGCCACACTTTTACCAGGTGTGAAACGCTCTTGGCTGAATGCCCAGAAGTTCAATTAAGCCTATTAAGAGCTTTTCCTTGCTGCTTGTCTTTCTGAAGTTATTGGGGGCTCTATCCTTTCTCACTTCTAGATTACTTTGACCAAAGGTGGCTTCTAGTTAGGGAGGGAAACTACCGATCCCATCATCCTCTTCAGCGGGGAGGACTATGCTAGCTGCAAAAAATGGGAATTGTTGTCCTGAGTAGAGCCCACAAAAACAATGTTCTTCCATCTAAGTGTCCCCCCCCCACGCAGACCGAGAGGTCTCCCTTCTGAGGCCCTTTTGAGTTCTCCCACCTGAGCCTCAATCTCATTTTTGCTCCGGTCTTTGAAAATGTTTCCGATCCTTGTGGAAATTTAGCTTTTATGAAGTCAGGAGAGCATTTGAAGCAGTGACAAACGATCCCAGCCGTCCGTAAATCTTCCTCTGGTGAAAGCCCTCTTTAATTCCGAAAGCGGCCGGAGAATCAGATTTGCATAGCGGAATTATATTGGAAGCGCGAGGAGGAAGACGGAGGGGAGGGGGAGACTTTCCAAGGAGAACTTCTCCTCCTGAAATCCAGAAATTGCTCCCGAAGGTGAAAGGTTCCCCTTGTTTAAAAAAACAAGAACCCTTAACTTTTATATATAGGTGGTCCTTGACTTACGACCCAATGGAGCCCAACGTTTCTGTTTCTAAACAAGACATTTGTTAAGCCAGCTTTGTCCCATTTTATGAGATCAAGGGAGGTACTAAGACCACTCTATAAAGCCTTAGTAAGACCACACCTAGAGTACTGCATTCAGTTTTGGTCACCACATTATAAAAAAGATGTTGAGACTCTAGAAAGAATGCAATGAAGAGCAACCAGGATGATTAGGGGGCTGGAGACTATAATATACAATGAATGGTTGCAGGAACTGGGCCTGGCTGGTCTAGGGAAGAGAAGGACCAGGGGAGACAGGAGAACAGCCTTCCAGTATTTGAAGGGCTGCCAAGAGAGGAAGGGGTCAAGCTATTTCCTAAAGCACCCAAAGGCCAGACAAGGAATAATGGATGGAAACTAAACAAGGAGAGATTCAACCTGGAAATAAGGAGGAATTTTCTGACAGTGAGAACAACCAACCCATGGAACAGAAGTTGCCTTCAGAAGTTGTGGGAGCTTCATCCCTGGAGGCTTTCAAGAAGTGACTGGACTGCCCTCTGTCAGAAATGGTGTAGGGTCTCCCACTTAGGTGGGGGGTTGGACTAGATGACCTACAAAGTCCCTTCCAACTCTGATTATTGAAAGGTTATACGACCTTTCTTGACACCTCTGTTAAGTGAATCCCTGCAGTTGTTCAGTTAGTAACCTAGTTGTTAAGTGAATCTTGGCTTCCCCATGGACTTTGCCAGTCAGGTGGTCGCAAAAGGGGATCAGATGATCCCCCCAAGGACTCTGCAATGGTCATAAATATGAGTCAGTGGCTGAGCATCTGAATTTTGATCACGTGACCTTGGGGAATGCTGCAACAGTCATAAGTGTGAAAAACGGTTCCAAGTCACACTTTTCAGTGCCTTTGTAACTTTGAACTTCTGACTTGCAACTGGTCCTCGCACTTATGACATCCCAGCAGCACCGCCATGGAATAGGGGATTAAAATTTGGGCATTTTGGCAACTGGCATTTATTTGAAATGGTTGCTGCCTCTTGTGGTTGCATGATCGCTGTTTGTGACCTTCTGGCCAGCAAACTCAATGGGAGGAGCCAAATTCGCTTAATGATTGTGTGATTCGTTTAATGGCCTTGGTGATTTGCTTAACGCCTATGGGAAAAAGGTCATAAAATCTGGCACGGCTCCCTTTGCAGCCACCTAGCCTGGCAACGACGTCTATCCCATGGTATGGGGGTTGGGTTCCCTCTACCACTCCAATTATCCCAACCTGCTGTTGGCAGAGGATTCTGGGGATTGTAGTCCTAACCCATGTTGCTTCTATCCACACTAACCCATTTGGGTTGAGCTCCAAAGATTGTTCTGACCCAGGCTTCATAAATCGTCATTATTCACAAACTTGTTTTAAAAGCACACCTATTTTATTGCAACACTGGGAATTGCTTTCATTCCCAGCTGGAACTAATCTTAAAACAGTCCCCCAAGATAAGCACCCACCTCTCAGTTCTGTGGAATGAGGCCAAAACAAGAAGTATCCAATTAACTATAAAAGAAACCAACCGAAGTACAAGAAAAAAAACCAATCAAAGTACACAGAACTTCGATCGAATGACTTTGCTTCCTGCAAAGGTTTCATCATCTTTGCCTGACTTTTATCCCTTATGGGAGGGGCAATCACCTCCCATAAGCCTTACTCCCAACTCACCCCTTTTGTCTCAGTTGCTCTTGCCTTCTAGCAGCTCTGCGCACACGCGTACTGGGAACAGGCTCCCCTGGGTCCTCTTTCTTGCTGCTGCCAGATTCACCTCACTCCCAGGTGGTCCTGGCCCCATCCCTGCATTGGACGCAGGACCCTTGTTCGAATTCTCCCCAGACTGGTTCCCTTTCTTCCCCACTGTCCAATTCCGCTGCCGTCTGCACCGACGAACCACAACAAAGATTTCAGCCTGTGGAATAATGTTTCATGGCTGCCTTCCAAGGCATGAGCGTGTCTGCGTGTTTGTGTGTCCGTGCGTATGTATGTGCAAGGCTACACGCCTCCCCCCCTTCTGTGCCGTGTTCCCTCCCCCCGCCCCAATTCCATTTTGAAAAGAAATTAATGTAACTCACCCTCATTTTTCACCAGCCACCATTGTTTTAATAACAGGCACAGGCTATGAAATAATGAACGGTGTCGTTGTTTTGGGTGCTGCACCCTCTGGTGTGTTATAAATCTAATTTGCTGAAAGAGGAGGAGGAGGAGGAGAGGGGGATTTTCTTGCACGGAAATGATATAATGCACTTTTTCATTTTAATTAGTTCGGGATGAATTAGAGCGAGACGCAACACACTTGTAATCCTGCCCGGGTGCAGGCCTTCTCCGGAAGGGTACAGTACGGTCTCCCAACAGGAGATATTCTTTCTCCCCTCCTTTCAAACTCTCTAATCATGATTTACAATTATTTGTAATTATTTACGACGAGGAGAGAGATTGAAAGGAGGGGACCCAAGACGGTGGGGCCGAAAGACAGAATTTGACGAAATAGGATTGGGCGCAAAGGACGAAGATGCGAGGGTGAAAATGGTTAAATTTTTAAATGGTTACATTTGTTGGGCAGGGAGCAGCTACGTTTGCCACCTGAAGGGAAATAAGGTTATACTATGTAGCTGCAATGGCTTTTCCCCCCAACAGCTTTTCCTCTGGGCCAAGTTGGGTATGCCTGATGGGTATTGTGGTCCAATGACTTCTGTATTTCCTGAGTGATTTGGTGGAAGAATATATGAACAGGTTCAATTAAAGTCTCAATGAGAAGCTCGTGAATTTGAGATTCCTTCCTTCTAATCTCCCTTCTAATTCTTCTAATCTCCCTTTTCTTTCCTTCCTTATTCCCTCCCTCCCTCCTCCCTCCTATTTCCTTCCTTCCTTCTTTCTATTCTCCTTTTTCCTTCCTATTCCATCCCTTCCTCCCTCCATTCTCACCTATTCTCCCTTTCCCTTCCTTCCTTCCTTCCTTCCTTCCTTCCTTCCTTCCTTCCTTCTATTCTCCCTTTCATTTCCTTCTTCCTATTCAATCCCTTCTTCTCTCCATTCCCTCCCTCCTATTATCCCTTTTCTTTCCACCCTCCCTCCTTCCCTCCCTTTCTTCCTCCCTTCTTTGTAAGTCCACATACACAAAAGTGCAGCCTCAAAAGATCTCAAGAGAATAATGGTTGCTTTCCATCTTAATCAAAGTATTGCCCTTTGCAACCCAAAGCTTTGTGTTTCAATTGTCCGGCCTGGGAAATCGTCCAAAATATACTCTCTAAATAAGGAACGCCACTGAACCTGCCTTTGCTGCACCTGTTATTTCCTTTCCCCCTTTTTCTTCTGGAGGCCCTTACCCCTCCCCTCCCACTCCTTCCCAGGGCACAGGGTGGGAGTCAACCTTCAATGGAAGAGATTTTGGTGCTTCCCTCACACAAGCTGCAGCATCTCAGGAAATAATTCCATCGCCACCACCACCCTAAAATCTCCCTGGGGCAAACTGTAGGTATGACTAAGGTTTATTCAAAAGGTTTATAGTTCCCTCTTTATTTCCTCCCAAAGATTCTTGGAGAATCTTCCTTAAAGCTGCTTCCCTCAACGTGAACAATGAGAGTGCTGCATAATCAATCAAGAACAGATCATTTCTTCTAATAAGAAACACTTTGGAACAATATCCTTCGTAATTAGCCGTTGTCACTGCTTGTTCTATCACTCCAAGAGCTGAGATGTTCCTGAGATGTATTTGCCAACAGAGTTTTTAAAAATAGACTCTGCACAGATGAAAGCAGAATAGAAACGGTCCAAAGTCCACGGCCTTCACATCAGCTCCCTAGCTTGCATCCCATGACTGTGTTGGAGATCTGAAGAACTTGGGGTTACCATTGGACCCCAGATCCATCCCTCCCAAAGAGCTGCTGGGTGTTGTAGTTCACCCACACCTGGAGGTTGCTTACACAAGGAATGCTGGCAAGATGGAGATGGGGCCAGAGAGGTGGAGTGGGAACATCTCGAGATGATTGATCACAGTAAGGAGCTGGTGGACACGTGTGCGCCTCAGCCTTTGAACTTCACCCGGCATTCTTCTCAATGTCAGAACTAGCTCCACTCCCCCAGACTCATCAGAAAGGGGTATAAAAAGGCTTTCTTTTGCACCATAATATGAGGCCACAGATTTGCAATAGAATAGATGTTATGACTCTATGGTGCCTTATTGAGTGAAGGCATCTATTAAAAGAAGTCAACATTCTACTTATATGGGCAAATATGTCAGAATTTAAGAAGCATCCAGGCCAAGCTTATCACCTCTAGATTTTGGGTTTCTGCTGAGGCATTTTGTGAATGCCCAGAAGCCTTTATCATTACACCAGAGTAGAAATCCATGAATATATTTTTCTAGATTGATGGCCATTGAAAACTCAGGCTGGGAGCAGCCCCTCTCTAGCTGCAGATGTCAAGATATGGATTCAAGCCACCTGTCAGATAGTCAGAAACCAGTGCACCAAATAGATTTCCCACTTGAAACAGCCACTTGTGTTAGAAAGGGAAAAACACACCCCTCCACAGCACCCCTTGGCTTTGACACATCCCAACCGTTCAAGCAGATTCATTTCAGGGGGTTATTTAATGGGGTTTCTCCAGGGGAAATAACTCTTCTTTTTATCGGTAGGAACCAGGGACACAATTGTACAAATCAGGGCTCCCTTCTTAATGAGGGATGTAAAGTGTGAAAACTTTGGCGGCTGTGATGGCTTGTTCAGAAAATTGGAAGACAGGTGAGGAAATAACGCTCAGAAAAAGGAAATAATTGGAGGGCTCCTAGGCCTCATTTGCTTGCTTTTTGCCAAAGGATCAAATAGACTTGGGAATTTTAGAAGACCGCTTCCTCTTGTCAGCAGGAGTGAGTTGATTTGAGGGAGCTGCTGTTGCTGGTTATTTGAGGAAGCCGCAGACAGAGTTGTTGCATGAAGCTGTCAGCTTCTCAAGTCACCGAGACAGGAAAACACGACAGGATGAGCTAATTCTACTTTATTATTAGCCTACGTTAATAGAAGCTCGCAAGTCTGAAATTACAGGTCTCCCGCCGTCTCTTTTATAGGCTGATAAATTCGTATGGATCCTTTCCAAGTTTCTTTCTCTACCCATTAACTCAGTTGTAGACTCCTCCTTCTCATCAGTCTCTCTCTCTCTCTCTCTCCCTCCCTCTCTCCCTCCTTCTCCCTCTCTCTCTTTCCCCTGAGAATGTTCTCCAAGGTGCTGATTCTTTCATGAGTTTTCTTAAATGGCTTCACTTTCATGTGTGAATCTGAATCTCTCTCTCTCTCTCTCTCTCCCTCCCTCCCTCCCTCTCCTCCCTCTCTCTCTCTCTCTCCCTCCCTCCCTCCCTCCCTCTCTCTCTCTCTCCTCCCTCCCTCCCTCCCTCCTCTCTCCTCCCTCCCTCCCTCCCTCTCTCTCTCCCTCCCTCCTCCCTCTCTCTCTCTCTCTCTCTCCCTCCTCCATCCCTCCCACCATCTTCCAAGGTTATTCTTACATTCCTTTACAAAACCTTTCCCTCGAGGGAATGTTGACTCTGGGAATTAAGAACAGAAAGTTGAATAATCTATGACCCTTGTCATAGATGAGATGGAGATGAGTCCTCCAGCAGAAAAAACATTCAGAGGTGTAGTGGGCAACCTCACCTGTAGGCCAGGGGGGTCTCCTGTTACCTGTGGACCAGTGAGATGTTGTCTGTTGGGGGAGACAAAGTCAGAGCCGTTACCTGCCCTAGCACCCGTATTATAAGTGTGATGTTTTCTCAGCTACACGGAAGAGGAGAACATGGTCAATCTGGTTGGCAGTCAGAGATGCTATAACTAATTGATTCCCTTGAATGAATTGTAGAAACTGTAGTTGTTTTCATTTTTTTCTCTTCGTTGCATCTCTCGTTTGTTGTCCGTGATCAGCTCCATTTTCAGATGAAGGCATGGCAAACACCCCATGAAGTCATCATGAAAATGGCAAAATGTTGGCATGATGGCATCTTGAGATACATGGACACCACAAGGACAACTGCAGGATCCTTAGGATTTTCACATCTAATAGTGCTATTAAATTAGACAGGTATTAAGTTGACCCATCCATTGGCTGTTTGTGAGCACCAGGTGTGAACTATGATCCTTCTTGGCTCCACGTAGGCTTATAATATTTCCTTCTTTACTAGTGAAACATTTTCACTCCAAGATTCACTACCCAAGAATTGATGTTGGTCATCAACCTGATCAGTTTTAATGGGAAACTCCTAGTTTGTGGAGGTTGCAGAAGAATGCAGAATTAAGCTAGCATTTAATTGGTCTGAACCAATAAAGCTGTTTTTGAGGTTCGAGTGTTCGAGAACTCTATTCTGCCCCAATCTTTATGCAAATTTATTCAATGCAGTCCTCTTGGATCTACTAATGTCCAGTGGTGGATTCAATTTTTTTTACTACCAGTTCTGTGGGCATGACTTGGTGGGCATGGCGTGGCTTGGTGGGCATGGCCTGGTCAGCGTGGTAGGGGAAGGATACTGCAAAATCTCCATTCCCTCCCCTAACCTGCTTTCCAGCTCTGTTCTCCTGTGCAGGGCAACAACAGAAGACCCAGCCAATCAGCTGGGACTTGGGAAGCAGAGAAGAAATGGGGGCGGGGCCAGTCAGGGATGGCATTTGCCAGTTCTCCAAACTACTCAAAGTTTCTGCTACTGGTTCTCCAGAATTGGTCCGAATCGGCTGAATCCCACCTTTGCTAATGTCCCCAAACACAGTTTTAAAGTCTTATGATGCTTGGGACCTTCAACTCTTCTGCTAAAATAATAGCAAAAATATTTTGTCCATGTAACACCTACCTGTCCCATTTAGAGGTGGGGTTTTGGCAGGTTGCAAAGTGCAACTTTTCAAGAGCTGGATAGACCACTGTGCACCCCAAAATTGTGAAGATTGCCCCCCCCTGCTAATATTTAGGAGTTTCCTTAAAAATGATGTTTTTCTGCAGCAACTTAAGTAACCATCGTTATGCCTGAGTTAGGGTTGTGTTATTTAGACATTTTTTAATGACATTTTTTAATCTGTAGGAAACTGGTACCCTTTTTTTTATAGAGATGACCGAACTGCAAGTTTCATAATTATCGACTGCATTCTACCATGGTTTACGATTCGTGCAGCATGCAAATTAGGTTAAAAAGAATAAAGTTGGGTGCATTTAAGGCAAAGAGCCCAAAAGTAATTAGGCACTTTTTATGCAGGAGGTCAAAAAGAGAGAGTGTGGGGGGGGAAACAAGGGGGAGGTTGTTTTTGAATAGGATGCAGTTAATGGCATATGAAAATTGTGGAGAATTTTTCAGCAAAGGTTACCTTTTAAAAACCCGACTTGCTAATTGACACAGGCGGAAACGGACTAGGGAGCAGGGGAAAACAACCTGTGAATGCTTGTTTTGCAACCCTTGCTCGCAAGAAGCTGCAACGAGACGCTTCATTCAAGGCCTGGCCTTGTTTGTAATATTCTGGGGGTAAGAGACCTTGCTTAAAGATGAAAAGTGTAAGACGATGTTTCACAAAACGATCAAATGTGCAGCCCGGCACGGTCTCAACCCTGACCGAAAGGACATTTAATCCAAGGCAGCCTTGCCGTGAGGCGGCTGGAAAATCACATTTGGCCATATTAGTTGATGGATAAAAGGGATTAATTGTCCCATTGGTTGAATGGTCTGTCAGGGGCCCCGGGAAGCGATCTGAAGTGAAAAGGAACTAAGCGTTGCTTTGAAAATGTGATCTGCAGGTCACGAAGGGATAGGTCTCGGATATCACCCTTTGTCACGTAGCTGAAGGCTACAATTTACTGTTTATTTCAGTTTGGGAGATGGGAAACCAGTGAAATGGATTAAGAAAATAAAAGAAGGGAAATCGATCCATTGCTGGGATGGATATTTGATTCCACAAAAACAACTGGATACACTTGGCCTGGCTTGGGTGACCTTTTGGGGTTGAAGAGTTGTTAAGCTGGGAGAGGAATTTCTTTTCCATTGTTCTTGAAGATTTGGTGAGGAGTTCTGGATATTTTCCTCTTGTTTTTTTTTTTTTTTTTTTTGCAAAGGGAATCCGCTTTAGGATTTACTCACAACCATTTTGGTGTCTTCATGACTCAAAATGGCAGAAAACCATGCCGATAATTTTTGGCAATTCTGGTCAAAAGAGTTTGCAAGGTTTACCGCAGAGTTTTTCTCAACTTTGGCAAGTTGAAAGTGCGTGGACTTCAATTCCCAGAATTCTCTAAGTGACTGCTCCTCGATGAGATCTGATACGTGTTTGTTTTTTTCTGAAGGGACCCAAAATCATGACTGGAAATCTTCCATGGTTCTTACACAGTTTTTATTGGGCAAAACTGCTTTGGCCGTGTAAGGTTTTTAATATTATCTTCTTCTCTTGGAAAGACACTTCATGATACATTTTGTGAAATCTTTTACGAGCACAGGAAGATAGATAAACAATTGTAAATGGATTAAAATGGGAAATAATGCCTGAGAGGATGGAACAGATTAATGTCTAAGGGCCAAACCCCAAATGGTGATAAAAAATGACAATTTGAAGGAGAGGATAAACTAATAGGAGCCAGAAGAAGGAGCAATATTAGTTTGCTATTACTTGACTCCATATATAACCATTGAGTAAGATCTGTTGGTATGACAGGTCCATAGTAGTAGATTCAGTGTTGTTTAGTGTTGAGACCTAGTTCAAACAATGCCTTAGTGCAGGGATGGGCCAACCTTGGCAACTTTAAGACTTGCAGACTTCAATTCCCAGAATCCCCCAGCCAGCGTGTGTTTTCAGTTTTGGCTCAGTGTGTTTGGTGAACCTATGGCTTCTTGTGTGAACCCAGGTTGTTGTGGCTTATTCAACATAAACCAGGAGGTGGAAGACACCTTCCCCCTTCAAGTACTGTTGGACAACAACCTCCATAATCCCCAGTCCACAAGGCTCATGCTGAAGGATGCAGAGTAGTCTTCCCTGGGCTCTTTTCAGGCTCTTTAATCTTTTTTTGGGGTGGTGGTGGTGGTTTAACTAGCAAGACTCTGGATATGGTGCTCTCCTTTTGATCACCCTAAACACCCTCCTTATGCACTCTTAAAAATAACAGCTTAGCTGTTCCAAAAGGTGTCAAGCTAAAATTTGGTACCGTAGATCATTTCTTCACCTGGCTGTGTGTTTTAACATTTTATGCTTTTTTTTTTTTTTTTTTGCTGCATTAAGTGGTGAACAGTGAAATATTTTTTTTTCTCCACATGGCTGGTGGTTCTCACCTTAAAAGCGAGGGGCAGCCACATCTAGGGTGGAAAACTACTCCTCTTTAGCTCCTGTGTGTAAAATGATGGGATTGTTTACACCACTAGCAGGAGGCCAGAACTGTAATTGACGAGGTAAATCCTTAGCAGGAAGTCATCTGAGATTGGACTCAATGTACCATGCAAAGCTGTGGTTTATTTTATTGTAGTTTCCTAAATAAATCAGTCAGCCAACTGTATATTGGTTTGCAATGCACATCAAAAAAAAAAAAAAACAAACAATAAGAATGGTGACCATGATATAGACTTGTTCTACCAGACCACAAGGACATCAGTTGCCTGGGCAAAATACATTCTTATCTCCCAAAAGGTCAGAGAACGGGTGAATCTCAAAGAACCACCAATGACTTGTATGGAACAAGCCCCAGCTGGCATTTTCCAATGATGGGTGTAGATGACCAAGCTGAGCCTGAAGGAGGGGTCAAATGCATCATAAGTCATGAGTCTCTACATGACCACAAGAGATCTAAGACCAGCCCACCTTGAATGCTTGTCTTAACTCCCACCCATTTCCCTTGGCCACCAGTGGGTCAGATTTTTGTAGAGAGCTTAAGCTTGCAATAAATCTTTATATCCATTTGAATCTCCCTGATTTCCTCAGCACTGGACAATGGGATGGATGGGGAGATGTAGACCAGAAGATCTAGGAAGTACTGGGTTGGGCAGGGCTACTTTGGAGAAGAAAAGTCATAATCTCTAACACAATGTTTCTCATCCTTGGCAAATTGAAGGCGTGTGGACTTCAGTTCCCAGAATTCCCCCAACAGCATCTGTGGGTTTCAGTCTTGTTTCTTCTCTTTCAAGGTCCTCCATTTGCATTTCTACCTCTGCTGGGACGGCCCTGGAAACCTCTCTTAGATGATGATTGTGGATCACGGGTTTCTTCGTCTAGGAACAAGTCTAGTAGGAGAATGAAGTTGCTCTTAGATGCCCAATTCTTCCTTTTCCTCTCTTGAGTCTGCCTCAAGTGTCCTCAAGTCTAAAATAAATAAATAAATAAATCTGGATTTTTCTGAGTGAGGAACAACTCAATCAAACTAGAACCTGCTGCTTCTTTTTTTTCCTAAAAAGCCCCACTGATTTCAAGAGGAATACATGTCAGGTTTTTATTTCTCTTGATTTCAATAGCCCTCGAAGGTACTTATCTTTTGCGCAGTTGTATGTTTTAAAGGTGTTTTTTTGTTTAACATCCTAAGTGGCTCTGGAGGGCTCTTCAGGTCTGCGCTAATGAGCAACAAAGCTTACTCAGTCACTACAGGGGGGGGTTGCCCAAGCACCTTATAATGACCCATATTAAGTCATAGGGTGAGGAAAGAGCGCAGGGCAATTTTTATTAATTTAAGATGAGTTTGGGGCTTCCAGAAAAAAAAAACACCATGAGATTTTCTCTCCCAGCGCTTGTGGCCAAGAGGTTCTCCTCACAGTGCAGCATTTTGAGGGGCTTCTAAATAAAAATGTCTTGGTTGAGTTATCATCCCACCTTCTACCTTCTTAGAGGCAAATGTTGAACATAGAATAATAGGCCTGGAAGGGACCTCAGAGATCTTCTAGTCCAGCCCCTGCTCAAGGTAGGAGACCTGATACTATCCCAGTCTGTTTTTGAAAGCTTCCAATGATGGAGCCCCCATAATTCCAACTCAAGCTATTCCAGGGATTAATTGTCTTCCCTGGCAGGAAATCTCTCCTTCATTCTAGGTTGGATCGCTCTTTGATGGTCTTCTACCTTTTACTTCTTTTCCTGCCCGCTGATGCTTTGGAGAATAAGCCAAGCCCTTCTTCTCTGGGACAGCCACCAGAGCCAAGGAAGCACCAAACAGCGGAGGTTTTCCAAAATGCTTCCATGTTCATAGCCACCATCGGTCTTGTTCTTCTGCTTTAGCTTTGCTGGAGCACATGATGGCATATTTACATGATTTAACTTCCCCAGGGAAGGTAGAACCAGTGCACCAACATCGACCACAAGCATTTTTCAGTCTTCGTGTGTGAATGATGTCAGGTTTCCAAGTGATGAAATCCATTTAAAAAGAAAAAAGCAAAGTCCGTCTTCCAAAACAATTTCTTTTATTTAGGAAAGCATCAAAGTCCATTATCATTCTGGATCTGACACAACCCGGAATTACGCCACATAATACTGGAAGTTAGAAACAGCCCCCAAAAGTCACATTCCCCAATAGAAGTAAATCAATGTTTGCCTGGTGTCATCAATCTCCACCTCCAGGTCTCAGTAAGGTCAGCTTTCATTCTCACAGGAAGAAGAACCACCTAGCCTAAACAACTCTCTCTATCTTCACTCCTCCCTCCTTAGGAATGTGGCAAGCCCAAAACCCTTCCCCCATGACCACCAAAGGGAAAGTAAGAAAAAGAATATATACTAAGCCCAACTAAAATGGCTACACATATGTCAATTTTGGGCTTGACACAGTGTTTCATATCTACTAAAAAGGAAACTCATCCCCTTCTTTTTGAGTGCAAATAGGATTTAAACCCAGGTTATGCAAAACCATGAACCGAAGGTGGCATAAATGAAAACAGGGTCATTTATTTCATGATTTCACAGCATTCATGGACCGCCCCCAATCCATTCAGGCCCAAGGTGATGCATCCACAATCACACACAAAAAAAAATAGGACCCAGACTAACCCCTGCCCCACATTATATCTTTAAAACGTGGTCCCCTACAGCTTCTCGTGATAGGCCAAAGACTCTTCGAAGGAGAATAGTTGGATGGATCACATTCTAAGCTGAGTGTAGATGCCTTCACCCAGGCTGTCCTCTTGAAAATATGACGAAGAACAAGCCTCCATCTCGAGAAAGTGAAACTATTTCATTTCCCACAACCCCCAGAAGTGATTTGGGGGATGTTCCTTGGCTTCAAAACCAGATCCAAAGAACTTGGCTATGAGAGAAGAAACCCATTTGCTGGATGGTTGATGAAGACTGCCTTCTTCTGACTCCCGTTACCTATGCTGGTGGTGTTGGAAAGGCTGAAAAACAATCCTGCGCAAGATGTTTATTCACTCCTTAAGTAATAAGTGAAGACAACGCGTGGATGCCTGCAGAGTATTTTGTAAGTTGAATAGATCCCACAGGAGCCGGAGGCAATCTTACTTCTGGCCAGGGAGCTGCGCTTCTACCAGAGTGAAATCTGGAGTTTGCAATTAGAGACGGAATTGGATAAACAGAAAAGGTTCATATTTTTAACATGAAACTCATTAACTCATGGTGTAATGGGGGACCATTAAGGCAAGCACCGTTCTCTCCCTTCCTTCCACCCAGCTAGCGGACTTCTATCCTTTCCCTCCTACTGCTCCTTTCCTTTTTAAATTTCTCTTTTTTTGTTTTCGGCGAAATGGCACTTGGAGATGGTTTTCCTCCTTTTTAAAAATTGGAGAATGTTTTTGAGAAAAAGGGGCACTAAGAGGACACTTTGGTCTCGAAAAGAGAAACTGGAAGGAGAAAAGAAGAGGATAACGTTGGGTCTTGCAACGTTGAAAATTCAGATTTCATTCTCTCCCTCCTTTGGCATCCTTCCTATAATGATTCTATTCCACCTTTTTTTTCAATCTTAGAGTATAACTCTTGTCTCGCAGCGAGTTGTCTCACGATGAATTGGCCGAGTCAGCCACAGCAAATTGGCCATGACAAGTAGTCATAGACCCATCTTAAAGTAGTCAAGGTTGACAACTGGGCTATCTAAATGTCTTTGGAAATCCTCAGTCCTCCAGGTCATGGTTGTCCCAAAGGTGCTTTTTCCTATTATTATTATTATAATTATTTTAATTTTTAAATACTCTGTAGTGTGACTGTGATGCGGTGTTTGGGGCACTGTGCTGGAGTAGCTTTCAAATTTCATTGTATTCGTGGAATGCAATGACAATAAAGGTATTTTATTCTATTTTTCAAGAGACAACTGGCCTTTGTTTTTCCTTGAAAACATTTCGCTTCTCATCCAAGAAGCTTCTTCAGTTCTTCTTCAGAATTGAAGAAGATACTTGGATGAGAAGCAAAACATTTTCAAAGGAATATCTATGGAGGTTTGCAGTCATCCAGGTCATGGTTATATCAAAGGTGCTTTTTCAAGAGGCAACTGGACTTTTTGGTTTTTCTTGGAAGACATTTCACTTCTCATCCAAGAAGCTTCTTCAGTCTTCAAAGAAACACCAGGAAATCCAGTTGCCTCTTGAAAAAAACACCTTTGGGACACCTGGTTTATCTATTAACATTAGAAGTGAAGTTGGGTGAAGGGTTTGAAGGCTCCCATCCAACAGTAATATGTCTGTACCAAATATGAGGGATTCCTGGCACAGGGAAGCATCCTGAATATGTCACCCTCACCGCTAAATTGTCTCTGTTGAAAGAACATTTTGCAAGACTGGCCTGTTTCTTGGTCATTTCTGGGAATGACCAAAACCCAACAGATCCTGGTTGGATCGTGGACAACATTGATTTTATTCTGGAATGATGCCAGTCTAGAGAATGTCAGACAGCAAGAAATACTACCGGTGATTCCATGCATTTGTAATGCAAGGAATCAATATTTTTTTTTGATGATGCTGTATTCTTTTTATAGATTGTAAAGTTCAGATGGGCAGAAGCGAGAGTAATTTGCAGAAAATTTGTCTATTTTGTGCATACGTTCCTTCCCTCGTTTCTCCCCTGTTTTAAAATCTAGGTTGTTTAGGTTTACAAAACACCTTTTAATGTGGCCTTAATTTGTAGTGGGAAGGGGGTGCCCAGAGATCCATTAAATGAGGAATTCAAAATGACACAAGACCGGTTGGATGGCATGGATAAACAAGGAGGCTGTTTGAAAGGGAAGGTTTGCAAAATTGGATGGATTTTGAAAACACTTATTGTTGGTGGCTTGGCTGCTTTCCCTCCGTCCCCCCCATTTTTCTTTCTTTCTTTCTTTCTTTTTTTTATGCTTTGTAATTTATGTTGCCGCAACCTTTTTAGTGGCGGTGCTGGCAGTGTTAATGGCCCCTGGCTAGATGCCACCGCTAAATTAAATAGCGAAGCAATTTGACCAAAGCAATAACTGGTGGTTCTGAGTGCAGAACGTGATTGTGTAAATCCTTGATCTGCAACTTCTGACTCCAAAACCACTTTTGGACTTTGCAATATCTTGGGGACAAGGGGGGAGAAAGGCAGACAAATCAAAAGTGGGTGTCTCCAGAAAAAAAAAGAGGGTGTAAGGTCTTCCCTCCTTACAAATGAATTCCCCAATCTATTTTGATCCCCATTTTTGTAGGGATAAATCATCCACACAGGTATTGCTTGTCTTACGACCACAAGTGAGCCCAACATTTCTGTGGTTAAGTGAAACATTTAAGTGAGTGTTGTCCCCATGTTACGACTTTTCCTGCCTCAGTTGTGAAGCAGACGGTCATAAGTCACTTTTTTCATTGCCGTTGTAACTTCACTCCACAAACTGTTGTAAGTCTAGGATTGCCTGTATGAGTTTACAAAACCTCAACAACAATTTGATGGCATCACTCAATCAATCAACTTTTCCTCCCATAAAATGAACAGATTTGTTTTGTTTTATTCCCAATTGAAGCCACCTCTGACCCGTCCTACAACAGAGATTTTCCCACCCCAACACGTCTTCTCCACAGTATTTATTCCATGAAAGTAGTAGATGTTCTTCCACTTTTTCTTTCAACTCTGTAGCAATAGAATTGGATTTTTTCAAAAAAGAGAGTAGACCCCACCACTTGTCCAGAAGAATGGAGGGTCTCCAGTTTTTCAACAGAACTCTGTAGTTGATGTTGATCTATCTCCAAAGGGAGGGAAGGATGCAGGAGGTGGAAAAATAAAGGATTAATGGGAGATTGGATGGATCAACCGTGCTAAAATATGTACTTCCTTTCCATCTAATAGGACTTAGGGTGAAGGATCTTCTCCAACAATTTAGATACTGATGAGGAAGAAAAACAGAATCTGGTGAACATGGAGATGGTATCTAAGGTAGCATCGACCATTAGAAGCATATTAGGTCTTCAAGGTTAGATCATCCGTTTTTCCTACCTAAAGAGTTTTTGGGAGAAAACTCTTTTTTTCTAATTCTTTGACAATGATGAAAGGGATTTTTACAGCTGAGAACCAGGTACGTGAGGGTTGTAAGGAAGACCTGGTCGGTAATTTTTTCCCCTCTTTTGCAGGTGTGGTACAATATAGGATATTGATTTTGACGAAGCTTTCATTTTTCTGCTTCAAGAGGTATTTTATCCCTTCTAACTTACATTGAGTTTTGGAGAATGGGCCATTGATCTTTTTTATTCTTTTTAAGTAAAGAAAAAACCAGGTTGTATTTGGGATTTTTGTTAAGTGGTGGTAAAACATTTTGGGGTGGGAAGACAAGGTCTCTACTGGAAGGAGGACAGAGGTGATCATCGAACATAAAACTTCTAAGGAAGTAATTTTGTGGCGCATTTGTTCTGAAAAAAGCTACAAATGTCAGTTGCTATTAATGGGTCCAGGAAAGACTAGAGAAGAATGAAGCCAACCATGGGTCAATGGATGCCTTCAATTGTACTGAACATTTTTCAAAATATATCCACCCTAAAATTTGCTCTTATCAGATGGAAAATTGGAATGGGTGTTCCACTAAATATTTTCTGACTTGGAATGATAGAACTAAAATTCTCCAGCAGGACCTCCAAATTTGGCAACCTTAAGACTTGTGGATTTCAACTCCCAGAATTCCTCAGCCATCCACAAGTCTTAAAGTTGCCTCACTGAGGAATTCTGGGAGTTGAAGTTCCACAAGCTGTAAACTTTCCAAGTTTGGAGATGCCTGATTTAAGGCCAAACAATACAGAGTCTGCTTTTCTGAAGAAACATTGGAGATATTATGGAACAAAATTCAGCCTGGGATTGCACATTCTGTTTATAATAGTTATTTTCTTTCCCTCTTTTTTTACAAAAATAAACTTTATGGTCAATTTAATGCACACCATCTGGGATATTATTTTTTCCAGTGCTTTGCATAGGCATGCATGGCTGTGATTTGAGGGACTTGGGAAATCAGTCTTGGTGTGAGACTAGAGCATTTATTGCAAAGACATATGTATGATCACACCCGAGTGCAATTTAAGACCAAAAAAAATGTCCAGTACGCCCACATGGACATTATGCAAGTGACCCCCCCGGGATCAAAAGCCATTGTGAACAGAGCACAATCCAAAATTTATGTTTCTGTTGGTGTTTGTGCATTCCGCTGGTGGATCCAGGTGTTTGGGAACAGAAGGCACGTTTTGACTCATTTTCTGTGCGAATGGTTGCTTCTGGAATTTTTGGCCGCTCAAGGCAACCGCAGTTTGCAAAAGGAAGAGGGGGGAATAATATTAAAATGCAAATTCCAAGTTTTTTTCTGGAGGGAATCAAGAACTGTAGAATCCATCCATCTTTGAGGGACTTACGTAGCTTGTGGGCTTCCTCAGAAAATTAAAGAAGAGGGAAAGAGATAATTGATAGCAATAGGAATTTATCAAAATTGTCCCCCACGGTGCTTTCCCAAAAGGCAACTGGACCTTGTTTTCCCTTTAAGACGTCTTGCTTCTCATCCAAGAAGCTTCTTCAGCATGAACTGAAGAAGCTTCTTGGATGAGAAGTGAAATGTCTTCAAGGAAAAACAAAGCCCAGTTGCCTTTTGGGAAAGCACCTTTGGGGCAACCGTGACCTGGAGGACTGAGAAGCTCCATAGAAATTTATCAAAACATTAAAAGGTCGTAATGGATGAGATGAACCAAGTCACTGTTTCCTTTCCATGAAAGAATTTTTTCGCCTCTGGCCGAGGCTTTCTGCAGAAAAGTCAACAGGGTCGCTGTGATCTATGCCGTGCCAGAGTTTCTCACATCTGTTGGATGTGTGACACAACCAATGTTGGTACACCTTTTATCCTTCCTTCCCTGCCCCTGTAAATATCCTGGCCTTTGGCTTCAGAGGGAAACTAATAGACCTCTTCCAATTCTGATTCTTTGGCTCCAAGTTGGACATCTTGGTCACCCCAGGATATGACCGTAATGTGAGAATGTTTTAAGAAAAAAATGCAAAAGATGAGCTTTGAATTTCAATTCCGAACCCTAAAAGACAAGCGAGACTAAGAATTCTCCAAACATTGAGTTGCACTTTTTTAAAATAATCTTCTCGCATTAGGAGAAGGACTAATACAGCAAATTATTATGCCAATAGAGCAAATTGTTCCTTGTTTTTTTAACAACAGTTGGATTTTAGTTGACTGAAGAATGAAACAGCTGCATTAATAGAGATTTTTTTTCCCCTCCTGGGAGCATGCTTGGATAAACGGATGCTCTTATCTCCTATATGATCATAATTTTTCCATGCTAGGTTTGCTAATTGCTGATGATAGTTGTTTTGCAACGAGATGTGGCCTGTTTGGGATGTTAATCTTGCAGTGAAATCGTAGTTGCAATCCTGACTTGATTAACTTAATTAACAATTGCAATGTCCAGGGTCACCCATGCTTGAGGAGAAGAGCTTTGAGAATTGTGGTCATTTCACAACCTGGGAGTTAAAAAATAGTAGCCTTTAGGAAGAATGGCACCTCTAGGAGAGAAGCAGCTTAGAATCAAGGAGAAATTTCCTGACCGTTAGAACAATGAATCAGTGGAACAACTGGCCCCCAGAAGTTGAATGCTCCAACACTGGAAGGTTTCAAGAAGAGATTGGATAACCATTTGTCTGAAGTGGTATAGGGTTTCCTGGTTAAGCAGCGGGTTGGAATAGAAGACCTCCAAGGTCCCTTCCAAATATCCTATTCCTATTCCTTATTCTATTCTATTCTATTCTATTCTATTCTATTCTATTCTATTCTATTCTATTCTATGCTATTCTATGCTATTCTATTCTATTCTATTCTATTCTATTCTATTCTATTCTATTCTATTCTATTCCATTCCATCCCATCCCATCCCATCCCATCCTATCCTATCCTATCCTATCCTATTCTATTCTCCTTCCTTCTTTCCTCCTTCTCTTCTTCCTCTCTCTCTCTCCTCTTTATTCTATTCTATTCTACTCCATATTCTATTCTATTCTTTTCTATTCTATTCTATTCTATTCTATTCTATTCTATTCTATTCTATTCTATTCTATTCTATTCTATTCTCCTTCCTTCTTTCCTCCTTCTCTTCCTCTTCCTCTTCCTCTTCCTCTTCTATTCTATTCTATTCTATTCTATTCTATTCTATTCTATTCTATTCTATTCCATATTCTATTCTATTCTATTCTATTCTATTCTATTCTATTCTATTCTATTCTATTCTATTCTATTCTATTCTATTCTATTCTATTCTATTCTATTCTCCTTCCTTCTTTCCTCCTTCTCTTCCTCTTCTTCTTCTCTCCTCTTTATTCTATTCTATTCTACTCCATATTCTATTCTATTCTTTTCTATCCTGGACAATTGCAGCATTCCCACGGTCATCACGTGATCCAAATTCATGCGCTTGGCATATTGTTTATGATGGATGCAATGTCCCGGGGTGACGTCATCCCCTTTTGTGACCTTTTAACACATCAAGTCAAGAAGGAAGTCAGATTCACTTAAGAACCGTGTAACTAACTTAACAATCGCGGTGATTCTTACAGGTCGTAAAACGAGGCCAAATTCCCTTAACACAATGTCTTGCTTAGCAACAGAAGTTTGGGCTCAATTGTGGGTCGTAAGTGAAGGACTGGCTGTATCGCAATGTTCTTTTACGCCACCTCACTCTGAAATTAATATTAGTATTTCACCTGGCAGTTTCTTTTTTTTAGATATAAAATTAACTTTATTAAAGATTAAAAAGAAAAATATATACAATGTGTGGAATACAACATTTCGTTACAAACGAAACCAATATACAAATACAAATATAAACATAAAACATATATATTTCTAATCAGCTAAGACAGTGGGACCTTTTATTGAAAACAATTTTACTAATATTCATGTTCTATTTTTGATATTTGCTCTTAATCTAACCATTTTATTTTTCACATCCTTATCATTTATTTCCCTGGTTTTGCTCCTTAATCCAATTATACCATTTTCCCCAAGCTGTACTATATCTTGAGTCTTCCTTATCCCTACGTTTTTGTGTAAGTAGGTCCATTTTCAGCTCAGTCAAGAACTTTCTGAATTATCAAATTATTTGTTGGCATTTGGTCACCCTTCCAGCATTGTGCCAATGCAATTCTTCACCCGGCAGTTTCTAAACGGCACTTTGGTCAAAAAAACAACAACAACAACCCTTGATTAACATTTTGGAAGTGAAAAACCTGGAGCGTCTTGGTTGAATTGCATACCAGAGGCTGAATTTTGGATTGCAAACACATTCTTTTATTTTCAGTAGGTTTCTTTGTGGAAATGCAGCACTCAGCTTTGGGATCCATTGCTGTAAAATGGGCAGGAAAAGGCCTTATTTCATTGGCAGTTGGTTTCTCCTCTCCTCTAATGCGTCACGGAGTGAGCTAACGTGGCTTTTTGAGCCCGTATGAAAAATAGCATTAAGACAACACTTTGTTTCAGACTTCAAAACAAATCAAGAGTGAAGGGATAAAAACCTAGTGGCCAGGTAACGCAAATTAAGTGAGACATCTGGAATGGTGCAATTCCAAAGGTAACAGAGAGAGAGAGAGAGAGAGAGAGAATCCAATAAGATGGATATTTATGTAGCTGCTTTAGCCGGCGGTATAGAGAGAGAATGGGAACTGCGTGGAGCAATCTGATTTATTTTATATATTGCAGAGATATAATTTTTTATTTTTTAAAAAATGATGTTTCAAATAACCAAGTGAATCTCGGAAGAAAAGCGGGACCAAAAGTGATAAGCTGGGGGAAGAGGAAACCTGGCCAGCAAATACCTCATACAGATCGTCCTTAACTTACAACAGTTTGCTTAGTATCCGTTTGAAGTTCCAGACACTTGCTTAAGTTTCCATCCATTGCTTCTTCTCCTGCCTTCATCTGCTTTGGAGAATAGCTTGACTCTCTTCTTTGGGGCAGCTCCTCAAATATTGGAAGGCTGCTATCGTGTCGTCCCTGGTCCTTCTTTTCATGAAACTAGGCATACCCAGTTCCTGCAACTGTTCTTCTTAATAACAGAAGGGAAGGGATCTTGTAGGTCTTCTAGTCTAACCTTCAGCCCAAGCAGGAGATCCTCTGTCTTTCTGGGCAAATGGCTGTCTGATCCCTTCTTGAAAACCCCCCAGTGATGGAGCACCCGAAACTTCTGAAGGTGAGCCGTTCCATTTCTTAGCCACTTCCGTAGGAAGTTGTGCTCAGAAAACCGGGCAGCCTTTGTGACAACAAAACAAAACACAAAGCAAAGCAAAAGAAAGCAAAACCCCACAGAATGTGGATTGTTCCATGGCAAAGAGACAAAGGAACTCTTACATGGCCATGCTCAGGGGACTGCCATTAATATTGCATGTTTTGTGCTGTACAAAACGGAGGTCTCAAAGTTCAATTGAACACGGTAGCTTGCAATGTCCTTTCCTTAATGAAAAATCACAGCTCCCTCCCCCCCACAGCCCCGATGGAAAGTGACAATTGTGTTAGATGTGGCAAGCCAGCTTGGTGCAGGGTGGAGGGACAAACCTGATGAACAACAACTGCAACACAAGTCTGTGGAGGTTCTCAGTCCTCGAGATCATAGTTATTTCCAAGGTGCTTTTTCTTTCCTTCAAAAGACAACTGGTGTATTTTTTTCTTGAGGAGGAGGAGGAGCAGGAGGAAGAGGAGGAGGAAGAGGAGGAGGAAGAGGAAGAGGAGGAGGAGGAGGAAGAGGAAGAGGAAGAGGAGAAGGAGAAAAACATTTTGCTTCTCATCCAAGAAGCTTCCTCAGTTCTGAGGGAGGGAATTTCAGTTCCATCAGAATTGAGGAAGCTTCTTAGATGAGAAGTTAAATAATAATAATAATAATCTTCTTCTTCTTCTTCTTCTTCTTCTTCTTCTTCTTCTTCTTCTTCTTCTTCTTCTTCTTCTTCTTCTTCTTCTTCTTCTTCTTCTTCTTCTTCTTCTTCTTCTTCTTCTTCTTCTTCTTCTTCTTCTTCTCCTCCTCCTCCTCCTCCTCCTCCTCCTCCTCCTCCTCCTCCTCCTCCTCCTCAGTCTAGTTGATTTTTGAAGAAAAATAAATAAATTTGTGAAGCAGTAATTTTTTCTAAGGCTTCTCTGTGTGTAGATCTTGCCTCACCTGTGATGGTCAACTCTGTCCAGGAAAAGTCAACATGCTACAAAGGGCAAAACCCTGCAACAGTATGTCCTGGACTTTCAACTGTTCCTTTAGTGACCTAAGTGAATTAAAAGTGAATTACAACTGCTTCTCATGCTTACGACTCTAGGGCTGATGGCATTTATGGATTATTTGATCTTGTTTGGCCACAATCTATCTTCCCCTTTGGCAATGCCGATATTTTAGCTTCCCATCCAACCAGTTGAAGAAGGCTGTTGTATGTGAAAAGCCCAGTGTGAATATTATATTCTCATAAATTCAGACTTGGAGGTTTTACCTGCTACGCTTTATGAATGTCTGTTCAGGTGGGAAGAAAGCGCAGGAGCTGGAGACTGAATAAATAAATGATTTATCATGGTCTGTTTTCTATGAGAAAGCAAGGAAAGAGGTGTATAGATGATAAATGAGAAAGCTAGGCTTCCATAGGTTGAGAGTATTGTAAAACAAATCAGCTGTGAATATCCTTATTAGTCAATAACTGGTCAATCCAACTAAGCTAGATTAGCAGGAAGCTCCTTGGACTGTTTCATAGTTGTGTTGTCTAGAGCAGGGGTCTCCAACCTTGACAACTTTACGACTTGTGGAAGTCAACTGCCAGAATTCCTCAGCCAGCCATGCTGAGTTGAAGTCCACAAGTCATAAAGTGGCCAAGGTTGGAGTTGAAGGCTCATGAAGATCCTGAGATTCCTCAAAGGATGCTAGCTGGCCTTTTCCAAGGAGAACACTCAGCAGAATCATTCTCCCTCTCCCCTCTTCATTCTATGCTCTTCTCATGTACCAAGTGACCATTTTTAGGATTCCCAACCTACATAAGTTAATGGGCTCTTCAGCAATTTGGAGGAGGAACCACTGATGGTCCTTTGGTCAAGAAATAGATGTCAACATTGATATATGCAATGTATCTAGGTTCCTCAAAGAGTAGAGTAGCTATTGGAGCCATAGAGGAAATTGCAGTTCCTGTAGGTCCTTGCATCTCTAGATCTTACACTGTGTCTTTACGTGGTAACTTTAAGGTACATAGTCTCCCACTTTGAAGGGGAGCAGTGAATATCGCACAACTTTATTACGGTTATACACTCAAGATTTTCAGCCTGGTTGAAGTGTTCGTTTCCAGGATTGCAAGCTTGGAAGCCAAGGTTATAGGAACCTGATCTCCATTGTGTCTGGAAACCTGGTAACTGCTGCTAAGATGCTGCCCATCAAAGTTTAATGCAGTGTTAATGCCGGTGTGATTAACTTCTACGGTGACCAAGTCACATAATAAGGTTTTGAAATCATCCTGTGCTTAAAGCAGGCGTGGTTTGACTTCTCACCAGCTTCAGATCCTTCTCCATTGCTGTAACTGCGTTCTGTGTCCCATTAGGTTTGACTTTTCAAGGGCTTTACTGAAACCTCAAGGTTACTTTGGGCTCTGGTTGTACAATGTCTGGATGAGCCTTTGTGAGCCTTAAGCGGGTTGATTGCCGATTATCGTGACAGCAGGAAAAACTCTCGGACTTCTTTTAGAAGAGCTTCCTGCTGTTCAATCAGCCTTAGTCCTTTCTCTCCACGAGGCCATGTATCATTAGTTGTCTACTGGCATGTTTTTTGCTTTTTGTTTACATTTTCCAGGTGATTCCTGGCACATTGGACGTGTCTCTTCATGCTGCTGCAGCGATCTGTAGAAGTTGAAATGACTGCGAACTCAGCCCGTCGCTTTCCTTGGGCTGCCCGAACAGAAATGGCTGGTGGGAAACTCTGAAATGTGAGGGTGAGAAAGAAGGGGTGCCCCACGCAAAATAGAATAGAACAGCAGAGTTGGAAGGGACCTTGGAGGTCTTCTAGTCCAACCCCTTGCTTAGGCAGGTAACCCTATACCATTTCAGACAAATTATTATCCAATCTCTTTTTAAAAGCTTGCGATGTTGGAGCATTCACAACTTCTGGAGGGAGGTTGTTCCACTGATTAATTGTTCTAACTGTCAGGAAATTTCTCCTTAATTCCAAGTTGCTTCTCTCCTTGATTAGTTTCCATCGGTTGCTGCTTGTCCTGCCTTAAAAGTGCTTTGGAGAATAGCTCGACTCCCTTTTCTTTGGGGCAACCCCTGAGATATTGGAACACTGCTATTATGTCACCCTGGCCCTCTTCTTTATGTAGGGTCCTGGAAGGAAAAAGAGACTCATGCCTTTCCAGAAGACTGGAATTGACTGAATTGGCTTTGACCAGACATGGCTATTACCCAGGGGTGTGCAACTATGGCTCCTTTATAATCTGATCAACTCCCAGAATTCCTGAATCAGCATGACAGCAGCCTTCCCATATCTAAGGGGCTGCCCCAAAGAAGAGGGCATCAACCTATTCTCCAAAGCACCTGAAGGCAGGACAAGAAGCAACAGATGGAAACTAACCAAGGAGAGAAGCAACCTAGAACTAAAGAGAAACTTTCTAACTGTGAGAACAATCAATCAGGTTTCAGAAGTTGTGGGTGCTTCATCACTGGAAGTTTTCAAGAAAAAACTGGACAACCACCTGTCCAGAATGGTCTAGGGTCTCCAGGTTGAGTAGGGGGTTGGACTAGAAGACTGAAGGTCCCACCCAACTCTGTTATTCTGTTGAGGAATTCTGGGAGTTGAAGTCCTCAGGTCATAAAGGGGCCAGAGTTGCCACCCTCATAGAGACTGTGCACAGGAACGTTAGTCCTTCCAACTTCAGCAGGAGCATCTCAAGACATTCTCAAACCGATTTCGGCTCAAAGAGATTAGCTCTATCGCATGCAGGGTGAGCTTCACGTTGGGAGCTCGTCCATCTCGTTATTGGGAAATCATGATCAAGGGTTCCAAGTCCCGGCAAGTGGCTCAGAGTGTTGAATGAACGGAGCCCAGAATTCCTTTCCCTGGCAATCTCCAGATATGTGGCTTACAATTTGTGTCTTCCCTGCTTGCATGGCTAATAAGCATCTAGTCGGGACAATGAGAATTATGCAGATAGTCCTTGAATTACAACCTTTGTAATTCAACCTTTGTAATAAAAAGCTGGAATTACAGTTGTTGAGCCGTTGTGGTTGTAAGTTGAGGCATCACAACTGGACCCAATTTTCTGACTTTTTTTTTTGTGGTGCTGGTTAAGCAGGGGGCATAGTTGTTAAGCAAACAAGGTGGCCATTAAGCAGATGCTACCATCATTAAACAAACCCATTTTACAACTATTGTAAGTAAAGGCTACCTGTACTGTTAGAGAAGGCTTGACCAGCTTTGCTCCAAGAAATACTCCTCCCCGTCCGCCAGCAAACCCCTCGCCAAACCAATTCTCACTTGGTCTGATTGCTGTAATAACAACAGACACAAGTTTCCTGCCTCAACCTGCAACCCTCAGCGCTGTGATGCAAATAGCATAACGTGTGATGAGTGGCGCAGCAGCAGGGATAATAAGAATCATAATTGTGATGATGCCTTTATGCCATGAATGAATGAGGGTAGAAAGGATGGAAGTACAAATCAGTCATTGGCCCAGCCAGGAGAGGAAGAGAAGGACTGGTTATTATTACTGTATTACTATCATCATCACTTTTATTTGCCGCCCATCATGCAGTTTGATGAGATACTGAATGGCTTCGGCATGGGAGGAAAGCAGGAAAGGAAGGAAATCCACAGCCTGATTTGGGAAGGACAAATCTGAGTTGGAACTTGAGATGATTAAGCTGGGATGACTGGCGGATTCGTGGGGAAGAATTTTCAGGATTGAAATGTAAAGATTCTCTGATTTATGTGGCTTGTTTGGCTAGTTTACTGTAGTGGAACGTAGTCTGGAGTCCCAGGAGGGAGGGGCTCTTTCCTAGAGCACCAAGAGGTAGCAGAGCTTGGATTGTCTGGTGGGCAGGAAGAGGGCAAGGCAGACCCTCCCTAGCAGCTCACAGAGGATATCTAAAGTCATGCAATTAGTTACTTTAATCTGGCAAGATCCTGTCTGTAGGTGAAGAACAATAAAGGGAACTGCTCTAAAGTAGCTTCTTGCGTTGTTCTTGGGTCTTCCTGACATCTCGCCATTCAACCCCAAGATACAGGGGCTCCTAGAGAGGATAAACATGCTGGGTCAGTATGAGGGTGCCGATTTCAAAGGCGTTAGCTCTCTCTTTGTACCAGCACATCTACCCAAGCTTCGTCTGATTTATGCTGACTCAAAATGCACTCAATCCCTAAACTGAGGAAGAGAGCAAGGCCCTCTGCTTGTAGCTGCTGTGAGACCAGCAGACACTCCTGTCAATATTATCTGTTCAGCTTCAAGGGGAAATGTGTGGAATAGGGCTTATTCTCTTTGATCTTTCATCATCACAGCTGCTATGGTGCACAACAGAATAACAGAGTTGGAAGTGACCTTGGAGGTCTTCTAGTCCAATCCTCTACTCAAGCAGGAAATCCTATACCACTTGAGACAAATGGTTGTCCAATCTCTTCTCTTCCCTTCCCCTTCCTTCCTTCCTTCCTTCCTCCCCCTCCATCTTCTCTTCTCTTCTCTTCTCTTCTCTTCTCTTCTCTTCTCTTCTCTTCTCTTCTCTTCTCTTCTCTTCTCTTCTCTCTTCTCTCCTCTCCTCTCCTCTCCTCTCTTCTCCTCTCCTCTCCTCCTTTTCCAGTGATGGAGCACACACAACTTCTGGAGGCAAGTCATTCCATTGGTTAATTTTTTTGAACTCACAGCTCCACCTTTCTACCCATCCTCGTCTCCTACCCATTTTTTGTTTCTTCTGATGTGTCCACTTATTCTGACGTTAACGCAAGACAACTTTATGCCTTCCCTTTCCCAGCGGTCCTCTAGCAGGCTGATTCCAGCAGAGACCTTTTCACCAGGATAGCTACCTTTGGTGGGAGCCAACCTCCCCTCTTAGCTCCTCCTTCCCCCTTGACGGTGTTTCCTGCCCCTCTCCCAGGTCAGGTGTCCAAACACATCTTTGCTGCTCTCACTTACTGAAAGCAGCCTTCTTCAGCTGGCTATATTTTCACAGTTCTAACAAGCCTTTTAAATGTTCCACTTTATTGCAAACCCAGAGGGAAATGTCCAAAAACACAGCTCCGTTTGTTCAAAATGTCAGCCTTTTTGAAGCACCTCTGCATTTGGAGGGATCCCTCCTGTCTGCATCTTCCAAACAATTAACACAGAGCTTTGGAATCCATCGTCTTTAGGGGTTTTGTATCCACTGTGTCCATTGCAAGCATCCCAGACTTAGTTGAATTGACTAGCTCTACAGATTTGATGACTGTTATGGTTGGTTGCTCAGCCAACCAGATGTTTAGACTGGATTTGGCATTTTAATCAACATTCACATCAAGTTCTTCCCAAGCACCCAGGATGTAAATATGTAGTAAATGTGCAGATCCAAGCAGTGTGTGATAACTGACTGATGGACATTTTGTCAACATGCAGATTTTCTGAAGTGTGGTCCAAGGCCTTTTGGTATGGCACTCAGTGTGCTGAAAAACACAATTGCTGGCATATGCCATAATATTTCAATTTCAATTTTGAAATTTTGACACTTTCTGATCTTCGAAAGAATATCTACTCATGTAGTAGGGCTGTGTTGCTCTTATCCTTCTCATCTTCTCATATTTCCTGCTACCTACTTCTGTTGGCATCTTATGATTTATCACTCATGATCGTATCTTATGATTTATGATCCATGTCTTATCATGTTGTTGTCTGTATGTACACTGAGAGCTTGGGTTTGCATGTACACTGTATGTTTTTTTCAGGTACACTGTGTGTTTGTATGTGTACCCTGAGAGCTTATGCACCAGGGGCAAATTCCTTGCGTGTCCAATCACACACCTGGCCAGTAAAAAACATCCCAATTCCAATTCCAATCTTCTCCAATTTTGTGCCTCCTATTCTGCTATTCCTTCATATTGCCACGTCAATTATCCACACTGTCTTCTATTCAACCACAGTGAAATTGGGTGTGTTTTGAGCCAAGTTTGTATTTGGAAATCCCACAATATTTTCACCGGCTCATTTTCGACTACTTTTTCAACTCTGTCTTCCCACTTTAGTGGCACATGGTAATTTTTACAGCTGTACCTGGGTTAGGATTTTGTCATGATGATGATGATGATTGGGCTATTGTTATTAAATGGTTCCCGATTCTTTTACCTCTAGTAAATGAGCCAAATACATTCAGTCTCCAATCTGAACTTGAATTGATGGCAAAATCTGCATTTTGCCAATCTGCCAGGCACATTTATTACCCCTTTTGGGGAAAAAAAAAAAAGCAAAATAGAAGGTTTTAATTGCAGGTATTTCTGCAGCTGAGAATGTTCCCACCGAGGCACTCTCAAAATTATCCTTGTCTCTCTCTCTCTCTCTCTCTCTCTCTCTGTCCTACATTTTTCCCTTTCTCTGAATTTGATGGGCTTGTTTATAGGTCATCCCACCTTCGTTGCCAACTCTCTACTCCAACACCAAAGAAATGAGCCACAATGCAAATTTCCCTTGTAAGAGCAAAAGTAGTCTTAATAATGTAAGCAATTACTTAATTAGCTCCATTTATTTAAAAATGCAATTCAGCATGCGAAGTCATTTCCGCAGATGGTTTTTGACGAGAGAATGAATATTCTCGGGCTCTTTCCCACTTCCTGCATCCTCCCCATTCAACCACCTCCCCCATCTATGTCAGTCTTCTGTAAAGGGAGAAGAGAAAGAGGGGAAGGGAGCATTAGCCAAAACAAGATGGCAGAATATGGCCTGAACTTCAGTTCCTGGTCTCTCCAAATAAGACTGGGAGAGGGGTGTGTGTGTGTGGAATGTAAATTGCTTTTATCCATTCAGGCTGGAAGTTATGGAATTAGATCAATGCCTCTATCAGAAATGGAAGGTTTTGTCAGAACACACTTTGATCTCCTTATAAGGTTGCATGGCAGATCCACAACATTGCATGCAATGGCACTTTTTTTTTCATGCTGTCGTGCAAACTTTTGGCAATTTGGGGGATTCCAGCAGAAACCCTGACCCCCCTCTCGAGGGTCACATTTTCAATCTCTGCTGCATACATAGCAGTTTAAGGTCACCCTTGATATCTGGCCAAATATATTAATAGTATATTAATAGTAGCAAGTATTTCAGTGGGTTTCAGCGCACAGATTTCCACTAATAGTGGGTTCATGTGCAATGGCCCAACAATCCAGCTTAGGATGTTTCCCATTCAAGGTTCTCACATCTCAGAGAATTTTTGAAATGGGAGGGGGCAGATGTAGTTTAAATGTGCTTCATAATCCACTGGAGCAAAGTGTCCAGCCTGAGAACTGTCCTTGGTCCTGAAAGCTGCACAGGTAGTCTCAACTTACAACATTCAGTGACTTCATTCAGTGACTGTTCAAAGTTACAGAGACACTGAAAAAAAAGTGACTTATGACTGTTTTCACACTTACAAACATTGTAGCCTCCCCATGTTCATGTGATTAAAATTTAGACGCTTGGCAACCGACTCATATTTATGATGGTTGCAGCATCCTGGGATCGGGCTATCTCCTTTTGCGACCTTCTGACAAGCAAAGTCAAGAGGGAAACCAGATTTATTTCCCCATTGTGTGTGTGACTAAGTTAACAACTGCAGTGATTCGCTTAGTAACTGGGCAAAAGTAATTTAGCAACTGTTTTGCTTAGCAACATAATTTTTGGGCTCCCTTGTGGTCACAAGTGATTTGTTCTGGACATCTGTTCCTGTCTGCCAATATTTCTTTGAGAATTGACCTTCTTGAAAATGTATTTTTATACAGAGGACAGGTGTGATATATTGAAAGACATTGCTTGTGCCCTGATCACCTGGGCAGTGAATTCAAACCCATTTATACACCCTTGTGAAGGTTCTCACTTCCTCAGATTGAATGAATACCTCCCCTCGGTCTGAAATTTTCCCGTTCTATCGAGCATAGTAACAGAGCTGATGAGGTCACAGCTTTTCTTCTTCCCTGCATTGTCCAATCCGTTGCTTTCTAATTCTGCATTGACTGCTGATTGATAAAAGCAGGTGGATTTGGGTAGAGCTGGCTGTATGATTTACTATGATGGACGGTGTGTTTGGCCCTGCAGAATATTCATTTCTGGATTTGTCCCTTTGCTACTTTGAAGGAGTCTTTCTCTTTCTCTCTCTCTCTCTCTCTCCCCATCCTTGAGTTAGTCTTCCCTCCGTTCGTCCATGGGATGTCCCAGGAGGTTAATTCCAGCAAGCATGTCTTGCTGTTGACAAAGACATCAGCCATCAGATCAGGTGTTCTAGCCATGCCATCTTTTTAGCTTCAAGAAGATTCCGTCGTGTATTAGCCAGGAGTTCTTGGCTGTTTTTGGCAAGAGATTCCTTGGCAACTCATTTCCTGCTAGTTGTCCCTGATTACATGAGAAAGGGGAGATAAAGACGGACTGAAGAGGAGGGTTGTGTCAATGGGGGAATAAATCAGAGCTCCTTTGGGATGATGGAGTTTATGGGCATTGCAGGATTTGGGCAAAAGAATTGGGAAGTATTTTAACAGAATAACAAGAGTTGGAACCAGAGGTGGTATTCAGTCAGTTCTGACCAGTTCTGGAGAACCGGTAGTGGAAATTTTGAGGAGTTCGTAGAACTGGCCAATCCCACCTCTGACTGGCCCCGCCCCCATCTATTCTCTGCCTCCAGAGTCCCAGCTGATTGGCTGGGTCTCCTTTGGTTGCCCTGCACAGGAGAACGGAGCTGTAAAGCAGGTTAGTGGGGTGGGGAGGGAAGGGGGATTTTGCAGTATCCTTCCCCTGCCATGTTAACCAAGCCACACCCACAGAACCGGTAGTAAAAAAATTTGAATCCCACCACTGGTTGGAAGGGACCTTGGAGGTCTTCTAGTCTAACCCCCTGCTCAAGCAGGAGACCCTAGACCATTTCAGCCAAACGGTTGTCCAATTTCTTCCAGTGTTGGAGCATTCATAACTTCTGGAGGCAAGTTGTTCCACTGGTTAATTGTTCTCCCTGTCAGGAAATGTCTCCTTAATTCCAGGTTGCTTCTCTCCTTGATGAGTTTCCATCCATTTCTTCTTCTCCTGCCTTCAGGTGCTCTGCAGAATAGGTTGACCCCCCTCTTAGCAACCCCTTAGATGTTGGAACATTGCTATCATGTCGCCCCTAATATTTCTTTTCCCATTCAACCAAACCTAATCAAATTCTTGCAATCCTTCTTTATACGTTTTAGGCTCCAGTCCTCTAATCATTTTTGCTAGCTCTTCTCTGCCCTTTCTACATCTTTTTTAATGGTTAAGAACTTGCTTTTCAAGTAGAATTCCTAAGTTATGCAATTTTAAAAGTCTCCAGAAGTTTTAAAGAGAACCTGGATAGCTTGTGTAGTGGCTAGATAATGGCTAGGTAGCCCATGGACCTCAGCCAGTTGTTAGTGTTGCTATTATCCCAGACTGGTGTATCTCAACTTGGGAGACTTTAAGACTTGTGAACTTCAACTCCCAGAATTCCCCAGCCAGCCTGGGGGACCGAGTGCTCCCTGATTGAGGTGGGTGGGGAGGAGGTTTCACAATAGGACTACAAAGAGGGACATAACAAGCATACAAATGTCCATGTCTGCTGAAGAGAGCATTGGAGGCAAATCAAGGGTTGAGGTTGCCTGCCTTGAGCTGCCGCTGAATGAACAAGACATGGAGGGTGACCTGCTTTGTGATATTCCTCGCCTGCGACAGCCCATAATATCTGATGGTGATGTGCTCTTGGCACAAGGTAAGACTGTAAAACGCCGTTGTGCCTCCAGCTGCCTGATAAATGCCGCAGAACAGATGTGGACAATTTTAGCCTCCTGATTTGGCTGCTGCCGTTGTGCAGTTTTAGTATGTAACAAAATAGCAGAATAGCTTCTAGTCCAACCTATACCACCCTGGACCAATGGCTGCTGTCCAGTCTCTTCTTGAAAACCTCCAGTGATGGAGCACCCACAACTTCTTGAGGCAACTTCCGTTCCACTAGTTAATTGTCCTCACTGTCAGGAAATTTCTTCTTAGTTCTAGGTTGGTTCTCTCCTTGATAAATCAATCTATCAGAAGAGAGCTGGAAGGGACCTTGGAGGACTTCTAGTCCAGCCCCCTGTTCAAGCAGGAGACCATATACCCAGGGGTGGGATTCAAATTGCACCCCCTCAAATATTGGAACATAGCGGGGCTTTGGAAAAGAAGGACATGCACTCAATGCATCTGTGAAGGCCAGTAGAGAAGACCGCAGGTTTATATAGACCTACCTCATTACAAGCTGTGGCCTTCTCTTGAGGCCATCCAAGATCTCTGTTCAAACTTGTGTTTCTGCCTTCCATCACATCCATCTCAACTTGGCAGTTCATTTCCTTGCCTGAAGCACTTAAACTATTCGGCAGCAGTGTCTCTCTCTCTGTGTGTGTTTGTGTGTAAATGTGAAAGAGGAGGCCAACAAGTAGCTGGGGAACTCGAAAAGCATATTATTTGCCTGACCTGGTTCCAGTCAGGTGTGAAAAAATATTTTGCTGGGGTTCCAACTCCACTCTTTAAATACCTGGAGAAGCGGTGGGTCATTCACTTAAGTCCATCAAGAATCAATTTAAGAAAAATACGCACACAAAGTTACCAGAACTGAGGTGCCTTCAGTGGAGGAGGAGAAAAGCTGAAAAGGAATCCTTTTAAGGGAGATAAACTGGGATCTGCAGCTTCAAAGGCATCGACAGGGCTAGATTTCTGGAGGAAGAAAAAAAAAGATTTATTTTTTTATCTATCTGCCTGAAGGTTTGGGGAAGAGACTTCCACTTTAAGATGTGTTGGGCTTGTAAAAGAAGAATCTCAGATCACTTCTTGTTTACTTTTTACAATGACATTTTCCAAACTTGGGCGTATTAAAATGGGTGGACTTCAACTCCCAGAATCCCCCCAGCCAGCAGAGAATTCTGGGACCTGAAATCCACCCATCTTAGAGGGGCCAAGTTTGCAAAACCCTGCTTTACAGCATGCATATCCTTGTTCCCAGTTGCTCAGTGGGGCTGGACAAGCTGACAAATTGTGACCATCGAAAGTCCTCTAACGTCTAAATCTTGGTGGCCATCCAAAGGTGTTCCTCCAATTATAAAAAGGGGGATGGCTCTTTTTTTAGCCTGTTGGGGCCAACCCCCAAAAAAATTATTTTGAAGAAAGGTAGGGAAAGATTCAGTAGTCAGGCATTAATCTGCCATATTTCACACACCATCCAAGTCACTCAAACAATGGTCCAGTCTATACACTTTTCACTTCTTGGAACGCACACCAAAAATGGCTTTCAGTTTATTTCAATCCCGAAGCCAGAGGAAGTGAGAAAAACAGCTATTTTGTACCAGCAGGGTCAGATCTACACAGCCTCCCTCTCACCTGAGTTAAGCACCGTCATTCTCAACATATGCAAATAATATAATTGCTGCGTTTGCTGTATACAGGTGGGAGAAACACAAATGTCAGAGCCTCTTTTTAAGAAATGATCAGCAGCCTCTCCCTTCCCCGTTTGCCTGAAAAATACAGGCATCTTCTGAAAAGCTGGTTATTTGCAACTTAATGAAGTTCTTGTTTTTTCCCCCCTGATAGTTTTCTTCTTTTTATCTCATACAGAAGGCTTTGTGTCTTACAAGGTTTGAGTAAATAACAGGTTCTCCCTTTCCTGTACATAACAGGTCTTCCCTTCTTTTAATCGGTTTGTTTTTCTGTCTGGGTACTTAAGACACAAATCCTTTAATGAAGTGGTGTGGATGTCTGGTAAATGTATGTGGCTGCCCTGCCAGCTAAACCAGGTTCGTTTTCTAGACTATACCACCAAATTTCCTTCCCTGCCAATATTTTGTAACCACAGATAAATAAGGAAGGGAGCCATCATTTAATCCCTCCACCAAAGATCTTGGAGAAGAGATAAAAAAGGCATTTTTTGAAAGTTCTAAAGTCTCTTTTTCACCTGAGCTTGACCTACATCTTCCAAGTAGACATCTGGACAGTCGTAGGAGGAGCTTTTAGGTTCCAGGACTTGATTGTTGTTGAAAAGTTGGTCAAAGTCAACCTTACTAATTGAAGAGGCTCTTTGTAGTTCAGGGTTGAACTGTAGGGTCCTTGATGTTCTCTGAGCTTGATGGTTTTCTTGTAGATGTTTCATTACCCAATGTCTTGCCTTCAGAAGCCTTGTAGACAACAGCTCTTGTAGACCACAGTTTGTCTAGAAGAAAACTCTTGTAGACATTTCGTTACCCAACAGCTTGCCTTCAGAAGTTTATTTATTTATTTTATTTTATTTGGTTGTGTGTGGTCCATCACTGGAAGATTTTAAAGAAAAGATGAGATAGCTACTTGACTGGAATGGTATAGACTAGAGCAAGGGGTTGGCCTAGAAGACCTCCAAGGTCCCTTCCAACTCTTATTCTGTTATTCTTAACTAGCATTGGTGATGTGAGTAATGAAATGTCTGCAAGAAAACCACCAAACTCAGGGAGTACCAAGGATCCCACTGTCCTCCTCCTCCTCCACTCCAGAAACATCACTCCCTTGTAGTAACTGATGGTATAACCTAGTTTGGTAATGAAACATCTGCAAGAATACAACCAAGCTCAGAGAGCACCAAGGAATCCGAAGGCCAACTTTGTACCTTGGATTGGTACATTGGCTTCAACCCTTCTCACCTAGACCATTTCTCCATTTCTTTCTCTGTTGAATCCAGCTCTGATATTTTTTGATGTCGATTGGATGGTTGCCTGTCCAGCATTGCTTGGTGTGTCCATGGACCCTGATCATCTATGCCTTTGGCATGGGCTTCTTTGGTTGAAAAAGATAGCCTCACCTCCGCTAAATCCTGGCGTTAATCCGCTTTTCCAGCCAAAAACCTTTCAGGGAAACAATGAGCATCCAGCCTTTTGACAAGAGCCAAAACCCCCCATTTGAATTCCATCTACGTATATGTAAATGTCCTCAGAAAAGGCAGGTTCTGGCGTGATTATCACATTATCCATTTTGTCCCTTCTTATTTTAATTAGTTTAAAGTAATTAATTTTAATTCAAGGTCTGATTTCTCCCCCCACCCCATCCCTTTACATATTTTTGGATTATTTACTTCCATTTCCAAGTAACAATTTTATGTAATTAGGTGCCATTTATTTGTACCCGTTATTTACATAACTTTCTTTACTTAAACAGGGAGGGTGATTGCATCTCCCCTTTTTTCTCCCCTGCATTTTAGCAGCTCCCCCTTGGATTTTATTCTGTTGTCTAAAATTCACCACCTCTGTGGGCTTTTCACAGGAGCCTTTCATCTTGAATCTGTGGTTTAGTGCCAAGTTGTGATCAATAGGTATTTTTTCCTTGTCATCTCCAGAAGTACATCACTGGGAGAAAAGAAGATAATATATTAAGAGGCAGTGATGTTTTGTATTTTTTTTTTAAAAAAACTTCATATTTCTTGAACAGTTTTCTAAAATGAGCCAGGGCTTACCCATCCCTTCTTACATAAAATCTCAATTTGTGAATATCCCAATTGAGCGACTAAAGTTTTTGCAATTCTAAAACCTCACCTGAAATGACACGCAGCTAAACAGCCAGTCAAAAGGATAGATAATTGGACTGTGCACACAGATACATGCATTTATTGCCATATTTTTCTTACGAGTTAGAAAACGAAAGCATTCGGCAAAGCCATGCTTGAGTCAAACCACAATTCCAAACCATGGTTTCCAGAGGCATGTCATCACGTTACACTTCCAAACATTACCAGTATTGTTGGTCTGTTTATTTACAGCAAATTTACCACTGAGTTTCTCTTAAGTCAGGGTTGTCCAATCTTGGCCACATGTGGACCAGTTCAAAAATTTTTACTACTGGTTCTGTGGGCATGGCTGGGTGGGCGTGGCAGGGGAAGGATATTGTAAAATCTCCATTCCTTCCCCACTCCTGGGGAAAGGATACTGCAAAATCCCCAGACCCCTCCCCACTAGCCTGCTTTCCAGCTCCGTTCTCCTGTGCAGGGCAACCAAAGGAGACCCAGCCGATCAGCTGGGACTCAATGCGAGGCAGAGAAGAGATGGGGTTGGCAGGGCCAGTCAGAGGTGGGATTTGCCGGTTCTCCGAACTACTCAAAATTTCCGCTACCGGGTCTCCAGAAATGGTCAGAACCTGCTGAATACCCACCTCTGGTGTGGACTTCAATTCCCATAATTTCCCCAGCCAATCATGCTGCCTGGGGAATTTTGGAAGTTGAAGTCCACATGTTTTAAAGTGACCAGACTTGGGAAACACTCTCCTAAGGGGTAGCCTCTTGACATTAAGCTTGTGGTAGATCTTCCAAAATAGATGACATCAAAGAAAACCACCTTGTGAGGAGAACAAGAACCAGAAGTCTTTGGAACCAATTTGTAATGTTATTGGGCCTCCCTCGTGTCAACTGTGGCATAGATGAAAGACCACGTCTTTCCAATCTAATCTCAAATATATTGTACATGTCATAACTGGGTGAAACCTATTGCTACAGTTCATAAGACCTAGCAGCTTGGATCCATGTTGAGTGGTGGTCTCCATCTTCTGTAAAAATGTGTTTTCCTGGATTGAGGTGGGCTTTGCGTCTTGTCTTCTCCGTGCAGTCTTGGACCGTGTTCCTTGGGTTCTGTTTAGTTCTAATCAGATGTTTTCCTGCCAACTAGCTGGCAATTCCAAAGCTGAACCAAATGATATTTGATGCTCCATTTCACCAAGGCCCTTCCTGAGAAGCGTAATGCAGAAAGAATATGACAAAAATCCCATTAAGGTTTACTTTCTGAGTTGTTGTTGTTGTTTTTTAAAATCAAACTGCAGTGCGAAAACAGTTGTTACCACTTGCATTGATTATAAATGCATCTTGTCTTTCCTTTTCGGTTGCTTCCTCCTTCTCTGTCCCTTCACTTTCAGGGTTTTTTAATTGGTTGAAGTCAATCAATGAATTCTTGCCTCTGCCCTCCAGTGAATTGCTAAACTTGCCAATAAATGCAAAGCAGGGTTCAGTTTTGTATGAACTTAGATACCTTTCACTCCCGTTGAAAGCTGTCTTTGATGCTATGGGGACCATGGAAGGAAAGGCATTTCATCTCCCTCTGTCTGTTCCCAGCTTGGATTATTTTAAGGCCTTAATTAGGATCTGGAATAAGAAAAGTTAGGAAGGAAGACACAAGCAGGGGAAAATAGGAAGAATAAAATCGTAGAAAAAGTCACTGCCATGAAGATTGCGTATAGTCTCCCCTACAACATAGAGACAGCTGAAGAGAGTCAATATCCACGGCTGGTTAGAGAGAATATTGGAAAACCTGCACACATTAATTTGCAGGTAGGCCTTGAGATTGACAATTAAACCAATAAAAATCAGTATTTATAAAGCAGGGTGAACTAACCATGTAATAGAGTTTTTTGAGGGCATTTGTATCACGTATTTAGAAGTCGAACCCTCAAGTCAGCTTAGACTGGCCTGGTGTTTAGATCAGCATCTTCTCTGCAGTCCATAAACTGCCCCTCCATCACATGTTCTCACGTTCTTCTGCTTCTACACCAGCACCGCACTCATCCAGCAGACCCAGTCTCCTCTGCTGTGCTGCCTGGGGCCACAGCAAAGTCTAGAGAGCTGACCCAAGTCAACCACGTACAGATCTGGCTGTTAGGAAGGCACCGTGATTGGGTCTCGAGGCACCCTTTCTCTGACACCCTTCCGAATTAAATTATTGGCAAGGATGGTTGAGGCCTTCCACGTATTGTAAAAATTCAAGAGAACTCCAAGGCATTCAAAGGCCAGACAAGGAATAATGGATGGAAACTGAACAAGGGAAGATTCAACCTAGAAATAAGGAGAAACTTTCTGACAAGGAGAACAATGGAACAGAAGTTGCCTTCAGAAGTTGTGGGAGCTTCATCCCTGGAAGCTTTCCAGAAGAGACTGGATTGCCATCTGTCAGAAATAGCGTAGGATGTCCTGCTTGGGGGGGGGGGTTGGACTAGACGACCTACAATGTCCCTTCCAACTCTGTTAATCTGCATCTGTAAGATTTCATCTTTGGAAGCGTTGCCAAAGATTGTACATCATTTAAACTCTCTGCCTCAGCCTGAATTTCTAAGTAAGAACAATCCTTAACTCCATTTGGCTGAGAAAGGTATCGTTCACTAGAAGTCAAGTGAATTACAGTAATGCAAAGCCAGAACTGAGAATCGCGTGCCCAAAAAGTCTAATTTCCCCTTCCCACAGGTATCTTCCATTGCTGGGCCCTCCGTATCCAATCAAATTCAAAGAAAATGTTTTTAAAACAGTCCCTTCAGCTGCATTTCAGTTCCCACCTGAATGACCTTGAAGTCTTGTCTCAGGAAGTTATGGTGGTGAACTCTTCACTCCCACTGGAGCTTCCTCCCTCCCATTCCAGCTCATGGAAGATTGGCGCTGAAGGCGAGGCATAAATGTGATTCAACTTGCATCAGTCCTTTGCATTTCCATCCCTTCCAGAGTGCACCCTTTTTAACCAAGGAAAAGCAGGTTCCCCACTCTGTGAAAAAAAACACCTTGCCTTTTAGTTGCTTCTTTCCCTCCAGGTTGGTAGTTAGTCAGCTCTTTTGGGGAAAAGAAAAGAAACGAGAAATCTTTTAGCTCAGGATTTTAAGCACTGCTGCCAGCAGGTGGTTTTGGATAACAGATGAGGGCTTGTAAGCACCAAGAACTTGCAAACCAAGATTAGTATAGAAAAGTATTTTTAAATTGCTACTTTCCACCACTCAAGAAGATGGGCTAATCCTATTTGTAAGCTATTACCAGTTTCCACATCTAAACATTAGTTGCTAGGTTTACCTTACAATTCTTCTCTCATCTCAGTTTGCTTGATTGGTATGTCCCTTTGCCAGAATGCTTCATGCCTAGAATAGCATCAATGTCAGGAGCTGTGATAAACCAACATTGAACTCGTACATTTGAAGGCAACCTATGAGGTTCTGGGAACAATCATGGAAGCTGCATACTGATTTTTGGGATGTTTATAAAACTTTTAGTTGACTGCTACAGTCCATCCCAGCAAATCCTTTTTTCTTATATTCCTCTATTCTTCTTCTGATTGATTCATAAACTTTCATTGTCTTTCTATTTGGTCGGGGGCTACCCAGATCTGGGGGGAAAGAGAGGGATTTGGGCAAAATTTGCAAGTATGGACTCTGGCAGTCAACCTGAGATTTCATGCCCCCCACTCCAAAAAAAGAGCACGCAGCTTCCATTGTCCCAGAACCTTGTATGTTGCTTTCAAAGATAAGAAGTCAACATTGGTTTATCTCGTCACATTGATGCCATTCTAGGTATGAAGTACCGCTGTCCTGTTTTGTCCATGAGCCAGATCCATCCTCAGTTGCCCACCTCCTTTTCTTTTAATTCTACCCCTTGCTCTCACTGGACTCTTCTCCTTCTTTAACCTTGAACATAATTACCATCCCTCCTTCGTTTATTTGCTTCTTTTAAACTATGCCTCATTAGCCTTGACTTGAGTGATCCGCTCATTCTTTGTTGATTTCATTCCATGCTCCGCTGCAAAGAACCCATTTAGATCTAAGCGCCAACCTCCTCTATCTCTCTAAATCCTCCCCACCATTGCCAGCATCTTCCTGCATTGTCTTAGTGTGCTTTTTTTTTTTTTTTTTGCAAAAATGTCTCCCAAGTTTTGCACCTGCCCTGTCCATTACATCCTCGTGCAGGCCTTGTAGTTTTGGAAGGTGCCCTGTAAATTCTAAACAAGGGGATTTTTAGAAAGCAGATCTGCTTTGGTTCTCAGACAGGTTCGGAAATGTGGGAAGCTCTAGATTAGAAAGAACCTTTCTCTCTCTCTCTCCCTATTCTAGCCGATGGGGGAAGAAGGATGAAAGGAAGGATGTAGCTTTCATGTTTTGCCAGCAAATCTTTGGTGTGGTTTGGCATCCCTGTTTGCATGTTCTCCTGCATTGTCATGGTGGTGCAATGGTTAGAATGCAGCACAGGCGACCCTCTGCTTACGACTGCGACTAAGCGCGGAATTTATGTTACTAAGTGAGAAATCGATGAAGTGGGTTTTCTATTATTTCCTAAGTGAGTTTTGTCCCGTTTTAATGACTTTGCTTGCCACGTTTTTTTAAGTGAATCACGGCAGCTGCTAAATTGGTAACACGGTTGTTGAGTGAGTCTGGCTTCTTCCCTCCTGCCAGCAATTCAGCAGTTCGATCCTCACTGGCTCGAGGTTGACTCAGCCTTCCGTCCTTCCAAGGTGGGCAAAACGAGGACCTAGATTGTTGGGGGCAAGAGGATGACTCTGTAAACTGCTTAGAGAGGGCTGTAAAGCACTGTGAAGCAGTATATAAGTCCAAGCACTATTGCTATTGCAGGCTGACTCTGCCCACTGTCAGGAGTTCAATCCTGACCGGCATAAGGTTGACTCAGCCTTCCATCCTTCCGAGGTGGGCAAAACGAGGACCCAGATTGTTGGGGGCAAGAGGATGACTCTGTAAACTGCTTAGAGAGGGCTGTAAAGCACTGTGAAGCAGTATATAAGTCCAAGCACTATTGCTATTGCAGGCTGACTCTGCCCACTGTCAGGAGTTCAATCCTGACTGGCTCAAGGTTGACTCAGCCTTCCATCCTTCCAAGGCCGGTAAAATAAGGATCCAGATTGTTGGGGGCAGGAGGCTGACTCTGTAAACTGCTTAGAGAGGGATGTAAAGCACCGTGAAGTGGCATATAAGTCTAAGCACTATTACTATGGTGATGGACAAGAGAACAAGTCAGGCAGAAGCTCTTAGTTCTGCTTGGTTTTCTCCCTTCCCTGAGCTCTCATTTCGATACAGCACCAGTGGGTCCTAATAAATAAATACAAATCTGTTCTTCTGGCTTTCTCTTGATGCTACACCCCCTCCTCCTCTCCCCGGTCTCTTTGCTCTCTTCCCAGAATGCCACGCTGCAGGTTGTACAAGTCTTATCTCTCCCCTGGAAGATGCAGGCAGAGCTCTTTGCTTAATGCACAGACAGAGCATCTCTTTGAGAAGAGCAGGGGGGGGGGAAGACACCAAAACGACACAGTTGAGCCAGTGTGTTGCGATTTCCGCCAAGCTCCCAAGCTCTGGGCCAGCAAAAGCTGACTTTGAATATGAGATTAGGAAGGAAGAAAAGAGCTCTTGTTATCCACCCTCTGCATTTTCACCAAATTCTGGGAGGCAGGGGGATTTAGCGATGGAACGTGTCCAGCTCTAAAGAGGCCTCTCTCTTTCCTGACACTAATTTTTCCCTGGCACAGGCTCTTCTTGGTCCTACACGCCCATAGATAGCACTAGGGTGATGGAGTGATAGAACGATAGAGTGAGAGAATGACAGAATGTCTGGGGAGATTGTTTATTTATTTATTTGTTGAACATGTACAAGATAACAAGTGTAAGTGTGAACATAAACAAGAACAAAGGAAGGAAATACAGATAAATGGGGACAGTAAGACAGGGACGGTAGGCACGCTGGGGCGCTTATGCACACCCCTTTTAAGGACCTCTTAAGAATTAAGATTCTCAGTCAAGCAGGTCATAGTTGTCCCAAAGGAGCTTTTGTCAAGAGGCAAGTGGACTTTCTATGTTTTTCTTTGAAGACTCTTTGCTTCTCATCCAAGAAGCTTCTTCCAAACTTCTTCTTCAAGGTTTATGGAGGTTCTCTGTCCTCCAGTTCATGTCTTCAAGGTTTATGGAGGTCTGCTACAATGTCCTACCAGTTAATGACTACTTCAGCTTCAACTGCAACAATACAAGAGCACACAGTAGATACAAACTCAATGTTAACTGCTCCAAACTCGATTGCAGAAAGTACGACTTCAGCAACAGAGTGGTCAATGCCTGGAATGCACTACCTGACTCCTTTGTTACATCCTCTAACCCCCCACTTCTTTAACCTCAAACTATCCACTATTGACCTCACCCCATTCCCAAGAGGTCTGTAAGGGGCGTGCATAAGTGCACCATCGTGCCTACTGCCCCTGTCCTATTGTCCCCATTTATTCGTACCTATTTCCTGTATTCTTACTCGTGTTTATACTTATACCTATTATCTTGTAAGCGATCGACAAACCAAATCAAATCAAATAAAAATAAATCTTCCCCAAACCAAATCCAATTGAACTCAACCATCCAAGGATTCCCCCCCTCCCGATAAAGAAAAACCCCATTCATGTACCCCATCCTGGCAACTAGAGACAATGATCTCTTTACCAAACTAGGGATCTCCAGATGCCACAGTGCCATCTGGATGGGAATGCTGGGAGTTGTAGTCCCAATGGGCCTGGAAGCCATCAGATGGGGAAAAGCAATTTGGAAACTGAACATTTCCAAGGAAAGTTTTCAGTGAGGATCAAGAAAGGCAGTTGCAGATTTAAGGCTCTGGGAGCACTAAAATACCTCACTTTATGTTGTGAGTGTGTGTGTTTTAATGATATTTTTATGGATGGAATATAATAAAGATCAACAAAAATGATACCGCTTGTGATTATACGGTTAAAAAAAAGACACACGTTACAGTGATTAAAGTAAACCCAACATCAAAGAAGGAAAAAAATTAATAAAAAAAAGAGAAAAATGAGATTCTTATAGTATCAGTAGGAGATCAATCCATTCCTTAAATTTAGCATTAAATCTAGGCCACGTGAAGACATGGTGTTCCATCTCCTCATTTTCATGTTCTCGTGTGACTTTTTACAGTGGCTCCCTGGTTACCAAAATGGAGGATGGAAATGTTTGAACTGCAGGAAGGATATTTTGAAAAGGCCGTTAGTCCTCGCCTTACAGCATCCATTTAGTGACCCTATGAAGTTACCAGAGCACTGAAAAAAGCCTGGGAGGAGAACTATCTCTGGTTCTAGGCCTCACTTAGGAAGGAAAGCCAAATGGGTGGCTTTGGGTCTGTCAACGCAAGCCCACCTCACAAGGTTGCTGTTGTGGGTAAAATAGAAGGCAGGTGTCCAGGGAAAAATCAGGAAATCCAGGCAGCTCCGATAGGTATAAAGATTTATTGCGAGCTTAAGTTCTCTACAAGAATCTGAACTACTAACAGTCAAAGCAAAATGGCAGTAGATAAGAGTCAACGGAATTCAAGGTAGGCTGGATTTAGATCTCTTGTGGGCACAAAGGGACTTGAGACTGATGATGCATTTGACCCCTCTCTTGGACTCACGCCGGTTATCTCCCATAACCTTCCATTTTGAGTTGTACAAAATGGAACATCAACCTGATGCATGTACTGTTAAAACTCCTGGGTCTGTTTGATTGTCCATAACCTTAAAGTTGGATGAAACGGTGCATCATATGGTAACAATTTTTGGATCAACATATTTCAAGTGGGCTAATTTACAGAATGTAAAATCCTGGACCCAAGGCTCCCATCCGTGGGATTGAAATTTGACACATTTGTGGCCGAGCTGCCAAAGTCAACCACATGGTTGTGTGATCATTGTTTCCAATGCCTACCTGCCAGGAAAGTCAGTGGGGAAGACGGCAGGAAATCGAAAGTCATTCACAGTTCTGTTATAGAAATGGCTAGTATATATTATTACATTAGAATAAAAGGTTGAGGTTTTATGTTATTACCGTATTCCCCTGCTGGAAAAGTCAGTGCTTTTCTTCTTCTTTTCGCTTCCCCTACATTTTTTCCTCTTCCCCTTCTCCTCCCCATTTCCCCATTCTCTTTATTTTTCTTTGCATTCCTTTATACTTCGATAAACTAATTAAAATATTTAATCCAGAAGTCATTTCCACTTCCCGGTTTGTTCGTTTGTTTTTTTGCCTGCCTCCAGTCATTCTGGGTCTTTGTTTAGCTAAGGAAATCTCTCTGAAACGGTGACCCCACAGACCACGGGTTCTCTAATAATAAAATAAAATGAGGGAAATTAAGAAGTTAACCTGTGGACCTGTCTGAAAGTAAGCAAGAGGAGGAGCTGCGGTGTGTTTCCTTCCTCTCTTTCATTTAATCTAATCTTGCTGGAGAGGGAAGGGTCACTGCCATTCTTCATGCATCAAATATTCCATCAGTTGGTTTAGGAACTCGTATTAAAGGCTCCACTTTGCCAGCTCCTTCTGACAGAAGCAAGGCCCAATTAAGTGCAAACTATCACGTCGGTCTCTTCTGCTCTTCTTCTTTTCATTCCCATCAAAGCCCTTTGGTTGTACCTCGCCGTTGCCTTTTCATTTGGGTGGAAATTGCTGCTTCCTTTGAAAAGGCAAATGGGCTGGCAGGAGTTCGGGAGCTGCCACAGTCCAGCATCACTAGAGTAGAAAGGCAGCCGAGGTCCTTTGGAGAGGTGGGTGGGAAATTGCACGGTCGCTGTCACGTTCACCACAGGGGTTTTCGAATTCGGACCTCGGCGTAGAAATTGGAGGGAGAAGGAAGGCAACCGGGGTTAGGCGTTGGCGCAGGGCAGCACAAAAAAGCCACAACTCTTTGGCTTTCCCCAGAGGTATCGCCACCCCCCCCCAAGAGCAGCGGATGTTGCGGTTGCAGATGCCGAACCAGGGATGCTGTGCTCGTTGTAAGGGTGAGGACCAGTCCAAAACCTTTTGTTCCCCCAGCACTGATGTAACATTGAATGGACACTAAACAGGGCAGTTTTTAAGAGAGGACTATTTTTGCAAAGAAAATATTGGGAATGCAGTATGACACGACACAACGGTCAGTGTTGTAAATTGTATTTAAGTTTTGATTAGAAAAGTAGACATTTCATACACATTTTCCTTCCTTCCTTCCCTCCCTCCCTCCTTCCCTCCCATCTATCTATCTATCTCCATCCTTTATCTATCTATCTATCTCCATCCATTATATCTATCTATCTATCTATCTATCTATCTATCTATCTATCTATCTATCTATCTATCTATCTATCTCTATCCACCCGCCTATCTATCTATCTATCTATCTATCTATCTATCTATCTATCATCTATCTACCTACCTACCTACCTACCTATCATCTCTTTCTCATATTTATCTCATCTATTTATCTATCTCCATCCATTATCTTTCTATCTATCTCCATCCATTATCTATCTCCATCCATTATCTATCTCCATCCATTATCTATCTATCTATCTATCTATCTATCTATCTATCTATCTATCTATCTATCTATCTATCTATCTATCTATCTATCTATCATCTCTCTCTCTCTTCTACCTACCTACTTACCTACCATCTACCTAGCTCTATCTCAGAAAAGCTATTTCCTGCAACCTGTCAATGTGACGGAGATAAAGATTAGGTTTCTTTTCCCCCCCCAGATACTTTCTAGTAACAGGAGTAAAAGCGAACCTTAAAAGAGTCAGAATGTGTCAGAGAAACAGATTTAATCAAAACCCATCTTTGGTTTCAAGTTATTCATTCCGTGCTGATTGCCTGGCTAGGAGCTATTGTTCCAGTGACAGCGGGATCCTTTTGTGAATGGTGGTTAAATCCAGGGAAAGTGAATGCAAAAATTATTCTGTGCTCATCAGATTTGCCTGCTTTGTGCAGGAAGGATGCATCTCTTTAGTTTAATAACAAAAATAAGTTTGGCAGCTTTTAACGTCTCAAAGCTGCTCAGCTTCACAGAGAGAGCATGAATATTATTCTGGTACTTTTTTTCCCCCCAGGGTTGCTTTTCTGCACCAGAATATATTTGGGAGCATAAAATAATTGTGGTGCGTCTCTCCAAAACCCAGAATGACTTCTGAGGACGAAACAATGGAGGAGACAAATTTAATGGATATGGAGAGCTTTTGGAGAGAAATATTCCTAAATCTGTAATCTGCCAAAGCAGAATCGGTCAATATTTGGCAAAGGATCAACAGAGTCGACCAGATTAAAGAATGGTCCCATCCCAAAGATGCAACTGCTCAAATCCAATCTTTGGATTGCATTCGTGGTCTTTGGGGAGTTGACTTGGGTGTTCCTTCATGACTTGAAGTCTCCCCAGCTTAGTTTTTTGGGTTCTCTGTGTTCTCTCCCTCTAGACTAGAAAACACATTCATGTTGTTCTTTCTTTGCAGTTCAAGGTTGGCCTTGCTGACTGGCCCTTCCAGTTTTTTTGCATTTGGGGTCCATTGGATTTGCTGGCGAAGCCCTGATCATGAGGAAGCAAAGCCCATGACCGCCAGCAGAGAACGTCAACTCCGTAGCTGTTTTTGGAGACCCACCATCAAGACTGCGGTTCCAGCAGCAAGGTAGGATGTGACCTTTGCAGACGAGACTGAGGGAAGACTATGAAAAGAGGGACAAACCAAGAAAGTGTAGCCCTTAAGGACAGGTTGGTTGGTTGGTTGGATGGATGGATGGATGGATGGATGCTTGCTTGGTTACTTGGTTGCTTGTTTGGTTTTTCCTTTTTCCATGAAAATGTTGATGCTCTTCTGAAACTGTAGTTTGATATATTGTGTGGAGAGATAGACTTAATTTAGGAATGAGCCTTTTCGTTGGAAACCCCCCAGAGGTTGCTTCTCTTGTAGCCATTTTTGTCTAGCTTGTTTGTCCCAGACCAAGTAGAGAGAGAAGCCTTTGCAGCCCACTAAGAAAATGAAGGCAAATATTTGTGGTCATAGAAGGATGTCCTCCAACATCATGAGTAGAAGGACATTTTCTCTTGCATTCTGGTTGAAACCATCCTTCCTCCTGGACAGCCTCCCACTCCCAACTTTTGGAGGGTGAGACCACTTATTCCTGGGTCACCAAGTTGCTGCTCTTCATCTCATATTCATGAGGCCACCATGTCTTTCTTTTGCTGTGCAGCCCTTGATCACAGACCCTAGAAGGTCTTCTCACATTGTCTGTAGACTGTAATGGTTAAGGTGATAGAAGGTGAACATGATTAAATGCACGGGAAAGAATAATCCTAATTATATTTGACAGAGCTCTACCAAATAATGTAGAGTGTAGAAATTGTGGACAGAAGGATTTTCTTTCTCTTGCAATCAGGGTTATGAACTGAAATTCCTCTTGTGGGTGGTCGAGGGTGGGTGGGGGTGGGAGAGGCCTGCACAGCTAATAAAAGGAAGGATTGTGGGGAAAAAATTGCTTCCCGTTGTTGGAACAGAATTGTTTAAGTTACCTGGTTGAAGAAACCTTGCCTAAATGGAAGGAGAGTTGGAAGATCAGGGAATTAGTTACATCTACAGGAAAATTCCCACATTAGGTATTAATCCAGGCTAGATTAAAAGCGTCTTCCAAGAACCCATTTAAGTCCAGCAGAGACCACGAGGGATTTGGGGAAGCTTCTGAGATAGGACAGGAGGGAAATCGCTTGAATCCCACACCTGGCATTTAAAGTATGCTGCCCTACAATTCAACAGTTGCTAGGAAAGTGCATCCGAGTAGCCCTTCATCTTCTTCCTGACTATGGAATTTGTCTCGTCCTCTTTTAAAAGCAGCTGAACTGGTCTCCATTAAAGCAACCAGTTGTCCTTGAGGACCAAGGAGATTGTGGCATGAATAAATGGTGATGGGAGAAGGGGAATTGTAGTCAAGCAGGCCTGGAGGCCAGGTGACGGTGGAGGTGGTGAAGATGGTGAGAACCTGGGGGAGATAACTCCAGGATGTTTTTGATGTTCAACCATCACTTCCAAGTTGAGCAGTGACAATGGACCAGGTGACCCTCTAGAAGGTCAACCTAGTGGGACTTGTTTTCACTTTGCTGGGACTTCTCTCCTAGTCAAGGGCCTTGGATTCTTGTCTGACTCCTCCCTAGCTTCATAACTTGGAGCAGAACCACTGCTCTCTTCCATCTCCCATCTTCTTGGAGATTGCAACACAAAATTATGAGGTTGGACCAAGCTGACTCCCTATGCCAGGAGTTGTATTTGTGCGTCCGTGTCTGCGTGTCATGTTCTTCTGAAATCAGGGTGGAAAGCTGTGGGTAGGGAAGACTTAAAAGAGTCAAGACGGCAGTCACAACGATGCAGAGAGCACAGCAAGGGCAGGGCTGGTGAAAGACGGAGCTTTGCCAGCTGCCATCTTGATTTCTTTCGACCTTCTTGGTGATTGTGGAAATGACTGGGCTGGATTTTTCGACAGAGAGGGGTGAAAGAGAAGGAGAAAAAGAAGGAAAGAGATTGGGGCACAAAGAACTTTAAAATAGTTGTGCCGAGCCTTGCTCCTTTCCTTTTCTTTTTTTCCTCTCGTTTGGCAGGATGCAATTTTTCCCCCTCTTAAATGTTGTTATTCAAAATACAGTATTTTAAAAAGGACAAAAAGGAAAACAAGATTATGGGAACAGGCACTGCTGGAGAGACCAATTATTTCCATGACTACTCAGAAACACAACAATGACATTCTGGAAAAAGGGAGCTTTCATATTTAACTTGTTAAATAACAAGTTTATTAAATTTTCGGCACCGACTTGGTTTTTCCGGAGAATCTGACTTAGGGGCTGCCACAGACTTCCCAAAATATGCATTTATTGTTTCTTTTTCTGCTTTAAAAGAAGAAGATAGGAGTCTTGTGATTTTTTAGAAAGAACCACAGGTGAAGAGTGCGAAAACTTCAGGAATTTGGTAGACTCCTTTCCAACTTCCGAACTGCAGTTTACCAGTTGAACTTCTGCCTTTGAATAAAATTACCTAGTTGCAAAAGGGGTTAGCAGATTCCTATTGTTTTTAACATAATAAGTCTAACCTGGCTCACTTCTTACTGTGTAACATGGAAAAACAAAAAGGTGAAACTTTTGGTGAAAGGAAGAAGGATTTTCCACACATCTGAACTAGTCCCTGTATTCCCCCCGCAAGCTGAAACTCTACAGATAATCCTTGACTTATGACAGTCATTGAGCTTGGAATTAAAGTTGTAGGTCATGCTGGTCAGTAAGCAGTAAGTAGAAAGGAAGGAAGGGAAGAAGGGAAGAGAAGAGACGATGGAGGGGAAGGAAGGAAGGAAGGAAGGAAGGAAGGAAGGAAGGAAGGAAGGAAGGAAGGAAGGAAGGAAGGAAGGAAGGAAAGCTATTTCATGAATTCCTCCCTGCAGGACCTTGCCCTAAATTTTCGTATAATTTAGCACTTCAAAACTTGGTTGAAGCTTTCCAGAAATGTGTCAAGAGCTCAACCTTTAATTACAGCGGTGATATTTAATTGATTAAAATATGGCACCAAGAATAATGTAATTGTTGGAACCCTTCGGGTTTCCCCGCATCGTCAAATTTTAAAATGTAATTTGCAGCTTTGAGAAATGGTTCTTTTAGGGGAAATTGCATCACGCACAAGGAGCAAATAGGTGTATTAGAAGAAGAAAGGCTTGCAAAAAACACATCCCTGGGAAGATGTGTGTATACAAGAATGTGTCTACTGCAAAACTGCACAGAGAGAAAATGCGTGGAGGAAACAGGTGTGACTTCTTGGACGAGCTGAAATTTGCAAGGGGATTCAGAATTTGCAAACTGCTTCAGGAACATAAACTAAGGTGTGTGCTTGCAAAAAATGGAAATTTGTTTTAGACCGGATCTGGCAGCATTCTTTTTTCATAAAAAAAACCAAAAATCTATTGGACTCTAATTCTAGATAACCTCTCATCGGCATGAGTTACAGAAAACATAATAAGATTTTCTTCCTGGCCTCATTTGGCTTTGCTTTTTGAGGGGCCACCGAGAGGAAATCTCCAGAGCCAGGGCCTTCTCAGACTTTTCATTTTGGAAATAAAAAGGGAATTTTCATAACCGCTTTTGGTTTTCAGCGTCATCTGTGTTTCATTCTTCTTTTGTGAATTGCTTTGTGATGTCCACGAGGAGGACAATCTTGGCAAAGTGTTACTAATACTGAACCACTTTTATTATTAATAAAAATACTACAGGACTTAGGCAGAATCAATGGACTTTTCAGTTGGGATATGTTGACATTTTAGTTTTATTTGCTGCATTTCAGTCCTTTATTTGGAGAACAGAAAGCAACTTCCATGAAAAGGGAATTCTCTTCTTGATAATGGCCCTGTAAGATTGATTGTGCTAAGGAAGAGTTGAAGAGCTGTCCTTTGGGGGGTGGGGGTGGAGGCTGACAGGCTCCAAAACCCAAGAAAGATACGTTATGATTCTCCCAAGCAGTTTCCTTCATTGTTCCTCACCCATAGACAGAATCTTACCAAATTAGAGCAGGCTAACACCTCCATAAAGTATATACTCTGGAAACCATTGAGGAGGAACTGTCTTCACCCTCTTTCTCTCACACAAATCTATCTGAATCAAATTCTTTATTGATTTCCTTATTCTCTCACTTATAGACACAGATCTTGCCAAACTAAAGCAGATTACTTGCACCCATTAAATATATCCTCTGGGAACCATTGAGGAGGAGCTGTTTTCACCCTCTTTCTCACACACATCAGCTCTCTGAACTGAGTTGTCTCTTGTCCCTCTGGAGTGCAGTCCCTTCCTCCTGGGAATCCGGATTCCATTCCATCCCTAAAACACCACTGACTCCCCTATTCTGCCCTGGGAATTAACTAATGGGTGGGTGGGTGGTGGTGGGGAACATTAGTTGAACAGAGTAGAGAAAGGCGACCAGGGCTTGATTGAATGACGTTGGGGCAGGATTGTTCAGCAAATTGTAAAGCGCTAAGGAAAAGGTTCCGCTTTTGTAATAGCAGAATTGAGATGACTGTCTGAGTTCTTAGCCTCCATCTCCACCATGCCGAGATGAGAAAACCCCGCAGGGACCCCTCAAAAAGAGCTCGGCAAAGTGAATCCCCGGGGAAGCAGATAATGTCCTACGCAGCTTGTGACAAACCAGGAAATCAGAGCCGTATTCTCATTCAGCAAAAGAGGAGCCATGAGTGTGTATCAGGGGGAGGAAAGGGGTGGGAAGCACTGTGTTTTGACAGGTATTAAGTGAAGCGGTTTGGGGATCTGTCTTTCTGGATAGGAGTGAGCAAAGAGACGGCAATGGATTCATTTCACTCCTGGCAGCCTTGTTAATTATGATGAATGGGGTGGTCCATCCTCCCCCTGGCCCCACCCCCTCCTCCCTGCAGGGAATGTCTGATGTCCTACTGGGCAGAAAGAAACTGCAAACCAAACCAGTTTACATTCAGGGAATCTTCCACGGGGAGAACTGGTCATTTCATTAGCTGTACAATTTTCCTTCGCCTCCAAAAAATCTCTCGAGGGCAAAAGCAAACCAAGGCTATTAGAGAACATTTTGGACTCTATTTCAACTTCAGACCACCATTTCCATTCATGGGTAGGTAGCTAGAGGTAAATATTTGTTACCTGTTATTCCCAACCGGTGTTTCTCAGCCTTGGCTATTTTAAGACGTGTGGACTTCAACTCCCAGAATTCTGGGAGTTAAAGTCCACATGTCTCGAAGTGGCCAAGGTTGAGAAACACTGGAACTTCCAAAAAATAGTTAATTGAATCTCTTTAGGTTGGGGTCGACTCTTGCATGGATAAATCCTCAGCATCTATAGAGGACCTTTTTTTTTAAAAAAAAAAAACTTACCAACTGAAAAATAAGTTGACTGAAATAAATTGCCTGCAATAATATCTGATCCAATTCAAAGCATTCCAACTATTGGGTGTATTCAATGTCAACTCGTAAATCATTCCTGTTTCTGAGTTGCCATAAGAAAGAGGGGGGGAAGGCCTGAGGGAGCAGTGCAGCAGATGAAGGCCAGAAGCACATTCCACACTTATCATGTGGAGAGTGTAGCCTAGGCCAGTGGTCCCCAACCTTTTTTGTACCAGGGACCAGTTTCAAGCAGAAACACTTTTTCAAGGACCGGGGGGAGATTCTATTTTCCATTCCCAAAACTTTATGTTTACCCTACAACTAGCATTAAAGACACCTGACTGCAGTCTCTCTAGTTCTAGGTCTTGCCCAGCTGTGTAGCTACAAAATTTCATGCAGATGTTTCTCTTATCTCTGTTTGGTGAAAACAGGAATTGAATGAGGAGCATTTAGTCAGTGTGTTTTCCCTAGGAAGCTCCTGTAGTCCCTGTTTAGGGATCATTCAGAGCTACGATGGACCTCTAACATCCAACCCAGGAAGAAACTGCTTCAAAGAAGCCGGGGGAGGGTGTGGCTTTTCCTGTCGCCGCACCTCCTCCGAGCGCCCGTTCACCCCACCCCGCCCGCGCGCGCGATTCAATCCAGTGCTCTGTTCTGCCTGCCTGCCTTGGTTTCTGGTTGTTTGGGAGCAGCTTCGGCTGAGAATAATAACTATTCGCCTCTTTTTATCAGCCAAAGCTTCTCCGAATCAACCAGAAACGAAGGCAGGCAGGCAGGCAGAACGGAGCACTGGATTGAACCGCGTGCAGGCGGGCGGGTGGGGTGAACGGGCGCTCGGAGGAGCTGCGGCGACAGGAAAGCCACCCCACCCCCGGCTTCTTTGAAGCAGTTTCTTCCTGGGCTGGTGGAGGAGCGAGAGAGCGACTGAGAGAGGAGCGAGGCGGGAGGAAACCGAAGCCGCTGAGCCGGAGAGCAGGACAGGCTTTGGTTGCTTCCTCCCTCCCCTTCTTTCATTTGTGTCCTTGATCCCTGATCCCAGCAGCATTCACCGAAGGCGAAGAAAGCCACCATTTTTTTATTTTTTTTTATTTGCGGCCCGGTACAGAGTGCTCCACGGACCGGTACCGGTCTGCGGCCCGGTGGTTGGGGACCCCTGGCCTAGGCTACTGGATCTTCTGCTCACGAAAAGGCTTCATTGGAGAGTGTGATTGATGACACCTAGTCCATGAAAGTTTTTGGTTGGAGAATCTTATTTATGACACACCCAAGGTGGTGGGTGGAAACAGGGGCATAGGTGATAGCAAATTATGGGTCTCAGAGTTGGCATCATAACAGGTTAGTGCCAGACATGTTGCTCCTAATAAATCTTTTGGATTCTTTTGAAGCTTGGCTCAAGGCTCATGATTTAATTAGGGCAATCAACATTCAACTAATTACCACCAACAAAGCCTGCCTGAAGGACCTAGAAGAAAAGGTGCACCCAGGGGCCACCAGGAGAAAGGCCCTGCATCAAAGCCTCCACCTCTGGGGTCACCATCTTGAGTTATGGGACCATCATCCCCTGCAGATACCTCTGGAGCCCAAAGCTGACATTTGAATCTTGAGATATGGAAGCAAGCTGGCCAAAGTCCCCACTCCTTATTTCCCTTCTCTTTTCTTCCCTCTCCCTTCCTGCTGGATGATTAACACCCACTATTGGCTTTCGGTTAATCCGATCCTTGATATCAGATGGTAAAATGAGATCTTGTATGACCCTGCTGGGAGTTGGAAGCAAAGCGTAAAAACCATATCAGGAAGATTAAAAGGCGTCCAGATAAAGGTGAGCAAAGATACTTATTTATTTTCAGCTTCACAAAAAGCTCTGATAATCGGGTAGCGGCGGGAAGCGAAGCCTCCCTCTGAGGAAGGATCATAAATTGGAGAGCTGCCGTTTTGCCTGGAGGAGTAGACAATTTTCTGAGTGGGCAGGACTCTGTGAGAGGACAGGGGACTCCATTTTTGGTAACTTCCTTCACGGACACATATTTTCTGCAAATATTTCTCTCTCTATTCAAAAAAGAAGACCTCCTCCAGATAAGCAGGGATTAACCCCAGACAAACAATCAACTGGAAAACAATAGCCTAATCAAGGAAGCACCAAGGAGAAAAACCACACTCCCATCAACAACCCCTTCCTGGCACATTGATTGAAGCTGCGGTCTCCCTAACGAAGCATTATCTTTGGGGGAGGGGGCATTTTAGCCACCTAGTATCCTCCAGATGTTTTGGGCTCCCACAATATTTTGTAAGTGGGCTTACAAGGTTCATAGAAGTTGAAATTGAAAATATCTGGAGACTTTCTAGAGCAACGTTTCTCAACCTTGGCAACTTTAAGATGGCTGGACTTCAAATACCAGACAGCATGAATGGACCTCAACGCCCAGATTTCCCAAGTCAGCACGGCTGGCTGGGGCATTGTGGGAGTTGAAGCCCACCCATCTTAAAGTGGGCAGGGTTGAGAAAAAAAAGGCTCTATAGGTCGTTTCTAGAGAGGCTCAGAAAAGGGGACTTTCTGTCTTCCATGCGACGCCCCCTCCCCCTTTTGCTAACATCCCCTCCTTCCTTTTTGGAAAAGAGGTTACTTTTCCATTTAAATTACAACGAGCGTTATTTGTAAGCAACTATTATGGGAGCCCATTAGCACCTGTGCATTTTAGGAAACCCCCTCCCCCGGTTCTTCCTTGAGGTTAGAGGGGATCCTATCTGTGCCACTACCGGTTTGGTGGGTGATCTATCGTGCGCATGCACACCCCTGCACGGGCATGCGTGTGCGCCCCTATTGCACCAATCAGCCGAGAGGATGAAGAAACGAAAAGCTAGGAGAGACCCTCCCACCCACCCATGAGCTTTTCTCTTCTTTTATCCCCTCAGCTGTTTGGAGGCTTTTTTTTTTACTACTGGTTCGGGTGAACCAGTTCAAACCAGTAGCATACCACCACTGGAGCAGTGGTGTTCCTTTCCTTCCCTTCCCTCTTTTCTTTTCTTTTTTTCTTTTCTTTTTCTTTTCTTTCCTCTCCTTTTTTTGCTGCCTGCTGAAACCTTCCACTACCCACCACTCAGCTTCTTCTTCTTCTTCTTCTTCTTCTTCTTCTTCTTCTTCTTCTTCTTCTTCTTCTTCTTCTTCTTCTTCTTCTTCTTCTTCTTCTTCTTCTTCTTCTTCTTCTTCCTCCTCCTCTTCCTCCTCCTCCTCCTCTTCCTTCTCCTCCTCCTCCTCCTTTTCCTCCTCCTCCTCCTCCTCCATCTTCCTTGTCGTGTTCTTCTCTTTCTCCTTCTTTTCCTCCATCTTCCTTCTCTTCTTCTCCTTCTCCTTCTCCTTCTTCTTCTCCTTCTCCTTCTCCTTCCCCTTCCCCTTCCCCTTCCCCTTCCCCTTCTTCTTCTTCTTTTTGCAGGAAAAAAACCAAAGATCAATCGCCAGCCCCGCTCACCCAACTCTTGATTTTTTACTTTATAAAAAAGCCACTGGGATTGTAGCTAGCTAGGTTTGTGAATTGACTGTGGGTTCTAGGGAGGACGCCAGGCCGGGTTATGTGGAAGGGATGCCAAATGGCTTGACCCGCAGAAAATAGACAGCTCCTCCAATGGCTCCCATTAAGCGCATTTGTTCCTCAAACCCAGCCTTTTAGGCAGCACGTTTTTGGAGGACGCGGACTGCCTGTTTGCATTTAATGATCCTCCTTTCCCGGGTTTAATGTACGTTCCTTGAGAAAGAGGTCAAGCAGGCTTGTTAAAAGCACCAAGATTTTTGCAGCCATTCCTCGCTGTGTTTACACAGACAAGGAGAGGAGATAAAGAGGAGAGGAAAAATGCCTTTGTTTGACTCCAAGGTTTTTGGTTGGGTGGAATATTAGGGGTGCAGGGAAATTGCTTTATCCCATGCTTGTACTTTGCTCTATCTGTCTGTCTATCTAATCTATCCATATATCTATCTTCTATCTATCTATCTATCTATCTATCTGTCTGTCTGTCTGTCTGTCTGTCTGTCTGTCTGTCTGTCTGTCTGTCTATGAATCTATCTAATCTATTCATCCATATCATTCACCTTTTATCTATTTATCTTTTATCTATGTCTATGTCCATTCTCTCTCTCTTTCTATCTATCTAACCATCCACCCACCCATCCACCCACCCACCCATCCATCCATCCATCCATCCATCCATATCAATCATCTCTTATTTATTTATCTTTTATCTATGTCTATCTCCATTATCTATCTCTCTATCTCTATCATCTGTCAATCAATATCAATCTATCTATCTATCTGTCAATCAATCATCTATCTATCATCTATCTATCATCTATCTATCTATCTATCTATCTATCTATCTATCTATCTATCTATCATCTATCATTTTTAAGGGAATGTATGTCTTGCGAACATTCAGGGGCTTTTCAAAATGTAGATCCAAAGATAAGAGAGTCCAGCAATCTGAGTTTTCTATCTATCTATCTATCTTATATCTATGCATCTATCTATCTATCTATCTATCTATCTATCTATCTATCTATCTATCTATCTAATCTATCATCTATCATCTATCATCTATCTATCTATCTATCTATCTATCTATCTATCTATCTATCTATCTATCTATCTAATCTAATCTAATCTAATCTATTTCTATCGATCATTTATATGTTGGTCTGTCCGTCCACGCCAGTGTTTTTCAACCTTGACAGCTTTAAGATGGGTGGACTTCAACTCCCCAAATTTCCCAGCCAGCAGCATTTTTTTTTCCTAAGGAGCCTCTCGTTATTTCATGGCCGGACTGAATTGTCCCCACCAGCTGAGAGTCTCTTGCAATTGATGCAAAGGTAATAAGCTGAGCTGCAATTTTTGCCTTGGCCCTCGCCATGCAAAGTGGTGGGAAACAACTAGACCTCTGGGTCAACATGCACTTCTGCTTTGTGCTCTCCAAGGTAACTGCCTGCCCGCATTCTCAAATAACTCTGGAGTTATTCAAGGAAACAGAGTCAAGTGTCCAAGGAATTTTCTCTTGGTTTCTGTCAAGTTGCTGTCCAAATGAGAGCAAAGCCAAGAGACCCCCCCCATATATTCAAGTGATGGTTTCCTAGGGCCACAATCAGCAGCCTGGGGAATGTTAAGTTAGATGTTCCCACAAGCTGCTCTTCCTTGCCATTAGATGTGGAACTAGCCAACAGATGTCTGTAGAGATTCTCCGTCCTCCAGGTCCTGGATGTCCCAAAGGTGCTTTTTCAGGTGGCAACTGGACTTCCCTGTTTTTGTTTCTTTTGAAGACGTTTCGCTTCTCATCCAAGAAGCTTCTTCAGCTCTGACAGGATAGCGGGAATGGAAGGATTGATATTCCTTGCAGACAGAGCTGGTCGTTTGCATCCTTTTAGAGCAGAGGTGGGCAACTATGGCCCCTTTATGACTTGTGGACTTCAACTCCCAAAATTCCTGAGCTAGCATGGCTTGCTCAGGAATTCTGGGAGTTGAAGTCCATAATTCATAAAAGGGCCATAGTTGCCCACCCCTGTTTTAGAGGGTCATTGTGGCACTTGGAGGTTTATGTTGTCAAAAGGAAAAACCAAGGAAGTCCACTTGCCTCCTGAAAAAGCACCTTTGAGACAACTATGACCTGGAGGACGGAGAATCTCTACAGACTTTTAGCTGTACAATTTGGAATGAACGGCCTTGGAAAGGTGTGGGAGTAGGAATTGATTTCCAGAGGAAAAAAATTACAGACTACAGAAACCGTTTGCACTGCTCAGGTGACTCCGAGGACACGGATAAACCTCCAAGTGGCCTCAACGGCCCTCTGAAAGGATGCAAATGACCAGCTCTGTCTGCAAGGAATATCAATCCTTCCATTCCCCACCATCCTGTCAGAGCTGAAGAAGCTTCTTGGATGAGAGGTGAAATGTCTTCAAAAGAAAAAAAAACAAGAAAGTCCAGTTGCCTCTTGAAAAAGCATTTTTGGGATAGCCAACAGGTGGATTTCACCCAGAAAGAACCTAACCAACATCCACATCCAGATCCCTGTTCATAAGTTGCTCCACCACACCGAATTATGAGACACGGTTAAAGGCAGCAGGGAAACCACAATGCCAGCAAATGTGATTTCCCCAGGCATGGAAATCGACTTGCCTTGGCTCACAATCTGGATGGCTGGAACTCTGAATGTGTAATTCCTTCGGCATTCCAGGGGATGAAAACACACACACACACACACACACACTTAACAAAGAACATTGTTTTGCTTATTTCTGTTTAGTCTTCCAGTTGGAAACTCAGAACGAAGCGTGCCGCTTCCAAGTCAAAATCCTTTCCAAACCACTAAGCTTCTTTCTTTTCTAACCGTGAGTTGTGAAAATATCAGTTTTGCACCACAGAGACCATCTTGGAAGTGTCTCATCAACAAAATTAAGAAGTAACAAAGCATCCAAGGCACAGTAATGGCTGTTGAGAGGAAGTTTTAGTACTCTCTGAGTTTATTGAGGAGTTTGATCAGAACTTTTCATGCCATTTCTGATTTTTTTCTTCTTCTCTTATCGTATCGTCTGCATTCTGGAGGAGAGAAATGTTAAATGCATGGAGAACATGCCTACCAATGAAATTCAAGGGATTTAATTTGAGTTGCATTTCAAATTCAAACCAAAGTTGGTTTGGCTCAAATACCACCTGTTTTATACCTTGATTTCATTTTATTTTGTAACTTGGCCCTCAGCCCAACAACAACAGGCATTTTTAAGGGGTTGTGTGTCTATTGTGAACATCCAGTTGCTTTTCCGAATGTAGATTCAAAGATAAGAGAATCCAACAATCTGACTTTTCATTAGCTGCATTATCTGTCTCAGCTTCCTTCCTTCCTTCCTTCCTTCCTTCCTTCCTTCCTTCCTTCCTTCCTTCCTTCCTTCCTTCCTTCCTTCCTTCCTTCCTCCCTCCCTCCCTCCCTCCCTCCCTCCCTCCCTCCCTCCCAGACAAAGTCCCACATGGGACCCCTGGAGCTATCAGGAAAACTCCAATCCCGTCTCCAACCAAGCCAAACCTTCTGAGCATCGAGTCTCACCAGATTCTTCCTTCATCCAAGGCAGAGACCAAAAAGAGAATGGAGCAAATGCCCTTTGGTGAGGGCCACCTATGCTGGCATCTCTCACCACTTGAGGAACCACCGAGTCTGGAGCTCACCTATGTAGACCAGCAGAGCAGAGAAAGGTGGAACTTGGTGAGACAGACGGGCGGATGAAATCTTGGAGAAAAATTCTCACAACAGGGCGGTTGCAAAAACAGCCCCGTGAGGATGAGATTTGTGTAGCAAGATGTTGATACTCCCTGAATGGAGCATCTCTCCTTTGTACCAGCTGTGCTTCCCTCCCCACATTGCCTTTGTCTGCTCATGTGCCAGCATCTTCCCAATCCCTGCAGCATTGTCTGCCCGGCCTTTGAGGGCTTCTCTCACTGCTCCTTTGTTCTCTTTTGATGTCAATCTCCTTCCATGTCTCCCTGTCTCCCTGTGTGTGTTTGTGAGCACCCGTCCACATGTCAGACACCTGCACTCCATTTCATCTCATTCTTCTGCCTGTGGCTCCCCTCTTGCTCGACACAGAAAAATTTAATCCTGGAAATCCATCTTTTCCCTGCCAGCGAACTGCTCGGCTGTGAATCTGACTCGGTTTAAAGTGGGTCAGTGAATATGGAGGAACCAGCCTCAGGAACCGAGATGTGGATTCACGGAGGAGAAGTGGAGTGGAGCAGCATAGAAAGAAAATGGAGATTGGAGGCAAGAGAAGAGGCAGAAAGCTGGATGTTTCTCCTCCTTTTTCAAGCTTAGCTTAAAGCTATTAAGAAATTCCCAAGGTTTGGGAGTGTTGATGTGCGTCTTTAACAATCAAGGAACATGTTAGGGCTCTGTTAGGTGACAGGAAACACAGCGTTGCAAATTAATACAAAAGAATAGCTTATGTTTGGTGGTGAAAGGTCTAGAAAGATATGGTGATCTCAGAAAAAGACTCCTACCATAAAACTCATCCCCAAAATCCTAGAAATAGCACAGCCACATTGTTGGTTACAGTTGGGGTTTGAGTGGTCATGGCAACCAGGTCATTGTGGATTGATGTACAACCATGGTTGATGTACAACCTGAGTCAATTGTGCCCTGCTCAACCAACCCTGTTTAAGCACAAGCCATGTCATTTGGTACTGCATGCAGATGTCTCCACAGAGTTTGAAAGTAGAAGGAACTCTTGTTCCATAGTCTTTATTGATCTTAAGATGTCAAAAGAGATCATCAGGGAAGAAGCTTTCGCTAAGGTGTAACTGAAATTGCCTTCTACTGTGACCAATTTAATGAGATATTTTATTTTTTACTTTTTTTTTTTTTATGTTTGTCTGTCGAGCATGTATTAGGTAAAAAATATAAGTATAAACATGATTATTAATACATGAAATAGATATGAATAAAAGGGGACATTAGGACAGTGGGCATATGACATCTTAGAAATGGGGTGAGGTCAACGGTTGACAATCTAAAATTAAAGTGTTTGGGGGTTTGGGGAAGAAACCACAGAGTCAGGTAGAGTATTCCAGGCATTGACAATTCTGTTGCTGAAGTCATATTTTCTGCAATCGAGTTTGGTGCAGTTTACCTACCTTTGTGGTGTCTATTGTGTACTTGTGTATTGTTGTGGTTGAAGCTGAAGTAGTCATTGACGGATAGGACATTGCAGCAGATAATTTTATGTACTCCGCCTAGATCTGACTGAAGGTGGCGTAGTTCTAAGTTATCTAAGCCTAAAATTTCAAGTCTGTTGCAGATAGAGGACTGGAGAACTCATCTCGTGAAATATCTCCCGACTCCCTCGATTGTATTAATGTCCGATATGCAATGCGGGTTCCAGATATTCAGAAGGGTGTAGTCCTAGCGAAATGATTCAGTAGCCCTCAAAGATGCAGAGGAGGCCATCATGTCCAACCATAGATTTCTAAGCTTCCTTTCGTTTCTGGGTCCTCATTTCTCTCTTAACAATAATCACATTTTTCTTCTTTTTCAATTCAAGACCTTCTTTGGTGCTGCAAAGCTCCATCCACTGTGTAAAATAATGTTCTTATTGCCTGTCAGCCACCAGCGTGATAAACATTCTTCAAGAAAAGGACAGGCTACTTTTTAGCTCTTCTGGTGACAGGGACATCAGATTCTGGTGGATGACATGAGGGGAAGATAAGATATGAAGAACCTGAATGGAAGAGAATGTGATTGGATGTATTTCCCTTAAGTACATGGACTTATGGATTGTTTGCCTTAGGCTCATGAGGTTAAGATGCAATTTCATCATTTCAAGCTTTAGGGGGAAATCCAAAGAAACATTCATTTTTCTCTCTCTTTCTCTATCAGTGTTAATAACCATCCAGGATTTGGCTTATACATTACAGGATGCCTGTTATTAAGTGGGCACTATAATTCCTTTTAGGGTTGCTCCCTATGCAGTAGCTTAACCTGCCAGTGTTGATGGGAGTTGGTTTTCTCCTTGGTCGTTCTTTGATTAGGGCATTGTTTTCTACTTGATTGTTTGCCTGGTGTTAATCCCTGCTTATCTGGAGGTCCTTCTTGAATACAGGAAGCAGAAAAACTAGTTACAGAAACACAACTCTCTCTCTCTCTCTCTCTCTCTCTCTCTCTCTCTCTCTCTCTCACACACACACACACACACACACACACACACACACACACACAAATCCTCTTACACCATTCCAATCACCTTTTACCCTTAGCAATTGCTAGTCCCAGAACGGACTTGCATTTCCACCCACACCACAACTTCACACTGTGACATATTCCATCAGCCATTTGCCGTAGCGAGATCGGGGTATTTTCAGAGAGAAAATACAGAGTTGTTTCCCCCCCCCCTCTGTTAAAAAAAGAACAGAAAAAAGCAAACACACCTCATTGCTAATGAAACCCTGTTCTTCACTTTAATTGCAATTAGTGTTGTTTTAAGGGGAGCAGGGAATGTCTTTATCGTGTACGCCACTGGTCTGAAAGCAGGTATGGATAAGGCAGAGTGTCTCTGTTAGGAGCATAGGAATAAGAGGCCTCAGTCTGTGGGTTTTCTCTTGCAGATGCTGGGTTTGCATGCAGGGCACCTGATGTGGTTTAATCCTCTCCTTTGTAGCTAGCCGTAATCAATCAACATTTGAAACTTGGAGTGGAGGGTCTTCCATCTAAGATGGTTTGCTGTCCATTTAACTACATGCCTGGTTGAATCCAAGGGACATAAATCTATTCAGGCAACCAAGGAATGGCTAGAAATGAACAAGAAGTTTGGTGTACCAGCTCCAACATTGTAGGGACTGAGCAGTCATGACTGTAGTTTTTAGTGTTCGTTCCAAGAAAGACACGCTAAGTTCTTCTATGCAGCTTCCTTTATTGATCTCCACCTACAGACAGAAATCTTGCCAGACTAAAGCAGGCAACTTGCCTCATATTTTTGGGAACCATTGAGGAGGAACTGTCTCCACCCTCTTTCTCTCTCACAAACTCTCCAAGCCGTGTTGTCTCTTGCTCCTCTAGAATGCATCCCCGCCCTCCCTTCCTTTCTACTGGAAATCCAGACCACCACATTCAGCAATATTTTTTCCCAGATTAGGTGGAAGAATGCAGACTTTCAATCCAGAGCCTTTGATGTGCAAAAAAAAAAAAAGTGGATTTGATCTTTGAGATAGCTCCCCCCACCCTCTCTAATCATTTATATTTTCAGAGTTGTACAGTGGGTCTGCATAGGACCTTACATTGTAAACAAAGCATAAAATGATGGATAACCATCTAACTGGACAGAAAGGAATGAAAAATAGACATAAGGGAAGGAAAACCAATCACAGTTCCTTTTGTACTATTGGGGGTGAGTCATTTTTTAATTTATTTTTGGCAAGCCCTTTTCTCGACGAGATGCTTTTTAATACAGAACTACCCTCACTCTGGATATTTCAGGATACAACAATGATGATGTAGAGGATGGGCAATTGAGTTATACAAATGGAAGTTTTTGCACTGGTGTATTAATTTAAATAGAACAGAACAGAACAGAACAGAATAGAATAGAATTCTTCATTGGCCAAGTGTGATTGGACACACAAGGAATTTGTCTTTGTGCAAATGCTCTCAGTGTACATAAAAGAAAAGATACATTTGTCAAGAATCATCAGGTGCAACACTTAATGATAGTCATAGGGTACAATAAGCAATCAAATCATACTAGGAAACAGTCCATGTAAACCATAAGGATACAAGCGACAAAGTTACAGTCATACAGTCACAAGTGGGAGGGGATGGGTGATAAGGAGTGATGAGAAGATTAATAGTAATGGTAGTGAAGACTTTGTCAGTAGTTGAACAGTGTTGAGGGAATTATTTGTTTAGCAGAGTGATGGCATTCAGGGAAAAACTGTCATCGTGTCTAGTTATTCTGGTGTCCATTAAATAATGGAACTTTAGTTTGGTTTGAGATTCAAACAAGTTTGGTCTTCTACAGTGGCTATATTAATAACATCTGTGCAGACATGAATTAATTGAGTCTATTAATTGTGCAAAAGGGGAAAGGGGGTCCTAATAGGTTTTGAGGGATTCTTGGTGATTATGAAAATGTCCTGAATCATTTAGTCATATTAATTCCAGCCATTTCTAGACCCACTCTGGTTCCATGGCTGAGTTTCTTGGTGATCGTCACTTTTTTTCCCAGTTTCGACTCTTTAGACATCTACTTAATTAAATATAGATTATGGCTCTGGGACTAGGGGATTATTATTTATTCATGAATGATTTAGATTGTAAAGGCTGCATAGTTTATTTTTATGTCTGGTTGGGGGACTGCTGGGATAACCCGAAATGAAATCTCTTCCCATCAATCACAGATTGACTAAGGGGCTTGCTTAGATCTGTTCCATCAGCCCATCCTTGATCTTTGATAGGGGGAGAAAAAAAGATATCCAATCTTACTTTTCAGGATTCCTACGATAATTCAGATCCTGTGTGCACAAAGCACTTGCCCTCTTAGCATTTAATGCTTTAATGCTGGCTGGCTGTTTTGATCTCTGGCGTTATATTTTGCGAGTGATGTGAATGAAAAACCAGGGTATATGTTTGGTTATAAAGAACACAATCCCCAAAGCAGAGATGGATAACACCATAATATTCCTGTTGCCGAATTACCTAGTTGCAACACTCAAACAAAATATATAGAAATCTTAGCTCAGACTATGCACAAAGTCTCAACAGCTGGCAGTACCTGGCAAGTTCTGTCTGGGCTCAAAAGTTGTGCAAGGCCAGGTCCAGTTAGAACTTCAGTGAGGAACCTCAAGACTGCAGGTGGAACTAGAGGGTTGGGGGATAAACCCACAAATCAATGCCAAGCAATTGCTTTGAAACATATTCTGTGGATGTCTCCATGAAGTTACCAAGAGTTGAGCTTCTCTTGAAGGAGATGTTTCCTTTGCTTTCCATCATGATCTCCTGTCTGTCAGCTTAGAAGCCATTTTACTTTGAGGCTTCTGGGCTGCCACATTCAGTGTTTGGGAATTTGGGAGGGGGACCTCAAGGAGCAGTGGAAGATTAGCCACAACAACATTCCTTTCTCGGAAAGTCAAGGACATGTCAACCTGCACCTGCAGGAGAGTGACTGGAGGATAGACTCCAGTTGGAACAAAGTAACGATTGGACCATGTGATGGATGATTGGGTGCAGGGGTTGGATTTTGGGTTTTCTTTGAGCATCTTTCTCTAGAAGTGCCAATATAACATCTCTAATAAAGTGGATCTTTAGGAAGATGATATTCTCAAAGTCTCTTTGGAGGTTGTTACTTGGAACGTTGACATTGTCATTACAGTGTTAAAAATCTTTGTTTGCTTCTCCTAAAAGGTTTTTTTTTTTTTTTTGGACTCATCTTTGTGTCTCATAAAAGTTAGCTCCATGTGGGGCTTGTGAGTAGAAAGGCACACTCTGAATCGCTTCAAGTACAGCTAAGAGAGATTGCAAGAGGTAGTAATGTACCAGGAGAGGTCCAGAATGAAATTAAGAGTATCAGCACCATGGAAAGCTCCCAATGAAACGCAGTGGACTTTGGGTTTATAAACTGGCTTCAGTGAAAGTCCCCAGTTGATTGGTTGAGAATTCAGCCCTGCTAAATTTGACTCTACAACTCCTGCACTTCTGAAGCATTCCCCTGCCAAGCCATGCAAGGGCGTTGAAGTCCACAAGTCTTAAAGTTGCCAAGGTTGGACTCTCCTAGTGTTTAGACAGAGAGACCTTTTCCTCATGCAGCCATTCCCGAGATGTTGTGCTGGAGATACCGTTTCTGCCAAACCGTGAAATGATTGGCATCCCGCAAGAGAAGGCGGCACTTTTGTTCAATCCGTGGAGGCCGTAGCCACGTTGCATGAAGGTTCGGAGCAGCATGAGATCTTCTAAGAATAATTCCCCCGCTTAAACTTCCTTCCCTGGCTCATTGGGGGATGGGGAGAGGGGGGGTTCACAAGCGTGAAAGTGGCAATTAAGAGTAATTAGAGGAGGAGGGTGCCCTGCTAGGTTCCTTTTTTGAGGACAAGGTGGAACTACTGGAGAGATGATTGATGTGCTTGTTTGCCAACTGTATCAGAGCCACAAGAAAACATCTCTTAGGTTTCCCCCCCACCCAACCCCCTACATGAAGGCAGATGGTGCTTTCCAGCTTTGCCATGGCCCCAATGCCTCAATTAGCAGCTGAGTTGCCCAGCTGGTGAGCTGGTAGCTGTGCTCTATTCTGGGAGAAGCTTCTGAATGGGGATTCACACAGTCTTAGCAAGGGAGAGGAAGAGGCACAACTAAAGGTCAAACAACATGTTCAGTTATGCATATGCTTTAACTGGGAAATACAAATAGAAAACACACACACACACACACACAAACTGAGGTCCCTGATGGATATCAAGATCGTGGTGATGGGGAAAAGAGTGTGATCTCCTTCTTCGTGAGACCACGCCCTGATGGAAATCTTTCCAAAGCTGTTGGTTCTCCATTGATGCGTTCTGCAGAATAGCAATAGCCATAGCCCTTACATACCACTTCATGGTGCTTCGCATCCCCCTCTAAATGCTTTACAGCCTATTGCCCCCCGACAATCTGGGTCCTCATTTTACCGACCTTGGAAGGATGAAAGGCTGAGTCAACCATAAGCTGGCCAGGCAGTGGTCAGAATTAGCCTGACATATTTTAACCCTTGTGCCACCATGGCAAGGAAGGAAGGACAAAAGGGAGAGAGAGAAAGAAAGGAAAGAAGCAATAGAATTTAGACTTATATACCGCTTCACAGTGCTTTTACAGCCCTCTCTAAGTGGTTTACAGAGTCAGCATTTTGCCCCCAACAATCTGGGTCCTCATTTTACCTACCTCGGAACGAGGGAAGGCTGACTCCAACCTTGAGCCTGGTGGGATTCGAACTGCCAAATTGCAGGCAGTCAGCAGTCAGCAGAAGGAGCCTGCAGTACAGCACTCTGACCACTGCACCACCACAGCTCTCATAATACAGGTGGTTCTCAACTTACAGCCACAATGGAGTCCAGAATTTCCGCTGCTAAGTGAAACTGCTGTTAAGTGAATTTTGCCTTGTTTAATGACCTTCCTTGCCCCCGTTGTTAAGGGAATCCTTGCAGGTGTTGAATTAACAGCATGATTGTTAAGTGAATCTGGCTTCCTTGTTGACTTTGCTGGCCAGAAGTTCGTAAAAGGAGATCCCAGGACTCTGGGACACTGCAACCAGTACATGCCAGTTGCCAAGCTTCTGAATTTTGATCATGTGACTGTGGGGATGCTGCAAGGGGTTGTAAGTGTGAGAAATGGTCACAAGTCACTTTTTTCAATGCCTTTGTAACTTTGAATGATCACTGAATGAATGCTGGCCCCTCCAGCAGCTGAATCAAATGAGGAGGAGACATCGGAGTCAGGGCCAGCATCAAGGCAACCTGACAGCTCCAAGTGGGAAGAGAGAATGGGGCTGGGGGAGGGAGAGGGAGTGGGAGAGAGAGGGGGGAGAGACTGGGCCGTCTGTCAGCCCTCAGGTGGAGAGTCAACAGCCTTCAGGTCTGGAGGTGGCTGATAAGGAAGAGGAGGAACAGCTGAGTCCAGTGCCTGATGCAGAGATACACAGAAGGCAGAGGAGAGGAGAGCAGTGGAAATCAATGGGCCGGCCCTTGGGACAGGAGCTCCGAGGGGAAATGGAACTGAGAGAGAGAGAGAGATATGGAGCCTGGGCCGTCCGTTAGCCCTCAGATGGAGAGTCAACAGCCCCCAGGTCTGGAGGTGGCTGATGAGGAACAGGAGGAACAGCTGGGTCCAGTGTTTGACAGGCAGATGCGCAGAAGACAGAGGAAAGAAGAGCAGTGGAAATCTATGCGCCGGTCCTTGGGTTGGAAGATTTTTTTCTCTCCCCCACAAAGAATCCCACCTATTTTAGTTGTCTATCACTACACCTTCTCAAACTCTGCAGCCTTCTTTTTTGGGGGGAGGGGGGAGAAGATGGATTAGCCAGAAGGTCTGACTGTTTTTTCCCTACAGAATCCCCAGATGTCTCCGTTCATCAAGAGCCATCCTGATTGGTGGCCTCAGGTCCTCCACGTCTCCCAGAGGACTGGATTGTCATCCTAGGGAAGGCACTTTAGCTGAAGCTCAAAGAAAGGAGGCCACGTGGCCTGGCCTGGCCTCATCAGTCAGGGGACCAAGTTGTATTTATGGATCCGTATCACGACACACACCAGGGAGTGAGACTTTAATTTACTAAAAGCTTTGAGTTCTACTGGGCTTACCACACTATCACAGCAGACAATTACGTGTCGACTCCACTGGGACTAAGGATCATCACACTTCCATCTGATGCAGCTCATTTCTTCCTCCACTTGCTGTTCTGGTGAGGAAGCCAGGAAAAGAGTCGAGGGACACAAAACTCTTCCTCATCAGGCATCTTTTGGATCCCACGAGTTTCACCTGGCTCTTTTGCCAGATCCAGGCTGAATTCCCTCATCTCTGGAAAGCCATAATTTCTCTCTCTCTCTCTCTCTCTCTCTCTCTCTCTCTCCTCCTTCCGTAAATTCATTCAGGAACTTATCAGCGATGGTGGCCAGCTTTTTCGAAAAGAAAATGCTAGAAGTGGCATTGGGCACAAGGAAGGGTTCAAGAATGAATGTGTTGATCAATCTATTGCAAAACCCGATTACATTATCGGGGGGGAAAAACCCCAGCAATTGTTAAACATCCTAGACTTACAACAATTCATTTAGTGACCAAAGTTCAAATGGCACTGAAAAAAGTGATTCAGGACTGCTTTTTTTTTAAAAAAAAGAAATGGCTAGCTTATATTATTTTGCAAAAGTAAAAAAGTTGAAGTTCGATGTTCATGCTTTATTCTACGGCAACAGAGAGAGAATTGGAACTCAATCCTTTCTTCTCTCTCTTCTTCCTCCCCTCCTCACTTTTCTTTCCCCTTTTTCCTCCCCATTATTTGCTATTATTTGCTTTCAAATCTCTGTACTTTATTTTCATAATCTACTAATTTTTTTAAAGGATTGCTTTTTGTAACCTTTGCAGAATTCCCATGATCATGTGATCAAATTTCGGATGCTTGGCAACTGGCTTGTACTTATGACTGTTGCTGGGTCCCAAGGTCATGTAATTCCCCCTAACCCCCCTTCTGACAAGCAAAGTCAACGGAAAAGCCAGATTCACTTAACAACCAGTTTACTAACTTATAACTGCAGTGGTTCACTTAACAATGTTGGCAAGAAAAGGTCGAGAAATGGGCCTACTTAACAAATGTCTCCATTTGACACCAGACATTTTGGGCTCGGTTGTAGTGGTTAAGTCAAGAAATACCTGTTGTTTTTTTTAACGCAAGCTCTATTTGTCTTTGCTTTTCCATAAAAATAATTTTCAGAACCCAGCAATTCCACATCAGCAGAAAAATCTAAAGCTCTGGCCATTTTTGGGCTGGAGACCGAATCCTTCTTTTACGCACACGGTGCAAAAAAAAAAGAGGAAAAAAACCCCTTGGCATCCCTTTTAATCTTCTCCCTTAATTATCCACCCTCCGAGCCTCATCTGTGTCTCAAATAGCTCAAACAAGCCCACCTAAGTGCCGTTTGGCCATTATCGTGGAGGAAGGACAGGACAATCGTGGATGAAGGATAGCCTTGTTGAGCACAGGTGTTAGGAAGCAGGCACAGATGTTAAGACACTTTTCAATTAAAACATCCTAAATTAAAAGGAGGGTGGGAAGGGAAGAGACAATCAGACAAGCTTCAACAACTTGCTGAACACAAAAGGCACCCAAGATGGTTAGGAGGAGAGCAGTTGGGTGGTTGGGGAAATTGTGGTAGAAAAAAATTGCGGAACGGTTGTATAAACAGAGGCATAGAATCCAAATCACCTGATGTATTAGTACTGCTTTTTGAATCCTTAGTAAGGCCCACGCCTGGAATACGGTATCCAATGTTGGTCACCACATTACAAAAAAAAAGATGTTGAAACTTCAGGAAAAGTGCAGAGAAGAGCAACTAAGGGGGTTAAAGGCCTGGAGATTAAAAGATATGAAGAACGGTTGCAAGATTTGGGTTTGGCTAATCTAGAGACAAGAAGGACTAGGGGGGAACTGATAGCTGTGTTCCAGTATTTGTGGGGATGCCACAAAGAGGAAGAGGTCAACTTATTTTCCAAACCACCAGAAGGGAAGTCAAGGAGCAAAGGATGGAAACTAATCAAGGAGAGAAGCAACCTGGAATTAAGGAGACACTTCTTAACAGTAAGACAATTAACCAGCTTGTCTCCGGAGATTGTGGATGCTCCGTTATTGAAGGCTTTTAAGAACAAACTGGACAGCCACTTTGTCTCAATTGGTGTAAGGTCTCCTGCTTGGGCAGGGGGTGGGACTAGAGGACCTCCAAGGACCCTTCCAGCTCTATTCTTATTGAATTCTGGGAATTGAAGACCACACATCTTAAAGGTCCCAAGGCTGAGAACATTGGTCTAAAGTATACCCAGACCGGAGAATTTAGACTAAACCCTTGTCCCAACGTAAAAGATCTTTAAAAAGCTGGGGAAATTGGCAAATTGCTACCCAGCATTAAATCCTCAGTTAGGCCAAAAGTTTTTTTTTCTTTTTTTAAACAAAAATTATATTGTATGGGGCGGGGGTGGGGGGGAGAAGTTAAGATTCCTGGTTAATGGGTTGATAAATTGTAAATCAGTTCCCAAGTCGAATCCTGGGCCTTGAGGACAAATGTGTTGGGGTAGAGGATAGGCACTTAGCCAATGAAAATCTTTGACATTTTTTTTAAAGTTTAATCAAGTGCAACTTTATGTTTCTCAATTCAAACCTTAATGGACCGAATAACTCGAAATGTGTTAAAGCGCTTCTCGTATTTGGATGATGATGCATCCCTCCCTCACCCCAAGGCGTATCCATTGCACTTCTAGGGTTTTAATATACCTCCAGCTAGGGGTCTGATCCCGTGGGATCACAGAGGACTAGTATGTTGCCACTTAGTTTCTGCAGCCTCTTCTCACCTTCTGCTAGAACTCAAAAGAAGCAGGAGCGACATTAGTCTCCAGAGTTTATTCCCCTTCCCAGGGGCATCAGAAAGAGGGCTGAGAAGTTATCTAAAGACACCTCCCATCCTGGACATAATTTATTTCAACTCCCCCCCGCCGCTCCCAGGATGCTGCTATAGGGCATTGCGTGCCCAAACAATTCGACAAAAATGTTTTTTTTTCTCCTTGTGCTGAATCCCTAATTCCCACATTGTACTTTGCTGAATCCCTAATTCCCACATTGTTTTACGTCTAAGGATATTTACCCATGTTACGGCTGCGTGACTATTATCCTTCTCATCTTCCCTACTACCTTCTCATGTTGGTATCTTATAATTATATCCCTTTGTTCTTTGTATGTACACTGAGAGCTTAGGCACTGCAGGCAATGTCCCTGCGTGTCCAATCACACTTGGCCAATAAAGAATTCTCTTCCCTTCCCTTCCCTTCCCTTCCCTTCCCTTCCCTTCCTTTCCCTCCCTTCCCTCTTCCTTCTTCTCTTCCCTCCCTTCCCTTCCATATTTTATTCTGCATTCTATTCTGTTTTGTATTTCATTCCGCGTTCTGTTGAGTAGAGATGTAAATTAAAAGAGCCGCAGGAGAAAGAAGGCCTTGGCTCTTCTATAGTGGGGGCTGCCTTCTCCACTCATCCCACTTCAAGATCTCTCTGGATTTCACCACCCATTTTCTAGGGAGGACTAATGTGGTTGGTGGCCATCCTAGCTCGAAGGACTGATGGTTGGAGGGCTCAACTCACACTTATTTTTGCCGCTCTTTCAGGGAGGACGCCTTTAGCTTGTGCAGCGTTTCACTTGTTTCCAGCCTTGAGTTTGTGCCCAGCCGTGTTGTGGAAGGAAAGGAGCTGACGTTGGCCCATGTTCCATCAGACGCGATTCTGCTGAGTCAGGCCAGCTAGGAACTTGGCCTGCTGATGGAACTGCGGTTTGCTGGCTTGCCGAGAGGGTGCCAAGTTTTTATAGATCAATGCAAAGTGAGGACAGGACAGTTTTGAATAAGGGATGGCTTCTGGACCCCGACTGTAATTATGATCCCTGCGTGGCAAGGCCAGATTAGCCATTATGTTAAGTAGACTGTCTCAGCAACATCCAACGATGCATCTGCTCATTCCGCCACGTCTCTTTCCTGCAAGCTATCTGCTTTTCCTGGTGGCCAAACGTTAATCGGCAGGGGTGGGATTCAAATGTTTAAACAACCAATTCTGTGGGCGTGGCTAGGTGGGCGTGGCTAGGTGGGCATAGCCATGTGACTGGGTGGGCATGGCTCCTTTTTTGGGCTGCAACCCCCCCCCCTGTTTTGGGGGCCATCTGGGCCTCAGAGAAACCTCCGGGGGGCCGTTTTTGCTCCCGGAAGGCTTCTCTGGGGCCCAGGAAGGCAAAAAATGGAGGGGGGCAGGGGGGTGCTGCACCCACCCCTCCATTTTTGCCTTCCTGGGCCTCAGAGAAATCTCCTGGGTCAAGCAATAAGGAAGCAAGGGGAATCCCGGCACAGCTGATTGTAGGAACAGCTGATCGTTGGGAGCGGGGAAAAGGAAAATACCGTAAGGAGCGACCGGGCTGGGAAGAACGCAGTCAGCGATGTCAGGCATGCATGCAATGTTGCACCTGTGCAATAAGGACTGACTGGGCAGGGAGGGGAGGGGTGGGTGGAGTGGGGCGGGGCCAGCCAGGGACATGATTTGACGTTTTCCCCGAAATGTGCAGAATCATAACAACTGGTTCTATAGAACCGGTCTGAACCTGTTGAATCTCACCCCCTCTTAATGGGTGATGAGACTCTGGAACGAGTGCAGAGAAGAGCAACCAAGATGATGAGGGGGCTGGAGGCTCAAACATACGACGATCGGTTGCAGGAACTGGGCCTGACTACTCTAGGGAAGAGGAGCAGGGGAGACAGGTTTCGTTACCAAACTAGGTAAACTTCTTCAGCGGGGTGGGTGACCTGAATTCAATGGGTTGAATTCCACACCTCACAACAAACCAGTCAGAAGTCATAAAGTCACAAGACCAGAATCAGCCTGGTGATTCAACCAGTCACTCAGGATCTATGCAAATGAACAAGACACGTCACCCAAAAAACCCCACTGAAGAGGTTATCTAGTTTGGTAACGAAATATCCAGGAGCCAAACAGCCAGCTCAGAGAACGGACTGCTGTCCAAACCCCCCATTTGCATGTCGTTCAAACACAACATTGCTTTGCCTGAGCCTCGGTGGCGCAGTGGTCAGAGTACAGTACTGCGGGCTACTTCTTCTGCCTGCCGGCTGACTGCCATTTGTCAGATCAAATCCCACCAGGCTCCAGGTTGACTCAGCCTTCCATCCTTCCAAGGTGGGTCAAATGAGGACCCAAATTGTTGGGGACAATGTGCTGACTCTGTAAACTGCTTAGAGAGGGTTGTAAAGCACTAAAAAGTGGGATATAAGTCTAAGTGCTATTGCTAGGGCACTGCGTGAATTGTCTCTGATCTACAACGAACAGCAAAGCAACCGATTCTCTTTTGGCCCCAATTCAGCAGAACACTTAAGCACCCCCATCAAGGTTGCAGTAGCATGCTAGTCATCATTTGATTAATCCCTTCCCCTCGTAAAAGGGGAGAGGGGGAAATGCTCTTCCTCACCTGGCAGTGAAACATATGAGGTGCTCAGCCATCAATAGACTGATGACAAATCTGTTTTCTTTCTTAGCAACACCAAGAAGCACAAAATGGATTGCGCAGAATTCGAATGGGTGGTTTTGTCCCAAAGAAGTTGGTGAGGGAAAGGAAGAAAGGGAAGAAGGACCACTGTTTTTTGCCCTCTTTTAATATCAAAACCTAATAGACAAATAACCAACCTGGATCCTGGGAATAGTCACACAGGAACTAGAAGTCACTGTTGCACAAGGCGCAGGGGTGGCCAGCAGTTTGGGTGGCTTTAAATGAGGAGTAGTACCAGGGTTCAAAACTTTGGCTTCCTCATTGACTTCACTTGTCAGGAAGTTGCAAAAACTGATGTTTGTCAACATTCCAACTGGTGAACCCAACCAAAGCAAGTATGGCCGAGACGATCCAATCTCTGAATGCAAAACTTTATTGAGTACATCATTTTGGCATCAGTGAGGGCAAAACCATATCTAGCTAATTCCCACACAAACCCACATAATTAAAGTATAGGATTCACCCTCCCCAATTAGTGCACATCACATTGTTTGATTGAATGTCAATGGTATTGTTATGAGAAAAAGTCCTTGGGTTTGGCAAACACCAGTTGAAGTGTCCTTGGCTCTCAAGGATTGTCTTCTTGATGTCTGGAGCCTACATTCCATCTCCCCCTTGGTTCTTTGGCAAGCTGAGAAGCGATAACAGTTGCAACAGCATAAGTGCGCTTCGACAATCATATGACCCCGGAACATGGCAACCGTCATAAATATGAACCAGTTGCCAAGCCTCTGAATTTTGATCACATGACTATGGGGATGCGGCAAGGGTCATAAATGTGAAAAATGGCCGTAAGTTACTTTTTTTTAATTGCTGTTGCAGCTTTGAATGAACTGTTATGAGTTGAGAACTATCTGTAGTTTAGTGGGGTTATTTTACCCCCTCCTCACCAAGCCTTTGGTCTTTGGCAAAACACCGCCAAACCCGTCCAACCAGAAAAGGAGGCCAACACCCACTCCTCCCCAACATCCATCCTGAGGAGTGGAAAAATAAACTTTTGAAGCCAGCACAGTCCTTCTCTTGAACAGCAAGAGCCATTATGCAAATCTGAAAGGGAGAGGAAGTTTAAGAGTGTGGAACCTCCATATTTCTTGATTTCATTAGCATCAGCACAAAGTGGGAGAGTTAATGTGACAAAATGAACTCATTCTGATGCTTATCCAAACAGTTCTTTTCTAAATTAACGAGATCGCTGCTTTCCCAACAGTTGCTTTAGGAGTAATGGTGCTTTTTAGGGGGATGAATGATGGAGCTGTCAAAGAATAGCGAGTGGGATTCCAGGAGTGGTTGGACCTAGACAGAGAGAGACAAAGAGAGGTTGGGAAGAGGATCAAGGATTTAGCACGGTAAGAGAGAATAATAACAGAATAACAGAGTTGGAGGTCTTCTAGTCCAATAACCTGCTCAAGCTGGAGACCCTAGATCAGGGATCTCCAATCTTGGCATCTTTAAGACTTGTGGACTTCAACTCCCAGAGCTGGTGGAGGAATTCTGGGAGTTAAAGTCCACAAGTCTTAAAGTTGCCAAGATTGGAGATCCCTGCCCTAGCCTAGACCGTTCTGAAGAAATAGATTTCCAATCTCTTCTTTAAAAAGTCATTCCTCTGATTCATTATTCTCACTATCAGGAAATTCCTCCTTGAGTCTAGGTTGTTTCTCTCCTTGATTAATTTTCATCCGTTGCTTCTTGTCCTGCCTTCAGGTGCTTTGCAGAATAGATTGAACCTCCGCCCCGCTTCTTTGTGGCAGCCCCTGAGATATCGGAGCACTGCTATCATCTCCGATATGATATGTGATAGGATAGAGATCATATATGATCTCCAATGCCAATAGGACACAGGGCTTTGGACTTAGCTTTTAAAAAAATGACTTCCAGAGAAGGACGGAGATATGGAAAAAGTGGACACAGGAATGGCAAGCTTCACAACGAAAGATCACAGGGTAGGAATTCAAAGCTATTTCTGTGTGTCTCAAACCACCATCACATCATGTACAAATTAGGCTCTTTAGGAACTTCAAAGGACACCCTAGGAATATTGCCACAAGGATGAAACATTTCTACGGGAGAAACTGATGTCTCCTAGGTCAGGGGTCTCCAACCTGGGCAACTTTAAGCTGGCAGTTGAAGTCCTCCAGCCTTAAGGTTGCCCAGGTTGGAGACCCCTGTCCTAGAAGTAGCAAATGTTAGGACCTTTGGCTAACGCTGTTACAGCTTGTAGCTAATATTTAGAGGAAGAGATGGTCAGAGTTGGTCCTCAGGACATGCAAATTGGCGGATTTATCCCCAAACTAATCATTTGAAATATGATTGATCTCCACTCGAAGATGTCAGCCGTTAGCAAATTTCCTCCTCCGTTTTAACAAGTTAGAGCGTTTTAATTACCTCCAGCACTATGGGGCTGCACCTGATTGAAAAGCCAGCCTTGTCTAACACAAGCTCCTGGCCATTAAATCACTGCTTTTTCTGTAGCTCACAAGATGGATGAACTGTCAGATCCAAGCAAGCTCAGAGGCTACAAGAGAAGGAAAAATCTTCCCTCCTTTACCACCCCCCTCCCCCCAAGCCAAAGATTTCAGGGATCAGCAAGTAGGGAGCGGTCTCCAAACAGAAAAACCGAAGATTCCTAAAAGGCCAAGTTACTGCATCTTGAAATTTTCCTCTCTTGATCATTCCGGAAACATTATTTTTGTTTCTTTCAAAACTTGACTACGCAGCTCTTTTCCGGGAGATAACCATTGAAATGTGTAGGAATTAGATTTTCTTATTTGGCTCTGGTTTGTGTGAACAGGTCAGCATTTTCCAACGTTCCACACAGATTAGGAGGAAAATAAAAGTTGGATTCGTTTCGAAGCAGTTTTGCATTTTTTTCGGAGTCGCAATTGCACCTCAGGCCACCCGACTTTTCTCATGAGCCTTCATGGGAAGGGACTGTTCTTCTCAGGACCTCAAGCGATGCTTACCATACTCGTAGGAGCTCCAAGGAGAAGAGAAACAGATTCCTTGCCTCTAAGAGCTCCATTGGAGACTCCAAAACACAATTGGAGCTGAGTTTGAACCCATTAATTTTAGAGGTGACAAAAAAATAACAGAATTGGAAAGGACCTAGAAGACTTTCAAGAAGAGAAATGGTGTAGGGTCTCTTGCTTGGGTGGAGGGTTGGTCTAGATGACCTACAAGGTCCCTTCCAACTCTGACTATCCGTTGTCTGTTATCTGTCTTCTAGTCCAACCCCCTGATCAACAGGAGACCTACATAATTTCAGACAAATGCTTATCCAACATATTTTTAAAAACTTCCAGTGTTGGAGCATCCACAATTTCTGAAGGCAAGCTGTTCCACTGATTAACTGTTAGGAAATTCCTCCTTAGTTCTAGGTTGCTTCTCTCCTTGGTTAGTTTCCATCTGTTGCTTCTTGTCTTGCCTTCAGGTGCTTTGGAGAATAGCTTGACCCCGCCTCTTCTTTGGGGCAGCCCCTGAGATATGGGAAGACTGCTGTCATGTCATCCCCGGTTCCTTCTTTTCTCTAGATTGGTCCATACCCAATTCTTGCAATTGTTCTTTATATAGCTTCTGGCCTTACAGACCTTGAAAATTACCCTTGGTGGCTCCAAGTAAGCATTTGATGGAGGTCTCAGAAGCCCAGTTCTGGATATAGAGAATTTGTATGCAGGCAGATAAACAGTTTCCACTCTTCACCCCACCTGTCCCTCATATTGCTGCAGTGCCATCTATTGTGAAGGTCAAGCTAACACAAGTGTGTGATTTGGAGAGCTCCGTCAATCAACCATGACCATTCAGTCAGTCAAGAAATGTTCACACTTATAGGTCGCCCAGAAGCTCAAAGGCAGCAAGTCAATGGTTGTGCCTCATTTCTGACTGAACAGCGGTTGGAGTCTTTAAAAGATGGCCTTTGATTTTACCCAGAATGCTACAGTGTCAGGAAGAAAACAACCCAACAGATTGAGAAAAGGACAGTCTGGATTCCATCAAATGCTGGAGTCAGCATACCAGGAGATGTGCTTTTGCTAAAAAAAATTCTGTAGGCCGTGTCCACCTTCTTGGCCTCCTTGTGGGGTCGCCTAAATTTGAGATCATCGCACAGGACGTAGTCTTGGGCATTGCAATTGGTCTCTGTCCCAGAGCTAGCAAGCTTCAAGCCTCCACGAGCTATTTTACCTTCAAAATATTTTGCTAAGGAGTCTTGGGAGCTCGTCCTGCCTGTTATTCCCTCAAGGACAAGATGGCAACGTCAGTAGAAGAAATACATAGATCTTTCTGGTTGCGTTTGTCAAGAGCTCACTGGATTCAGCTCAGTGGACCAACTGAGGTCAACCATTGAAGCTATAAGCCATAAAATTTTAAGTCCTTCCCGGATGGTAAATCAGCCTCATCCTCCTCATTCTCTAGGGAAGCTGGGGAGCTGTCAACCTGACCCCCCTCCCCACTAACATGAGTCAACATTTCAGGTGACAAAACTCCTTTGAGCCTCGATGGAAGAAGACGAACGATGAACGATGCGTCTTTCTTGCAACACAAAGCCGTTGTGCTGAGCGAGAATGAATCTCCCCATACTTGCACATGTGAGAGATTAAAGAATTCTAAATATAACATGCCGCCTCACACGGAAGGGTGGAGGACCAGTTCCCTGCCTACAGGATTCGCAAGGCTGAGAAGACAGGAGAGAGAACCCTGATTAAACAGACCGGTTCCGAATGGGTGCTTGTCTCTGCCAAGAGAGCCCTTGAAATCTACATTTTAACTGGGCGAAATGAGGTGTGTTTGTCACGAACTCCGTGGGACATAATCATGCGACCTGTTGTTCATTAATGTTCCTTAGATTTCATTGAAATGGACCGGAGCGAGTTTTCCTCTCTGCCTTCGTCTCATCTATTTATCTGCTACGTTTCTGGAAGTGTAGGATTTTGTTTCCCCCAGCAAAACTCACTCTGAACTCCCTTTAGTATGAGACCAAACCCTTCTAGATGTTCCCTAGTTGGGAAATGAAACATCTGGAAGAAAACAACCAGCTCAGAGAGCACCAAGGACCCCACAACCTCCTCCTCCTCCTCCTCCTCCTCCTCCTCTCTCACCACTCGCAAACTCCATTCCCTTTTAGCATCAATAATGTTGCCTAGCTGGGTCATGAAACTCTGCAAGAAAACAACTAAGCTCAGAGAACTTCAAGGACCCCTCTTTTCAACCCTGAGCTACAAATACTTGCTTCTATTGGTATCCCATTAGCATGCATTTGCAAGCTATCCCTTCTAAATGCAACGGAGAAGAGCCTCCATCCATGGGGAGAGCCAAAAAAATAAATAAAAAAAACCCTCAACAGTGCCCAGGTGATTCTGGCTCTGTCCTCATTTTCATGTCTTGCAGCTGGACTTTCTTGACTCCCCTTGGGGACACCTCTGCCTCCTTGGAGGCTACACCTCCATTTTTGGACTTTGGAACAAAACAAAAGGATGAGAGACTTCCCTAGAGAGCGGAGAGGGGGTGTTCTTAAGTACAAACTCCTGCAGCTTCTCATTCCATGGAAGAGAGACCGTGTCCGATACGTCAACAATAGCCGGACATCTAATCCCAGCTTTACTTGACATTGGCCTATTTTGAGCAGGAGATTAGATGAGATTATCTGCACCACCTGAAATGCGAGTTCCTCCCAGTTATTAGCTGCCTTCCTCGCCAGTGGCAGATCAAAGAAGCCTCCCCCCCCCCCATCTTGGAAAAACCTTACTGAAGTTTTTTCTCTCTGGTGCCCCAGGAGACAGGTGGTCTTTGGTGTAATATGGCCCCAGGCTTCTTGGATTCCGGAGTGTCATTTCATGATGATTGAAGGATAGAAGAAGGAAAAGTTACCTTGCTCTGGGGCTGGGGCACACTGGGTCTCTTCTGTATAGGATCATCATCCTATCGTCAAAATTGCGTGCTATTGAATTCCAAAAACTGTGGATTGAATGCAAACTGAGATATCACCCAAATAAGGAAGTCTGCAGGATGCCACCACAAGACAATCTCCCCACTTTGCATCCTTCATGCTGGATTGTCATGATTTCATGGTGGAGGCCCCTGCTCCTGTCTTAAAGAGAGCCGAAGAACATACAACTGACCAGCAAATAGTTAAACGTCATCTCATCTCTCCCTTTATTTGGGGCAACACCTTCTTTGGGGTGATGGTCTATTATGAGCCCCGTTTCCTTCTGCTGCATTTGTGTTTGGCCTGTTGGGGTGAAGAAGAATTGGAATTGCTAACCATGTCCAGCTTCAGGGTTGCTTTCTCTTCTTGCCTTGGCCCTTGATTTGAGATGTCCTCATCCAGAACGGAGGCAACTTTGGATCTAGCAGACCTTGGGCTGGCAAAATCCCTTCCCTGGACTCAAGCAGTAAAGTAGGGGTGCGTCCAACCTAGGCAAACTTGTGGGCTTCAACTCCACGCTGGCTGGGGAATTCTGGGAGTTGAAATCCACGCGTCTTAAAGTTGCCAAGGTTGGATACCCCTGCTGTAAATTAAGCCGTGAAGGGCAGGGTTGCTTGGTCCTCTGGACTCCAGAGATAGCGCAGTTTCCCCCGCAAGCTCAGATCTTCCTCTCCTTCCATCAGCGATCAGGAGTTCTAGTAAAACTCATCATATCAGCTTTTCCTAGGAAGAAACATGGCGGTGGCGTTTTTGCAGATAGTCAAGATTTCTTGCAGGGATCCCATCACTCACATCTTCCCCTGGCACTACAACTGATCCTCAACAACTGGTGACACAGATAGAAGTGGGAAGGCCGGAGTCGACAAGGATTTGTTCTGATACCTCCATTTCTTCGACAGTACCTGGGGAATATACCAAGAGGTGAACAAAAGTGCTAACATCAAGACTGTTTTAGCCCTGGGTGTTGTTCTTTCAGGAAGACAGCTTGACGTTTTTCTCACATGCCTGGAGAAACACCACCTGCTCTTCTTTGACTGCCCCTTTAAAATGGGTAGACTCGTAGGATCACAGGGCTGGAAGGGAACTTGGAGGTCTTCTAGTCCAACCCCCTGCTCAAGGCGTATACCATCCCAGATGACTGGTTGCCCAATCTTTTCTTGAAAACCACCAATGATGGAGCATCCAAAACTCCAGGAGGCATGCTGTTCTATTGAATTCTTCTTCTTCTTCTTCTTCTTCTTCTTCTTCTTCTTCTTCTTCTTCTTCTTCTTCTTCTTCTTCTTCTTCTTCTTCTTCTTCTTCTTCTTCTTCTTCTTCTTCTTCTTCTTCTTCTTCTTCTTCTTCTTCTTCTTCTTCTTCTTCTTCTTCTTCTTCTTCTTCTTCTCCTCCTCCTCCTCCTCCTCCTCCTCCTCCTCCTCCTCCTCCTCCTCCTCCTCCTCCTCCTCCTCCTCCATCATCTCCTGTCAGGGAATTCCTTCTTATTTACAAGTTGGATCTTCTTCTGATGAGCTTCCACCCATGGCTTTTTGTTCTGCCGCCAAGTGCTATGGAGAATAAGCCAATTCTCTCTTCCCTGTGACAATCCTTCCAGAGCTATTGTGTCTCTTTCCAGAGCCTTCTCTTCATCAGGCTAAACTTAGGAGTTGACCTGAGCAGGTGGTCACCCTAACCCAGCTGAGATGCTTCCTCCCTCTTTCAAAATCGAAAGCATCATTCAGCCTGATGCCTGCTAAGATTTTCTTGAGGGTGTTTGGGAGTCAGACTGACCTACCTTGACTGAGTCACATTCTTGCTGATTTCTCAGGGAGTTTTAGTATTCAGACTTCTCCTGAATGGAAGGAGGAAACCCCTGAGCAGAGACTCCTCCAGAGAGCCAATGAGGAGCTTCCTTTGGAAGGGGTGAGTCAATCACACCTCATCTGAATAATGCATCTGATTAGAGCAGGGTTTCTCAACCTTGGGAAATTTAAGATGGGTGGACTTTAACTCCCAGAATTCCCCAGTCAGCATGGAAAACTCTGGGACTTGAGCATACTTTAAAACGGGGTGGGGTTTTAAACTCATCTTAAAGCCTGCTGGCTGGGAATTCTGGGAGTTGAAGTCCATTCATCTTAAAGTTGCTAAGGTTGGATTACTTAATCTGGGTAATCCTATCCCATTCTCCATGCCTGTTTCCTACGACAAAGCCCTATCATTCTGGCATTGGTTTTCCTCTGCAAAAGAACGCTGATAGGATTAACATTGTAAGCCTTCCTTTACCTTCAAAATGAGACAGATTTCAAAAACCCTTATTCAGAAAGGGGGAAAAAAATAACCCATTGAAAATGGATTTTCATTTCAAGTAGTACAAGGTTAGAGTTAGGCTCCATCTGCCACTCTGAAAATTAATAGCAATCATTATATAGGAATTGCACAGAAGAAGAACCGGGGAAAAGGCCCACTTAAAAAAAAAAAAAAGAGCAGCAATTGCTCGTGTGTGTTTGTGTTTGTGTGTGTGTAAACTGTTTAGACACACAAGTAATTTATTATTGCAGAGCTCTTCTCCCTGGGTTTTAAATCTCATTACAGTTTGTCCAAAACAGATGTTACCCCTTTAGCGTTAGATTATTAATGATCAATATTGGTTCCTCTAGAGAGGTTTGTTGTCAGAAATTTTTGCGGAAGAAGGCATAATTTTATTATGGGCGTAGATTTGGATGAGCAACATATGTAAATCTGGTTTCCTTCTGGTTTCAGATGAATTCAGATTTTTTTTAAAAAAAATCTGTTCTTTCTTGTTGCCTTGCTAGAACAATACGGGACAAAAATTTATAGAAACAACTGTGTGTGTAAACAGAGAGCAAAGCCTTCTAGCATTGATGACAGTGTCTAGTTGGGTAATGAAATGTCAGCAAGAAAACAACCAAGCTGGGAGAGTTTCAAGGACACCACAATCCTCCTCCTTTTCTCTCCTCCTCCTCCTCCTCCTCCTCTTCCTCCTCCTCCTCCTCCTCCTCCTCCTCCTCCTCCTCCTCCTCCTCCTCCTCCTCCTCCTCCTCCTCCTCCTCCTCCTCCTCCTCCTCCTCCTCCTCCTCCTCTGTCTTCCATCTCCTCTCTCTTCTAGCACTGATGATGTTAACTAGTTGGGTGATAAAACATCTGCAAGAAAACAACCAAGTTCAGAGACCACCAAAGATCCTACAGTCCTCCTCCTCCTCCTCCTCTTCCTCTCTGTGCAAACCACACTCCCTTGTAGCACTGTTGCTGTTCCCTAGTTGGGTAATAAATGGCCAAACTCAGAGAGCACCAAGGACCCCCCCATTTCAACCCTGAGCTACAGAGATCTTCCCTTGCCTCCACCCTCTGCCAGTCTTGTTCACCTGCCCCACCATCCTTTTTTCCTTCTTTCTTCAAAATTGTACGAAACGTGGCTCAGCGAGACAGAGAAATTGCCTGGAGTCTCCTTATACCATCGTAAAATAGGAATGGGAGAACAGTTTGGTGCATAATGTAAAATCCAGCTTAGTGCATCATTTTAGGTCAAAACGGAGGGCCTATTATTCAGCTCTGCAGTCATTCTAACCAGGTTTTTCCAGACGAATGTCTAGAAACTGAGCTTGAAATGTAGGGAAGGATGAGGGAGGAGAAGAAGAATATTAAGAGGGATCTGCCTTAAAGCATCTTTACTGCACCTGACATATACAAAATGGACATTTAGCCATTTAGTAGTGGCTACATCATTGATATATGTTTGCTAGGCCATTTTAGAAATGTCTCCTTTGATTATTTCACACACAATGAGTAGTCCCGGTTCTTGTTAACGATCGTTTTTGCAAGCAGAATGGATACCGGGGGAAAAAAAAAGGGTTTCCATTTCTTTGGCAGATAAAACATTAATCCTGTGTCAAGGATCACCACTGTTTCATCCAGGCTTTTCTTTTTGTAACTAGTGGCTCCTGGTCTTATGAATAAAGTAACTCGGGTGAGAAGGAAAACAGAAACTTAGAGAAGATGAGATGGTTGGGGGTGGTGGAGTTGGTGGCAATTAGAGAGGGAAGACTGAAGTCAACATCTAGAAGGAAAGTCCCAAAGGTGTTTTTTTTTCAACAGGCAACTGGACTTTCTTTGGTTTTTTTCCTTGAAGATGTTTCTCTTCTCATCCAAGAAGCTTGTTCAGTTCTTAAGAAGAAGCTTCTTCACTTTAGAACTGAAGAAGCATCTTGGATAAGAAGTGAAATGTCCTCAAAACAAAAACAACAACAAAGAAAGTTCAGTTGTTTTCTGGAAAAGCACCTTTGGGACAACCATTACCTGGATGATTGAGAATCTCCATAGTCTTCTAGAAGGAAAGATTGGTAGGTCCCCAACTGAGAAACCCCAGCTCTGCTTTCCTACCGGCACAGAGCCCATTGCATGCTGATGTTGTGTCTCTGCTTGTTCATTGGCAGGTCAACCTTGTGATTCCACATCTCTGGAAGAACAGAGAGACCTGGAGAGAAAGGATGGAGAAGGAACCCAACACTCAAATGAAGACCAGTGACAAAAAGAAAGGCAGAAGAAGCAATGCAGAGAAGGAGAGTAAAGCTCATGTCTGAACCGGGGGCCTCTTCATTCCAGGTCCCTTCGTGTTCTGAGTGACTTCCAAACCCCTCTTAGATGATGGTGAGACTCTCAACTCCCCAGCCGCAGAGCCTTTGCTGATGGCTTGTGGGAAACCTTGACCCTGGTGTCACCAACACATCCTTGTGTTCCTCTCCGCTAACCCACCCCAGATGCTTCTTCATGGTTCAGCACCATGAAGAAGGAAGGAAGGATGACAAAGCTGCTGAAGAAACTCTAGTCAAGGCAGGGTTGTGCCGTGACCAAGCTGCCTCTTCCCCTCTCCTGGCCGATCAAGGGTAACAGCCCCCTTTTGGTGTGGCCCTTCTCAATGGCAGGCCATCAGTGGGCCATGACATCAGCACTGTGCACCTATGTGGCAGCTGTCTCTCTCCTCTACATGAGCGAGGTCCAAGCCGACTGCTGGCTGATCGAAGGAGAGAAGGGCTTTGTGTGGCTGGCCATCTGTAGCCAGAACCAACCCCCCTACGAGTCCATTCCTCAGCAGATCAACAGCACCATTCTGGACTTGAGGCTGAACGACAACAAGATCAAGAGCGTCCAGTTCTCCTCCCTCAGCCGCTTCAGTAACCTCACATACCTCAACTTGACCAAGAACGAGATCTCGTATATCGAGGATGGTGCCTTCTCAGGACAGTACAACCTGCAGGTGTTGCAGCTCGGCTACAACCGCTTGAGGAACCTGACGGAGGGGATCCTCCGGGGCTTAGGGAAGCTGGAGTACCTCTACCTCCAGGCCAACCTCATTGAGACAGTCACCCCCAATGCCTTCGGGGAGTGCCCCAACATAATGAACATTGACTTGTCCATGAACAGGATCCAGCGGCTGGACAGCAATACCTTCAGGGGGCTGAGTAAACTGTCTGTCTGCGAACTCTACAGCAACCCTTTCTATTGCTCTTGCGAGCTCCTGGGCTTCCTTCAGTGGCTTGAGGGCTTCACCAATATGACACGTACCTATGACCGCATGCAGTGTGACTCCCCACCTGACTACTCGGGGTACTACCTTCTGGGCCAAGGACGGAGCGGATATCGCAATGCGTTGGGCATGCTGTCTTCTCTTTGCACTGGTGGCCCCTACACCATGCCACCTTACTTGACCCCACCCAAGAAAAAACCAGTGACCACCCCTCCTCCAGAGAGCCCCTGTCCAGAGGAAGAGTGCTTCTCCGGAGATGGCACCACACCCCAGATCTCTTTGCACACCCCGGTGATCGATCCCGGTTTGTATCCCACCATGAAAGTAAAGCACGTGACCCAAAACTCAGCTGTGTTGAGTGTGCAGATCCCTGTGCCCTACAGCAAGATGTACACCCTGGCCCAATTTGAGAACGGCCGCTACAATGTCCTGGCCAAGCTGCTGAAGAAGAAGGAAGATATCGAGCTAACGGATCTAGGCCCAAACGAAAACTACACCTATTGTGTGATGTCCTCCAATCGAGTCTCAAGGTACAACTACACCTGCCTCACCATCAATCTGAACAAACAAAAACCTGAAGACCCAATCCCCAGGCCATCAACTGCCACCCACTATATCATGACGATCTTGGGGTGCCTGTTTGGCATGGTGATTGTCCTAGGAATTGTGTACTACTGCCTGCGGAAGAGGCGTCACCAGGAAGAAAAGCACAAAAAAACGGCAGTGAACATGAAGAAGACCATCATTGAGTTAAAGTACGGGCCAGAAATGGAGACTACCAGCATTTCCCAACTCTCCCAAGGTCAGATGTTGGGCCATGGTGAGACCATGACCCGCATTCCTTACCTGCCTTCCATGGGAGAAGTTGAGCAGTATAAGCTGATTGACAGCAGCGAGACCCCCAAGGCTACGAAGGGTAACTATATGGAAGTGCGGACGGGGGAACAGCCGGAGAGGAGAGAGTTGGAGCTGCCCAGGCCACCGGATAGCCAGAGCTCCGTGGCAGAGATCTCGACCATCACAAAAGAGGTGGACAAGGTGAACCAGATCATCAACAACTGCATCGATGCCTTGAAATCAGAATCTACTTCCTTTCAAGGGGTGAAGTCGGGAGCGGTGTCGACCGCCGAGCCTCAGCTGGTGCTGCTCTCCGAACAAATCCCTAGCAAGCATAGCTTTCTAGCGCCCGTCTACAAGGAAAGCTACAGCCACCCTCTCCAGAGGCACCACAGCATTGAGGCTCCTCCTAAACGGTCCAGCACTTCTTCCAGTGGCTCCATACGGAGCCCCAGGTCCTTCCGCTCTGAGGGCTCCGCCCACAAGTCAGAAGCCAAATATATCGAGAAGACATCTCCAACCACTGACACCATCCTCACTGTGACACCGGCGGCAGCTGTCTTACGAGCCGAAGCCGAGAAGATCCGGCAGTACAGCGAGCACCGGCACTCTTACCCAGGGTCCCATCAGGGGGAACAACATGACGGCATGGGGGGACGGAAGCCCTCCATCTTGGAACCGTTGACCAGGCCCCGCCCCAGAGACTTGGCTTACTCGCAGCTCTCTCCACAGTACCATAACTTGAGCTACACCTCCAGCCCCGAATATACTTGTAAACCCTCCAGGAGCATCTGGGAGCGTTTCAAATTGAACCACAAGCGGCACAAAGAGGAGGAGGAGGAATATATGGCGGCCGGCCACGCTCTGCGTAAAAAGGTCCAGTTTGCCAAAGACGAAGATCTGCACGACATCCTAGATTATTGGAAAGGGGTTTCTGCCCAGCACAAGTCTTGAGTTCTCTGCCGGCTCGTGACTTAACCACGGACCAAAAGGAAAAAAACAAAACAAAACAAAACAAAAATCAGCAGCAGCTATTATTTTTAATTCAGACTTATCTTTAAAAGAAAGAAAGGAAAAAGGGGACTCTGAGGAATCTATCATTATTCTAGAACAGGTTGAGGAGAGAGAGAAAGAGAGAGATATTTGGAATTATGGTCTCGCTGAGGTGAGATTTAGAAAGGAGAGAAAAAAGGATGAGGAGAGGAGAGTAGTGAAAGGAAAGATGCTTAAACATTAAAATAAACTGTGGGGTGGGGAAAAAAACCAAATTCTTTTCTTTAAACATACACACACACACACACAAGTAAAATTGAATTTTCAGAGAGAAAGAAGTGCAAGAATTTCAAGAGAGCCAGACAGAAAATATGAAAGGAGTGTGGCGTAACCACAACTGCATCGCATGACTCCTTATTCTGTGAATTTTGTGGACTCTGTACAGCTTTGTCTTCATCCTTTCAGTAACCAAAATGTAAAACAACCGAACAAAAGAGATCAATTAGAAAAGTTACCGGAAAGATCTTTTTTTTTTCATTGTTAAAAAGAGATAGAGAGAGAGAGAACAAAAGAAAGAAAGTTCATCCTTTTTGGGCCTTTTGCAAATGGAGTCTTCCAGTTTAGACTATTACTCGCCTGAAGTCCCATTTGTGCAAATATTTTTAAGATTTTATTTTTGGGGGTGAAAGGATCTGTCGCAATGTTGCACTGTAAAACCGTCCTATTGTACAGAGAGAAAAAAATTCTATATTTGCTGTATAATGAGAGAGAGAGAGAGAAAGAAAGAAAGAAAGAAAGAAAGAAAGAAAGAAGAAAAAGAAAAAAAATTACATCTACTAAAAGAAATATATCTATATATTCACCTGTTTGTACCAGGTTTTAATCATGGATTTTAGAAAAAAGAAAAAAAAAGCCTCTATCACTGCATTCTTGGTTTCATGTTCTTTGCTTGGGGTCATTGTTTGGGGAGGACGAGATTTGAATAGGTGCCTCTTACTGGCTCTGTTTTCAGCTGAGTTCCAGTTCATTAGAAATGCATCAGAAGAATGTTACATTACAGATTCTCCTCGACTTACAACTAATTGAGCCCAGCATTTCCATTGCTGAGTGAGACAATTCTTAAGGGAGTTTTCCCCTGTTTTACTACCTTCCTTGCCAGTTTTTCAGCAAAACACTGCCTTTGTGAAGTTAGTCATGCGGTCGTGTTAAGATGTAGATATTTAAGAGCTGACCAGCGCTGTAAAGCTGATGCTATGTAAGGCTGATGCAGTGAAGATGAATCAGCATTGGTATTTCCCTTTTAAGAAGAATGGATCCACAGGAGTTTTACCTCTTTAAGAGGTGTCTATATAAAGGCAGCCATTAGAGGGCATGTTCTCTCTCCTTGTGTCCTGTATTCATTGCAGAGTTCTCCATGCAGAGTTAAGAAGATTGATTGCTTGTCAGGTGTTTGCCTACCACATATATTTCTGTATATGTCTTGTAGATAAACCACTGTTAAATATCTAAGCCTCTGCTTTGCTCCTGGGTTGTCTCATAATCATGCTGCAAATGCTCTGACAGGTTATGGGCCCAGTACAGAGAGAAGACCAGAGTGACTGGAAAGCCTAGAAAGAAGAGTAACCCAGTGGGAGCTTGCACCAGAATAAGTGGTTTAAATCGTGGTTAGTGGCAACATTGTTAAGGGAATCTGGTTTCCCCATTGACTTTGTCAGAAGGACGTAAAACAGGGATCCCGCAGCATTGCAACTGTCATAAGTACATGCCAGTTGCCGAGCATCCGAATTTTGATCATGTGAACACAGGGATACAGCAGGTGTGAAAAACGGTCTGATGTCTCTTTTTTTTTCCAGCGCCGTTATAACTTTGAATGGTCACTAAATAAGCTGTTGTAAGTCGAGGACTACCTGTACACAATAGGGGGAGAAAAACAGATGGATTTTCTCATCCTTCAGAGAAGTTTTGAAAATTGGGGTGGGGGGAAAACACAAGGTTTATTATTACTTCTACACAGCTGCTCCCTCCTGAGATCCTGCCCCCGTGCACCGAACGCACAGCTTGTGTTCCCGTTCCCAGTGGTGTGTGTTTGCTACACTTCTCCTCCCACTTTTTAGAGAGTCAATTGACCCATTGACAAAAGCTGGCAACCCAATCAAATCCATCCTTAGGGATTTGAGAAATAAGAGAAACATCTCTTAGCAAAAGCGACGCAAGGTCACAGAATCGGGGAAGGATGAAACCTCAGGAACGATGGGATCTTCCTTGACCCAATGCGGACAAGGAGAAGTGAAGAGCACTTCCGTACCCATCGTTCATCCATCCCCATCAAATCCAGGCCCTCTGAGGGAGGGGTTGTACCACTTGTAGGACACAGGCGATAAGAGGTGTGCCAATACAAAGGAATGTTTGTAGGTCAGGGTTCAACTGTGGAGTTCTTGATGTTCGCTCAAAGGACTCGAAGAGCAAACCCCACTCGCTTCTAGCCCTGATGATGTTGCCTAGTTGGCTAATGAAATGTCTTCAAGAAAAGAACCAAGCTCCATGATCACCAAGGACCCCACAGTCGTCTTCCTCCCCCCTGCAAACTCCCCCCTTCTAGAACCAACAAGGTTACCTAGTTGGATAATGAAATGTCTTCAAGAAAACAACCAACTTCAGAGAGTACCAGGGCCCCCACAATTCTCCTCCTCCTCCTCCTCCCTGCAAATCCTTCTCCTTTCTAGAACTGATTACGTCACCTAGTTGCATAATGAAATGTCTTCAACAAAATAACCAAGTTCCGAGAGCACCAATGACCCCACAGCCATCTGACCCCTCTCTCTGACTTTCAGGAATGCCACACCAATCTCTCTTTCCCCCCCCCCCAAACTTTCTTCTTGGGTCTTCTCAACTTACTGGATGGTGCCAGGTGGTCGAGTCCAGGAACTGCCGTTTTTTTTCATTTCTAGCCAAATCCCCAAAGTGGCTTATTCCTTTTGGGTGGTTGGAAAGTCTGGGACACTTCAAAGAGGGAAAAGGTTGACAGGGAGGAGGGAGGGTGACCCATTGGTCCAGTCCTTCCTCCTGCACTTCCTCAAAGCTTGACCCACGGACCTTGACCAGTTCCACCACCCAAGAACTAAACATCGCAGCTGAACCCGGTAACCGAATGTACACATCGCTGCTTAGCCCTTCAGCAGCCTTGTTGCTAAGTAATCCAGTTGCACAAACATGCACACACACAAATGCATACACACACACTCTCTCTCTTCTCTCTCTCCCTCACACACACATGGCCTCCGTTCGCTGAACGTTCCCAGCTGTCTCTTCGCTTTCTTGTTGCTTTCTGTTCTATTTTGCCAGGTAGGCCCAATGGGCACCAAAGCTCCCTGGCAGCTGCGCACCTCAGCTCTCATTTCCCTATTTCCAAGTGATTTTGACTAGCGTTCTCGCAAAATGATGACATCTGCTGCGAAGGGAGCCGAGGCCTAGAGGAAACTGCAAGAAGAGTGTGTGTGTGTGTGTGTGTGTGTGTGTGTGTGCGCTCACTGATTCCCTCCCCTTGGCGACTGGTCTAGAGCAGAAACCCTTAATGGGGTGTTTTGGTAAGCGGCAGGTTGTTTCCTCCGGCAAACCTCTTGCTTCCTTGTCTTCTTCCTCTTCCTGATGCTCACAAGTCGATCCCAAGCACAGCAATGACCTGGAATGGAAAAAAATAGCCAGAATTTTATTTTATTTATTTGATTTGATTTGTCAATCGCTTACAAGATAACAGGTATAAGTATAAACATAGTTTTGAATACATGAGATGGATACGTGTAAGAAAAAATAAAAAGAAACAAAAGGACAGGGACGGTAGGCACGATTGGTGCACTTATGTCCAACCCTGGGCCTCTAACCAGCATCACTGGGGAGTGGATACTCCATGTATTATTTATTTGTATATAAAATTAATTGGCTGCCCATCTTACCGTAGGGCAACTCTAGGCGGCTTAGAGTTGCATCTAAGTTAAAAATCAAAACATTTTTAAAAAAGAAGCAAAGACACATTTTTGCACTGCCATCACCAGCCTGGTCTAGAAAAGCCCCTTCTTGTCTCTTTCTCCCCCACCCGTCCCGCATGTGGCTAAATTTCCTTCTTGGGTGGGTTAGGAAATCTACCCAGGGTGGCAAAGTCCGTTGGAGATGCAGCAGGGATAACGAGTAATTGATTGTGTTGGGTGATCTTTTGAGAGCAGGTGAGTACAGTACCAAAGAAGACGGTCTTTGCATGTCACTTCAAAGGATTTTCAGGCGGGATTAAGTCATGTTTCTCCTTCTCCAAGTCCTTCTGCTGGGAGTGGGCCACTTGTGTTCCTCTTCTGCGCACCTTTATAGGTGTCCGGGCTCCTTTAATGTCACACAACTTAAGTGCCAAGGACTTTTAATTCGAATTCATCCTGCTGCCCACCGTAATGTTGATGTTGTAAGTCTGTGGGACACAGTTGTGTCTCCTAAGAGCCAACATAGCAGTATAACAGTAGAGTTGGAAAGGACCTTGGAGGTCTTCTAGTCCAGCCCCTTCTTAAGCAGGAGACCCTATACCATTCTGGACAAATGGCTGTCCAGTTTCTTCTTGAATACCTCCAGTGATGGAGCAGCCACAACTTCTCTCTAGCTATACGACGCAATTATTCTGTTATGGCTGAAGTCTGCAACTTTGCCAGGGTTGGATCCAACGTTCTGTAGGACGAGGGTGTCCTCTTTAAGGCTGGCAGCCCTGGTCTAGAAATCAACTATGTGTGGTGGGAAAGCAGGAATTTGGCACAACGTTGCTTTAAAAGCTAAAACCCAAAGAATGGCCTTTGCTTAGTCTGTTGAATAAAGATGCCAGAAAAACACAGAAGCCTCACATTGCCACAAGCAAGAATAGAAGTGAAAGAAGCACATACCAAGACTGATATATTTGTGCTTCAGGAACAGTCTGGGGATTAAATGCAGCTCTACCCACGACTTTGTCTGAAGATCTTCTAGCAAGAAGATGGAGGGGAGAGGGTGGCATTTGAAGGTGTTCAACACGGCCCCTAAGACAAGTTGAGTGAAATGTTGCTCGGTGCAATGCTTTGCTGAACGTGGCTGATGGTAGGAAACTGGTAAACTGGTCAAATATTTCTGCACCGCTTCAAATAGACCACACTGATTCCCAGAGGGTCCCCAAGCTAAGGGCACTGGGCCTAAATCTCCCCAGGAGACAAAAGGTAATTTGTTTTGAGATAGGTTTCTTTTTGTTGCTTAGGGAAGAGAATTTTCAGAAGTAGAGATAGAGCAATGTGATTGATGTGCATTAAATTACACACAGCACAAAGAGAAGGAAATCACACTCTGATATTATTAGGATAGATTGCAGCAGCTCCCTGCCTGAAGTGAGAAAATAGCTCCTTGATACACTCTACGCTGATCTTCCTAGGAACTCACGGCTACAAGATAAAACATTAACCAATGAAATATGCAGATCTGAAGATAAACTTGCCAACAGCTATTGGCTATGAAAGAGATGACATGCAAATTTCTCAAGCATTGAGCATGGTTTGTATGCCCCCATCTTTTACGAGCTTCTGGTGGCATCTCACCAGCTTCAGTGCAAAACTGAAAGCAGATGTCCCAAAGGTGTTTTTTTCCAAGAGGCAACTAGACTTTCTGGTTTTTTCTTGGAAGATGTTTCGCTTCTCATCCAAGAAGCTTCTTCAGCTTGAAGCCTTGGGACAACCATGACCTGGATGACTGAGAATCTCCATAGACTGAAAGCAGATGGAATCTGATTGACCAGAAAGCCAATTTACAATCTGTCTAGATCCAATCCTATAAAACCAGGCAATAGTTGGGAATCAACTTGGAAAGGGACCCTGAGTGAGAGACTTCTAAGGTTGGACTGAAGCATGGGGTAATTTCCAACATTTGTAGGTAAGGCAAGGAGAACCTTCTCACTGACTTGGGACAAAAGCCAACATTTTACAGTCTTGGAGACTCACTCAAACTTTGCTTCTCAGGTGCTGCAAATGGTCATCATCATTGCATCAGTTTTGGCCTTCAGAATTTAGGCTCAGCCACTGCAGAATTGAGGAATGAGCTCTTCCTGTTGCAATGCTATGGTCCCCGTCTTGCTGCAAAATTCAGTGAGCTGGGCCCTGGATCTATAGCAGCAGGAAACCCTGAGGACAAGGGAAGGTCTGGAGGCTATAGATCAAGATGTTGACCACATCATTTTTTAATGAATCAAGTTGTTCTGATTGGAACGGTGCTTACATAGTGTAGATGCAGGAACCCAGAAAGATTCAAGTGAATAATGGTGTGCCGGTCCAGAGAAGTATCTAAGTAATTCATCCTTAACAGAATGACAGAGTTGGAAGGGACCTTGGAGGTCTTCTAGTCCAATCCCTTGCTCAAGCAGGAAACCCTATACCATTCCAGACAAAACTTTCAGTGATGGAGCCAGTCCTTCCATTGATCAATTGTTCTTCCATTGATCAACTGTTAGGAAATTTATCCTTAATTCTGGTTGGATCTCTCCTTGATAAGTTTCCATCCATTACTTCTTATCCTGGTGCTTTGGAGACTACATTGACCCCGTCTTCTTTCTGTCTTCTCCCTGCTCAGACAAGCAAGGCTGATGGAGTTTCAGATACTTGACTCCTTGGATGGAGGGTTAAGGTAAGATGTCTCCAGGCCTTCTACCCTATACCCTATAATCTCCTAAACCATAGTCCACACTTTCAGTGTCCAGGATTTAATCTAAATCTGCAGAAGTCCAGAACTGATGGAATTTGCTGCCAAATTAGGTGTAGTTGTAGGAGGGGTTCCTTTCCCCCCATCTCTTTTGGAAACCCTGTCTATTTGTTTAGCTTCGACCTTCCAACTGCAATGCAGATCCAACTGGTTTCAATTGACATTATATGACCTTCAATAAGAAGAAAAGAAATGAATTTCAAGATAGAGGCTCAATCCTTTCATATGTCTCAAGACTGGAACATGCCCCCAAGTGGTTGTATGTATAGTAAATTAAGAACAGGTCAACATGAGATGGATAGAGTTTTTGTAGTGGTCAGCTAACTTAAAAGATGTCAGTTCTACAAGATGAAACAGACGGCAGCCACTGGCTAATCTTCTGTAAAAAAGAGATTAGGTAAATGCATGATGGATTATCTGTTCAAAACTCTTAGCCATGATGCTAGTTATCATTTTCATAGATGTCAGCATTGCTCTATGATTTGTACAGCACTCAAGAGAGTAGAGTATTTAAGCAATAAAACACATCATATCGACTATAAACTTATGCACAATTAAGACACTGTAACCTAAAACAGTAATCAATGCCGTTAATTAAAAATGAATTGATAGCAAAATAGAAAAGGCACTTGGAAGGGTAGTCTACTTTTTTGGGGGGAGGGTGGCTGAAGATTGAAATAAGGAAAAAATTGTAATAAACGGGCAATAAGGAAGTGAAGAAACAGTGTTCCTCAACAGAGTAGTTTTCCATTTACAGTGAAAAATGTGCTCCAATTCAAGTCAAGTTGTTGCAAAAAAACAACAACCGCTCACCTCTAAATTAACATACTATATATCTTGATGGACTCTGAAGTTCTATAATTGGAAACTAATCAGTTAGAGATCCAATTGAAAACTAAGGAGAAATTTCCTGAAAGTGAGAATCAGTGGAACATCTTGCTTCCAGAAGTTGTAAATGCTCCATTACTGGAAGTTCTCAAGAAGGGATTTGTCTGGAAGGGTATAAGATTTCCGGCTTGGGCAGGGGGTTGGACTCGATGACCTTTGAGATCCTTTCTGTAGTTTTGCAATTAACTAGGAAAAATATCTGGGGGTACTTTATTATTTATTTATTTGATTTGTCAATCACTTACAAGATAATAGGTATAAGTATAAACATGAGTAAGAATACAGGAAATAGGTACGAATAAATGGGGACAATAGGACAGGGACGGTAGGCACAATTATGCACTTATACACGCCGCTCACAGACCTCTTAGGAATGGGGTGAGGTCAATAGTGGATAGTCTGAGGTTAAAGGGGGGGGTTAGAGGATGTAGCAACAGAGTCAAGTAGTGTGTTCCATGCATTGACCACTCTGTCGCTGAAGTTGTACTTTCTGCAATCGACTTTGGAGCGGTTTACCTTGAGTTCGTATCTGTTGTGTGCTCTTGTATTGTTGTGATTGAAGCTGAAGTAGTCATCGACTGGTAGGACATTGTAGCAGATCATTTTGTGTGCTACGCTTAAGTCCAACCGTAGTTCAAGGTTGTCCAAGCCCAAAATTTCAAGCCTGGTGATATAGGGCATTCTGTTGTGAGCAGAGGAGTGTAGTACTCTTCTCGTGTACTCACCTTGTGTTCTTCGCTTGGTGAGGGATAGCGTGAGAGATATTGCTTGATGTTCAGTTTACTGCCCTCCTATAAAATATGGGGAAGGAAGGAGTGGGCTATTAAAAACCACCCCAGAAGAAGAAAGGAAGGACTATTTTGGGAAAGAATGAGTGGACCCCTGCAGAAGAAATGACTTAGTTCCAAGAAAGATAAGAAAGAAACTCAAAATCGCTCCACTTTGATTTTGTTGGGTACAAAACGTGACAGAGATAAAGTCTGATGGACCACACATTCAAACAACAAAGAGCATCCTTCAAAAGGCTGGCATTCCCAGGGCAACTTAATAGAAATAGGACGTTGGGCGTGCCAGTCTGAAGAGGTAATGGAGATTTGGGCCAGGAAAGAGAAATCCAGGAAAGGAAAACAAATCTCCAAGATAGCGAGGGCGAAATTAGACGGGAGCTTTGCCTGCTCATCTGTTCCTACAAAAAGTTGGATCAACAAGTGTGATTTCCAACTGTGGTACACCACAGCATGCTATTTTTAGCCTCCAGCGGCAGAGCAGCAGTTTGGAAACCAACTCTGAATCTATTAGCATTTCTGAGTGCTCATCAGCAGGCGGAACGACAAAGTGGGGAAAACAGGCTTCTCGTTTCTACCGACATACCGTGACAGCCGCCTGATGTGTTGTTATTCTCCTATTAAGCCAACACTTTAGAGTTCTTGAGTCTTTGAGGAATGCCATCTGTGGAGTCTAGTTAATTCCTGCAGGGATTGGAAACGTGCCCAAGAGTTGGGTTGGGTAAAGGGTAAAGGGGTGGATTTCCAAGGACCAAGAAGACCACCAAGGTCCGAGAAGACCTCATTCAAGTCATGGTTGTCCCAATGGCACTGTTCAAAAGGCAACTAGACTTTGTCCAAAGTTTTGCAGTGTTAATTCAGTGCCAGAAAAAGAAACACACACGGATGGCTGATGTTTCGTTTAACATCTTTATAAATATAATAAGTAAATTTTACAAACCAGTTGTAGATTTCTCCAACATGGAGCAAAATCAGCCAGAAACATGTTGCAAGTAACTTCAGTAGCAACTCAGGAGCTCAGAAACAGACATCAGTTTCACTTTATTTAGTTCAGCAGGCAGGCAAGCAAGCAGCAAATTTCATCTTCAATAGACAGACTCGGAATTCAACATAGCTTCAGAGCTGCAGAGCTTAATATAGAGCCAGGCCTAGGCTATTTCTAGTTTCAGTTTCCAAACTGTCCTCATTGGCTGACTTAGTTGCTATGCCTATTCATTGGCTGACCTTGTTACCATGTTCTATTCCAGTTCATGAATATACTCTGACAGACTTTCTTGGGTTCCCCCCTCCCTGCCTTGAAAATGTTTCGCTTCTCATCCAAGATGTTTCTTCGGTTCTGAACGTCAACTTAGAACCGAAGAAGCTTCTTGGATGAGAAGCAAAATGTTTTCGAGGAAAAACCTGAGAACGTGCAGTTGCCTTTTGAAGAACATCTCTGGAACAAGCATGACCTGGATGGCTGAGAATCTCCATAGACATTCTCTCAACTCTGTTGTTCTGTTAAAGTTCTTGGAAGTCTCTCCTCGTGGACCACAGTGGACAAAGACTTGACATCCCCAAGCTTCCCACCAGTCAAAGTCACCTTCGCTTCCTGAGGGTTCCCAACACCCTTTCAAGCTGCGACATTGTTGGCGTGGCCCACAAGAATAAAGTGTCTCCCATTCTCAAGTTGTGAAGTGTTCTTTTTGGAAGAAGCGGGAGGAAAAGACAACCTTTCAAAGCTGCCCTTTCAGAGCCAGGCACTTTGTCCTTTTCAGAAGAGCCAAACCTTTGCAAAAAGCAAGAACCTCACAGGAAAGATGGCAGGTGAGGAAAGAATTCAACAAGGGAAACAACTCAACAAGGGAACTGATTTAGCGCGGAGGGGAAAAAAAAATAACAATGAAGTCCTTGTTAAGCAACACATCCAAACATCGAGATGTCAGCGGAGGTGAGATCCTACCAGGTCAAGGTATCTTTTGTGCTTGTCAAAAATGGACCCAAACGGCTTCCATTACACCTGGCGGAAGGAGGGAAAAGTAGAAAGAAAGAAAAGAAAAACAGGGACTGGAAAAAAAAAATTTGGCCATCGAATCTGCGGAGAGAACACCGCAATTAGCAGGAGGGGTGCTTCAACAAACCAGCTTGAATTCCTTCTGGAAGCAGAAAGAAATGGAAGCCGATTTGTTTAATGGGATGTTTATAGATGGCGGGCCCTCCCATTAGGCCAGCTTGGAGGTCACCTCCAGCAGCTGATATGGGGTGTTGTGAATGAAAGCAAGTGGTGCCTCGGTTCGTGTGCTATCATTATGGCATTTTCTCTGCCCAGCGGGAGGAATTGTATTGTGAGATTTAATGCCCGGTCTTGAAGTTAAGTTTGGTAAGAAAACAGCAGGTGAGGGAGCCTTGCTTTTCTTCGGTTTGAGTCCCCAGAAAAATGTCTTGGGACAAGCCTATGTTTATGGAAACCCTTAATGGATTATTATTTTTTTGAGCCTTAATGAAAAGATACATTGTGGGGGAGCCCAGAAAGAAATATTAGGACAAGCCAAGGAAAACTGAACAAGTTGAGGGCTGGTCTCTACAATCTTCAGCTTTCTTAAGCTTCCTGTCCATTCGTTGGTCTCAAGAAGGGGTCAGGCGGAACAATAATCTTTGCTTCTTTAGGGGTCTCACACAAGGTCATAAATAAAACGCCTGTCAAAGTGGAGGAGCCCAAGAGATTACACCCCAAGCAAGGGTGGGATTCTACCGGTTCGGATCGGTTCGGGCAAACTGGATGTTAAATTTGTATCTGGTTCGCCGAACCAATCTTTGAACCAACCGGCTGGCCCCGCCCACCCCTCCCCTCCCAGGAGTCTCCACGGGGCCCATTTTCAATGCAGGTAAGTGGAGGGTCTGCGCGGAGCCTCTGGGAGGGGGAAAAACAGGCCTTCCGGAAGTCTGGAAATGGGCCTGTTTCAGGCTTTCCGAAGGCCTCCAGAGTCCGGGGGTGGCCCTTTTCTCCCTCCCAGAGACCTGAGGGAAGCCTGTGGACCCTCGGGAAGGTGAAAAATGGCCCGACCAGAAGTTCCGGTAGGCCACGCCCACCCAGCAACTAAGCAGCGAACCGGTTGCTGGGATTTTTGAGCCCCACCCCGACCCCAAGGATGGGGATAGTGTTAAGAGAGGAGATGAGCTTAATTTCTGTTGATGGGGTTAAAAAATGGGCTTACTGCAGTGTTTTTCAAATTTGACCACTTTAAGATGTATGGACTTCAGCTTCCAGAATTCAACTTCCAGCTTCCTGCTTCTGCTTAGTTGCCCTGGGAATGCCAGCTTTTTGAGGAAGGCTCTTGTTTGTTTGAATGGGTAGTCCATCAGGGTTTCTCTCCACCACATTTTGTACCCAACAAAATTTTACTACTCCTTGAGACCCTTTGAGAGGCCATGGCACTGACTCCTTCCCTCCCTCCGTCTCTCTCTCTCTCTCTCTCTCCCACTACAAAACAAGAAATAAAAACAGATGCATCAAACTTCTGAGAAGACAGATCTATGCTTTTTAAAATAGGAGCAAAAGAAAGGAAGAAATCTACCCCAAAATTGGAAATGCAACAACACCAACCTGGCTTCTCCTGGTGACATCAGATGCTGGGATTCTTGGCTGTTGAAAATTTAGGAGATCCAACAGTTTCCCATGGCTCCTTAAAACAAGGATTAAGTCTTCCTAGCAGACAGTTTTTAAAATTCTCCCAGTAGCAGCTGTTACAAATTCTACAAGAGTATCTTTGATCGGATCCATAATCCCCACATTTTTATAACTGCTCAGAAGCGATTCACCATAATCCCCCAGGGAGGTTGTACCCAGAGTGTTGTTAGGGTTGCTATTAAAAACACCGGGAGATATTTTGTCTTTATAAGATTGTGTGGTAAGATAATGGCCATTACAGAGGCTGAATGAGAAAGGGTAAATATTTACTGAGATTCTACGTGGATGACTTTTTCTGGAATAAGTCCCAGGGTGAAAGTCAAAATACCTTCAGGATGTTGCGGTGAAAACATCAGTAGAGTAGAAACCCTCCACTTACTACAAATGAGTCCAAAATTACTGTGGCTAAGCAAGACACTAAGTGAGATTTGCCCCCTTCTACAACCTTCCTTGCCACATGTGTTAAAGGGAACCCTGCAGTTGTTAAGTTAGTCACACGGTTGTTAAGTGAGACTGGCTTCCCCATGGACTTGGTGGTCAGAAGGTCGCAAAAGCAGATCACATGACCCCCCGGGACACTGCAACCATCATAAATATGAGTCAGTTGCTAAGCATTTGATCCATTTGGCCATGGGGATGCTGCAACGGTTTAACTGTGAAAAATGGTCATTTTTTTCAATACCACTGTAGCTTTGAATGCCACTAAATGAGTGGTTGAAAGTCAAGGATTACCTGTATCTCCCTAGCAGAGATGGACTTCAAATGTTTCAGCAAAGGACTCTCTGCCCTAATGACTGGCTGGGAGGGCGTGGCTGGGTGGGTGTGGCCAACTTAATGTCGCTTCTTTGCCCTAATTACCTAAAAAAAGATATATACCAAAAAGTTGTTTATTATTTCGTGCATTTAATACTTAAATAAAAGACTGGGTGAAACCAGGCTTAATAACAGTGACTGTGAGAGGGATCTTGGAGCCCTAGTGGCGTTTCTGATGAGTTGCGTGATTCTTATTCTTTGGGAATTAATCCCCTTGGAGGCTAGTGGCTACATTATCTTGTTTTCTCGAAGGCTCTCCCTCGCAAGTGCTGAGTGGATTGTTTATCTAGCTTGCAACACTTTTACCAGGTGTGAAATGCTCTTGGCTGAATGCCCAGAAGTTCAATTAAGCCTATGAAGAGCTTTCCCTTGCTGCTTGTCTTTCTGAAGTTATTGGGGGCTCTCCAAGCCCCTCAGAGTCTTAACTAGGGGCTCCCCCTAGCCCCTGCCAGCCCCATGCTCCCTAGTAATCATTGTGATGCATCTCCAGATGATAGAAGAACTGAGAACTGAGAGCAAAGCCCTACCATTCTCAGCCTCAAACCCATAAAGCAATTCCCACCACTAGTCTCAGCCTGGCCCCATCAATATGTCCCTTTTATGAAACTCTTACATCTCCCATGGACCCAATAGTTGAGGCCATGAACATTAAATCTATGGGACCCATTGGCCCACTCAGTCTATGGCAGTTGGCCGTCTGAGACTCAAAACATCTAATTGATGGCACCTCAACATATCTCAGAGATCGTTCCTATAATTCTTTCAGTGACAGCTCTTTAAATTCCAGCTCGATTTTCGCCACATTTCCTCACCTTGTTCTACCAAGCTAGAAGTGATTAATGCTTCTTGGAGCAGGAACGGCAACAGGGAGTAAGAAAAACGAAGCGCACGGTCAAGCGTGGCCCAAAGGAACTTCCCTGAGCATGAACTTTGATTTGAGAAGGGTCCCTCGTGGAGGGATGGAGCCAGAAAGACAGGCAAGGGTCTCTCACCAAGGATTGTGGGTAGGTGAGGACTTCAGCGAGTTTCTCCTCCGCTGTGTGTGCTTTTCCCGGCCAAGCAGTATTTATGTTCCTAGTGATGGATGGCACCAATGACTCAGCTGCTCAGTTCTCCAGATTGATTGGAGATCTGTTCTCCCCCGCCCTTTTTTTTCCCCAGTTTGGCAACTATTTAAAGCCAGGAGGTGCTGGGCAGTTATTCAAAGCCCAATAAAAACGGAGAGGTAGTTGTATGTGTGTGGTGTTTTTTTGTTTTTTTTTAAATTGTGTTGCTGGGAAAATAAAATAAAAAACAAGCCACACATCTCATGTTGATAAACGAGCAATTTCATCATCATTTCTGCAGCAGAAATGGACTTTAGGTGTTGAGCCTTCCCAGGCATGTTTCTGTTTTCTCATTTGCAAAACCCACGTTGGATTCAGGTTTAAGGAGGCCGTGCATGTAAACAAGAAACTAAGTCTGTAAAGGTAAAGGTTCCCCTCACACATACGTGCTAGTCATTTCCGGCTCTAGGGGGCGGTGCTCATCTCCGTTACAAATCTGAAGAGCCAGTGCTGTCCAAAGACGTCTCCGTGGTCATGTGGCTGGCATGACTAAACATCGAAGGCGCACAGAACGCTGTTCCCTTCCCACCAAAGGGGTCCCTATTTTTCTATTTGCATTTTTTACGTGCTTTCGAACTGCTAGGTTGGCAGAAGCTGGGACAAGGAACAGGAGCTCACTCCATTACACGGTGCTAGGGATTCGAACCACCGAACTGCCGACCTTTCTGATCGACAAGCTCAGCGTCTTAGCCACTGAGCCACTGCATCCCTTTAAGTCTGTTTGTAGTTTGGGTTAAAAAAAAGAAAGAGAGAGATTACAGGTAGTATTTGACATACAACCATTTGTTTTGTGACTGTTCAAAGTTACAACAGCACTGAAAAAGGAGAAAAATACAAGAAATATCTAAAGTTCACCATGACACTGTTGGTCTCCAAAAATGCCAATCTGGAACAGCATCGTTATGTTTAATCTGCAAACTCTCGGCCTACATTTCTGTGTTTTGTTATTGATTGAATAGTGTCATGTTATGGTGTCACCATTTATTTTATTCTTTCCAGATTAGAACTGGCTTTTGGAGGTAATTTACAAAGCAAACGTTCATTTTTAAGCATATAATCTTAGAGTGGGGTTTTTTTGGTCAAGCTAGTGAGATGTAACAATATAGATTTAGAAAATGACTTTTTTGCAATTTAGTTTCCTAAAGCTTTCAGAAGCAATTATAAAATACCCATCTTACTGGCAATTTCTGCTTTCTTGATTATTACTATTTTTTTTTTGACAACCTCCGTCTCTTGACGTTGCCGGCATTAATAGGGTGCCAGCAGTTAAGCAACACTCCTTATGCAAATGAAATTAATTAATTCTTTTCATCTGTTGCAAATATACCTCTGAACCCTATTAACGTTATGAATATGCAAAACTTTACCTTCTCAAAGACCCAGCCCCAGCTTGGCTGTTGGGTTCTAGTTAGCAGGCTGTAAATAGAGATGAAAAATTTAGTTTCCATTTTAAGTTCCATAAAAAGAGAGAGAGAGAGAGAGAGAGAGAGAAAAGAATCTATCAGTAATTAAGTAAATTATAGTGTGATACAGGAAGAGGATACAAACAAGGAGGACAAAAATCACTCATTAAGCTTAATACCAATATAGGAGCCAAAGGGTGCTGTTTGGGTCTATCTGAAATTAGAAACTAAGCACGGTTCAATTTTCTGGACAGATGGAAGGCATGTTTTCCTCTTTCCTCATAGCTAGGGTTTAATTGAGATTTGAACTTGGTTAAGCCAGCTAAAAGCAATCAATTATTTGACTACTGAGTACCTACAATCTGGAATGTTTGATTCTTCTCAACATGCTAGCTGGTGGTTCCATCAGTAGAGTAAAACATCTCTATTTGCAACAACCTATTTGTTGAACTACTATATACGACGTTACCCTAATGGACAGCTGCCCAATTTCTCAATTTTAACCCCCTTAAAAAGTTGGGGAATCTTTGATCTGAAAATTCTTTACTCGAGATGAAGGATCCAGGAAACCAACTGTTTTAGTTCTGGAACTAGGTTCTGGAGCTGTTTAAGTGAAGATTACCTGAACCAGACGATTCCTTCTCATTAAGTTGAGTTTAATGAGACCCATTTACAGGGGCTGCTACGAATTTGGGGAGAGGAGAAAAGAAAAGATGCACTAGTAATCCAAGACTAAAAACTTCCCAGAGTCATAGTCCTTCAGCAGAGGGGTGGAACAGGAGTCTCCCAACTTGGCAAGTTTAAGACCCGTGGACTTTGGCTCCCAGGATTCCCAGCCAGCCAGGCTGGGAATTAACAGATAATCAGAGTTGGAAGGGGCCTTGTAGTCCAACCTGTGCCCAAGCAGGAGACCCTACACCATTTCTGACAGATGGGAGTCCAATGTCTTCTTGAAAGCCTCCAGTGATGAAGCTCCCACAACTTCCGAGGGCAAGCTGTTGCATTGGTGGATTGTTCTGTTTGTCAGAAAGTTTCTCCTTATTTCCAGGTTGAATCTCTCTTTGTTCAGTTTCCATCCATTATTCCTTGTTGGCCTTCGAGTGCCTTGGAAAATAGCTTGATCCCCTCCTCTCTGTGGCAGCCCCTCAAATATTGGAAGACTGCTATCATATCTCCCCTGGTCCTTGTCTTCCCTAGACTAGGCAGGCCCAGTTCCTGCAACTGTACTTCATATGTTTTAGTCTCCAGTCCCCTAATCATCCTGGTTGCTCTTCTCTGTACTTTAGAGTCTCAACATCTTTTTATAGTGTGGTGACCAAAACTGGATGCAGTGCTCTAGGTGTGGCCTAACTAAGGATTTATAGAGTGGTCTTAGGACCTCACTTGATCTCGATTGTATCCCTCTGTTAATGCAACTTAGGGTTGCATTAGCTTTTTTGGCTGCTGCTGCACACTGCTGGCTCCTGTTTAGCTGGTTGTCCACTAAGACTCCAAGATCCCTCTCACAGTTACTGCTATTGAGCCTGGTTTCACCCAGTCTATATGTGTCCTTTGGGTTTTTCTTGCCTAAGTGTAGGACTTTCCTCTACATTGAATTTCATTTTTGAAATTTTTTGAATTTCATTCATTGAGTTGGATCCCACAAGACTTCACTTATGGGAATTGAAGTTCCCAAGTCTTAAACTTGTCAAGTTTGGACTAGAAGACTTCCAAGGTCCCTTCTAACTCTGTTCTTCTGTATTATGTGGTTGACCACAGCATTCTTGATTCCCCAGTTAGCAGTTGTCACCCAACCACAGGTGGGCCTAGCAGAATAACAGTGTTTGGATGGAATGGTAGAAAACTGTCTCTCTTCTGCCTTCCAACATCTGAATCAGCTCAGGGTTAACCTGAGGCATTACATTTGCCACTCGTCCGAATGCTAAAATATCTTATTTCAACCCCTTGTGACAGCGAGAACAGAACAGATTGACATAACTAGATGAGGGTTTATTAAATCCACACAGGAAAGTTGGAGAGAAAGGAATAAAAATATTATCCTGGGACAGTTTCTCAGCCTGGTTCTCTCCATTGTATCTGACATTATGGGCAATTGATTTGATTTTCTCTCTTGCTTTCTCTTACCATCTTTATATATATATATATATATATATATATATTCAAATTGGAAAAGAAACCCGACAACTTTAGGAAGAGAAACTTGTTTTAAAATATTGCAGTGTTAACCAAGAATGTTAAGAGACCAGAACTCTGGCTTTCTTCAACCACCAGATGCCAAACAAGTGCTGCCTTGATCTGGGCTGATAATAGTTATTATTTATGAAACTAAGTTTATATAGCCAACCATCTCACAAGCAAGCTTCTCTGGTCGGTGTACGACAGACCTAAAAATGATCTAGAATAGGTTTTGAAGTCTTGCCAAAAATCCTGCCCTGGAGGCAAGAGGTTCATCATTCCATAATAATCTGTTGACTTATTTAAAATCTTTTAGGGCACCTTGAAATTCAATTTACAGCAAGACATTTACATGCAGGAAACAGAATAATAAAACCACCATGATTAATGATTTAAAACAACCAAACTGCAATTGAAATGTTGGATTATAGTTTTTAGAATCAGCCACATTCATCATGAAAGCCAGAAGAGAACAACAAAATCAGATGGAGGAGAATTTGGGATTGTTGACTATAGTCTTTCCAAAAGCTTTACTATTAGCGTACAAGTGCTTGGCTGGCCTTGAAGGGTTACAACGGTTGTCCTTTGTGGCTTGATGGATCCTTTGATAGTGATCTAGTTTTTCCACCTGGATTCCTGTCATTCACTCATGGTTTTCTTTCATTTTTTTCAACAACTGGACACACACTAGCAATTCCCAGGGAGCCATAACGCAACTGGAGATCTCAGATATGGTAAATGCTCTGCTAACACAACAGGTTTCACCAACACATGGTTTACAACAGGCTACAGCTTCCTTAGTATTCAGAGGAAAAATGAGTTAAAATGTTTTTCAAAAGTGTGATTTCAAGCTACAATGTTGGTGATTTTTCAAGGGGGCATTGCAAACACTTCTGTATTGATAAATGATTGGGAGCCAGAAAGCCTGATCTACTCTGGATCATCTAGAATTCTTCAGTAGGTTCTCTTCTTGCTGCTTACTCATGATCTTCAACACCTAGGCAACAAGGAGAATTTCTGAGGAGTTTGCAAAGGAACAAGATCAACATCTAATCTTGTTTCTAAGAATGCCCAATGCTCCATAGATAGCCATGCAGCAGTCAGAATTGTTGAAATGTTGGCAATCCGGTCATAAGACCTTCAAAAAACCAAGATCTTCTTCAAAAGATCTTACGTATGACATTGAGCTGTAGAACATCCCTACTTGATTCACAATGAACAAGATTTGTATACAGATGGTTGTGTGTGTGTGTGGGGGGGGGATCTGAAGAAGCCAGCAACCAGTCTAGTCAATTTAATTGCACAGAATGTAGGAAGGGAGTGAAGAATGGTAAATTGCCTTCTCAATCCCTGCGGGCAATGAGTTTGTTTCTTGAACTGTGAGGAGCAATTTCCCTTATTATTTTGAAGGTGCAAAGTATTGTAGCTAATGGTCCTCAAGTTAACTTTTTCCTTATTTAAACGTAGCTTCTGTCTAAATCAAGATTACTTCCTATCAAGTCCTGGAAAACCAGACAAGGAGAAACGAGATGGAGGAAGTTGGAGACTTAAGCAAAGGAAGCCAGGGGGGGCCGAGAGAGAGAGATGGATCCACACTGCAACCCAACCATAGAGAAAGAAAACAAAGACCAAGAAAAATTCAATTATTCCTTCAAGCAGAACATCCAAAGAGAAGCTTAGAGGACTGGAACATTAACAATTACATTAATGGACTCTATTTGGGCAGCAGAACACCTGAACTTCTTCTGTAATGGAGACTCAGAAGATCCAAAGAGTTGGCTTTGATTTAGTTCTTTTTCCTTTAGCCAGAGACATCATTTCTTTCAAGGCAGAATGTTGGTCCTGCAAAACCCTACTAGAGTCAACCCACTATGACACCTGCTGTGAAAGAAACTGTCAGAAATGACTTGGGGAAAACTCAGAAGTTATGTGTCCATCATGTCACAAGGGCTTCCCACTATTATGATGGGGAGATATTGTGACAAGACAGTATTCTTTCTTGTCTTCTACATCCTTTTTGCTGAATCACCTGAGGGAACCATGCCATTTTGCTTCCTGGCAAGCCCAGATTAGATTACGAACAGTTGCTCTTTTTTAAAAAAAATATTTAAAGCTGCCTGAGTTTGTTGGATGTTTCTTCACTATTATTGTTTGAGGAAATGTGAACAAAAGGTTTAGCATCAAACAGGAACTCTAGAATGAAGAAAAAGTTTCACGACAATTCAACCGAAGTACAAAGAGTTCCAAGAATGAATCTGAACTGAATGACTTTGCTTCCTGCAAAGGTTTCTCTACCTTTTCCTGTCTTTTATACCTTATGGGAGGGGCAAACGCCTCCCGGCCTTACTCCCGAGTCACCCCTTTCATCTCAGCTGCTCTCGCCTTCTAGCAGCTCTGTGCACACGTGCACTGGGAACAGGCTCCCCTTGTTCCTCTGCCGCACTGCTGCCAGACTCCGGAGGCTCCAGAGGCAGCACCCCACTCCCAGATGATCCTGGCCCCATCTCTGCATCGGACGCAGGACCCTCGTCCGAGTCCTCTCCAGACTCCCGGACTGATCCCCGTTCTTCCCCACTGTCCAATTCTGCTGCCAGCTTCACCGGCTTCCGGTGAACCACAACACAAGTCAGTTAATTTTCTTTCTAGTTCATTTGACACTTCTGTTATTGGGAGCACTTCACAGGAAAGAAAGGTGGGTGCTTATCTCGAGGGACTGTTTGAGATACATTACCGGCTGGGAATGAAAACAATTCCCAGCATTGCAATAAAATAAGACTTGTTTTTAAAATAAATGTGTGTGTAATTGCAGTCTAGGAAGCCTTGGTCAGAACAACTTTTTATTCAAAGCACAGGAATAAATATTCAAAATTGCTTGCAGATCAACAACAAATCCTGTCTGGACCAATTTCCCACCGCAACCCTGTGTATTGTTTGACCACAAATCCAACTTCTGGGAATCCATTGCCCAATGGAAGGAAGACTCAACTTCTGAGTCCACTTGTGTCTGTTTCCATCCCTACACCTCTGTTTTGCCAAGATACTGGGCTAATAATAAACTATTAATTACTTCATTTCTCCTGGAAAATGGCAGTGAATTGTTGTTGCGGGTGGTTTATTTTCTTTTAATACAGGCAATTGTGGCTTTTTTCATTGGGCCCAATTGAGGAACTTGGAGCTGACGTCACAATTCATTTTCTCCATGACTGATGAAGGCAGCTCTCCACATCACACAGTGCATACAAATCAGGGCGCCTTTCCCTGGTGCTGAGGGGCAGGCTATCCATCTTCAGGCCAAGCTCCTGAGCAGCAGAGAGGGAGAGAGAGGGAGAAAGAGAAAGAAAAAGGAAAGGGAGAGAAAAAAGAGAATGAGAAAGAGAAAAGGAAGACGGGGAGAATAAGAAACAGAAAAAGAGAAAGAAACAGAAAGAAAGAGAGAAAGAAAGAGAAAGGGAGGAAGGAAAGAAAGAAGAGAGGGAGAGAGGGGGAAGGAAGAAAGGAAGAGAAAGAAAGAAAAAAGAGAGAAAGAAAGAGAGGGAGAACTAGAAAGCAAGAGAGGAAAATGAAAGAAAAGGAAGAAAGGAAGGAAGAAAAGAAAGAGGAGGAGAGGGAGGAAGGAAGAAAGGACAAAAGAGAGAAAGAGAAAGAAAGAAAGAAAGAAAGAAAGGAAGGAAGGAAGGAAGGAAGGAAGGAAGGAAGGAAGGAAGAAAGAAAGAAAGAAAGAAAGAAAGAAAGAAAGAAAGAAAGAAAGAAAGAAAGAAAGAAAGAAAGAAAGAAAGAAAGAAAGAAAGAAAAGGAGAGAGAGGGAGAAATAGAAAGCAAGAGAGAAAGATGAAAGAAACGGAAGAAAGAAAAAGAAAGAAAGAGGAGGGAGAGGGGAAAGAAAGAATGGAGAAAGAGAATGAGAGAGAGAGAGAAAGAAAGAGAGGGAGGGAGGGAGGAGAAAACTGACTTTCAGCAATTGTTTCAACCAATTTGCTTCAATGGCTTGATCCAAAGATTGCCACTGTCATTGCATGACGTTTGCACAAGCCGATGCTGAAACTCTTCTCTCTCTTCCTCCAAACAGGAAGAGGCCCAGGACCTGTTTCTAGGATGGTCCACTCAGAAAAATGTTTCCCCACTCCAAGAGCTCAGCTACCCACCATATCTGTATGTTCCTGCACCCTGCAGAACCCGAGCAGCTACACATCAGGGATAAAAGTGCACACCACATTAACAAACAAACTTTATTTAACATTTTTTTTGATACATCAATACATAGATTGCCACCTCCAAGCTTAAAAACAAGTCTTGCCTCAGTTTCTCCATATGGAAGAAGGAACGTTAAACAGAAGGTGGAACAGATCAGATTGGTTTTTGCAGGTGAGGGAGGAAAGGGAGGGAAGGAGGAAGTGTTAGAAGGGATGGAGAGAGGAAGGAAGGAAGGAAGGAAGGAAGGAAGGAAGGAAGGAAGGAAGGAAGGAAGGAAGGAAGGAAAGGACAGATAGAAGGAAAGAGAGAAAGAAGGAAGAAAGAAAGGGAGGGGAGGGAGAGTGGAGGAAGTGGTAGAGGGGTTAAGAGGGAGGGAGAGAGGAAGGGAGGGAAGGACAGATGGAAGGAAGGGAGAGAAAGGGAGGGAGGGAAGAAAGGGAGGGAGGGAGGAAGTGGTAGAAGAAAGGGTTATAAGGGATGGAGAGAGGAAGGAAGGGAAAGACAGATAGAGAAGGAAAGGAGAGAAAGAAGGAAGAAAGGAGGGAAGGGAGGGAAGGAGGAAGCAGTAGAATGGTTAAGAGGGAGGGAGGGAAGGACAGATGGAAGGAACGGAGAGAAAGAAGGAAGGGAGAGAAAGAAGGGGGAGAGGGAGGGAGGAAAGGGAGAGAGGAACTGGTAAAAGAAAGGGTTAGAAGGGATGGAGACAGGAAGAGAGGGAGGGAAGGACAGATGAAAGGAGGGAGAGAAAGAAGGAAGAATGAAAGGGAGGGAGGGAGGAAGTGGTAGGAGAAGGATTCGGAGGGAGGGAGGAAGATTAGGTTAGTTCTTCAGAAAATAGGGAATACGCAGAAGGATCACTACAAGGCCCTGAAATATCCAGAGAGCAACTGAAAAGGGAGAAAAGGCCGGTTCCTCTACGGATTGGGGCCTCGGCAGGCGTCCTGCGAGCCCATCTCCATCTGTGAGCCCCGAGCGGCTGAGGCAGGGGTGGCACTTCCCAGCGGGAGTGAATAAGGCAAGGTCTGGCGCCCGAAGAGTTCCAGGGTGACCGCACTGAGGAAGGCGGGGATGCTGTTCTGTTGCAGGAGGTGAAAGTCGATCAGGTCACGGACCGTCTGCGAAAATTCGGTTTCCAGCAACTGCATCTTTGCCCCAGAAGCCTGCGCGGGAAAACAAAACAAGAAAACAAAACAAAAACACACACACACAAAAAAAAAAAAAAACAGAGAAAAGAAAAGAGAAAGGAAAGGAAAACCATTATTTACCCAATGAGGCCATTTCCCCCTCCAAACCGTATTTATGTTGTGGCGTGTTTGCTGTTGCTATCCAATTCCAATCAAGGTAATTTTATCTACTGCTGGGCAGGTGTTCAACACACAATTTAATTGGGCCATTATTAAAGCTTCTGCATCTCCACAGTCTCTGAACAATAATACCCCACGCACCAGCCTCAGGTGAATAATGAATTACCCAGCGGTGGAAGAAGGCGGAAAATGTTTTGAAAACTAACTTGAAAGGATCCGTCAAGTGAAGAGGGGCAGGAGAAGAGAGGGCCGCGGAAGGCGATCGATCAAGAATGCCGATTCCCACGGGGGGCCAAGCGATAGACAGACATCTCTTTCCCCTGTCCCAGAAAAGATGGATTGTCTTAACCCATCAATGGCTGCCTCCTCCTCCTCCTCCTCCTCCTCCTCGCCATTCTTCTCCCCAGCTTTCCCTCGCTTGGGAAGATCTGATAATCCAACTGGAAGGGTCTACGACAACTCGCCGTGAGCAACTTTCCGCGGGCACAAGAGTTACACTAAATATCAAAGAAACAGTGGAATAGAATCATGAAAGAAAAGGACGCTAAAGGAAGGACAAAATGAAACGTGGAGGACAACCATTAAAACAATTGTTTTAAATAATAATATTGAATTTTCCCGCAGCAAATTGGCCATTGTGGCCAGTTGTCCCTTTGCACAACTGGAGACCTCGCTTCCATTATATTTCTAAACGACTCCGCTCCAACCACAAGACATGAGAGATTCTTCTAATCAGGGAAGGCATCTCTTCAAAGGAGATTGAAAGCTTCCCAAGATCAGCCTGGGAAAATGGTAGGAGGTTTGTTCGGAAGCCCAACCTCAGCTGAAGGGGACTATTGGAGTTATTTATAACTCCACTCAATATACGGTTCAAATGATACATTTATACACTGTGATTATCCAGTTCTTAAGATAAAGGTAAGGGTTTCCCCAATCCCGTTCTGCCCAACTCTAGGGCACAATGCTAATCTCTGTGTCAGGATTCCGGCAGTGACCCCCATTTAAATCATGAATCTCGAGCCAAACTTCCAAAACTTAAAAAGGATTTATTGAGAGTTAACATGCCGGCACCGCCTGGGTGTAGCCGGCTCTGAGACACATAATTCTTTGAAAACATTTAAGGAATGCAGTTTCGGTTTTGCCAGCTGCTACGCTGCTTCCCCCCCCTTTCTTGGCCGAGACAGCCAGCATTGTCCAAATACTTCTATGGGCATGTGGCTAGGATGGCTATATGCCAAGGCTCATGAAACGCAGTTACTTTCCTACCAAAGTGGTACCTATTTATCTACTTGCATTTGCATGCTTTTGAACCGCTAGGTGGACAGGAACTGGAGCCAGGAATGAACCCATCTGTCAACTTTCAAGCTGACAAGCTCAGCATCTTTAAGCACGGAGCCATCCACGCCCCTCTTATATAGTTCTACAACTACACAATTATGTAGGACATTTATATAGTTATGTAATTATATATCCCATATATATATACCTAGTAATTATATAGTTTTATAACTATAATTGTATTGTTGTGTAATTCAGTTAGATAATTCAATACAGCTTCAAGTTACACTTCAATTATAACTCCATAACTCAATCCCCTTGAGTTATTTGTAAACAACAATAAAGGCAGAATAGAAATAAAAATGAACAGATAATAAATAAATAAAACTTCTGCGGAGATATGATCGAATGGATATTTGCCACAACTGGATTTTGATTGTGAATTAATTGGAATGGAAGAAAAAGCATCGAATACAGGTTTAATTTGTGGATATTTAAATTAAAACTTTCGGAGGGTTTGTGGAAGGTGGTACATTCTTGGCTTGTAGACATCCTCCACCATCTTCCGAGCTTGGGTCTTCTCCATCCATTGGCTAAAAATTCCAAACTGCCCAGAGTCAATGACTGAGATGGGCGGCTATGGAAATTGAATGGACCAAGTTAGAAATGAGAAATGTCTTAACAGTGAGAACAATTAATCAACGGAATGGTTTCCCTTCAAAGGTTGTAGAGGTTTTCACAGGAGGTTTTCAAGAAGAGACTGGACAACCAGCCTGGAATGATATAGGATCTGCTTGAGCAGTGGGGTTGGGATAGAAGACCTCCAAGGTCCCTTCCAATTCTGTTGAATGAATGAATGCATAAAAATGCCCAGAATCAAACTTAAAGCTTTTAGACGCAATCGATTCTTTGCCGCTGATTTGCCTTCTTTTCCTCCAATGCAAAACCTATTTCTAATCCCGCCAGCGCTTCTAGAGAGTGTCTTTTCTAACACACCCGCAATAAATGCACAATTGGCTGCCTGCGACAAGGTGGGCTTCCACATTTCGACTCTTGGCATCCTTCAGAGGAGCCTTTAGCACAACTGCCTTTCTGCTTAAGACAAGATTCACTCTCCTTGGGGAGAGGAGGAGTGCCTCATCCATCTTCCTTTTAACACTAGAAACTGGTAAATTATTCAGGGCTTTAAATATAAAAGCCGGCTGGGGAATTCTGGGAGTTGAAGTCCACATATCTTAAAGTGGCTGAGGTTGAGGCACACGCTGCCCTAGACGAAGGATGTAAAGTTGTAAACGCAAGGATGAATATTTGAACACGGCAGAGATGCATTTGCAAGCCAGCTCCAATCCCGACCCTGTTAAAGTAGCCATCTTCAGCCTTTTAGGGTCTTACTTCTTGTACTGGCAGACATTTCATGACCAGGCAAGACAACATCACCAGGGCAAGGGGATGTGCTGGTGATTTATACAGTCGTTTGCTTTGCCAGGTGTGGTTTCTTCCTTGGAAGCTCATCTGGTTGCAACATCTTCTACCTGGACTCTATGGCCAAAGCAAGATAGAGTGGAATGAAACTGATGGGGGCAACTGAGCATTGTCATTCTGAGCTTGGCTTCTGGTCACTCTGGGCCAGCTTCTCACTGACAAGGAGGCCAGGGGGCCAGTGGAAGGAGAGGACCTCCATGGCCATCATCTCACTTGCAAGGTCCTATTCTGGTATTGTAACCTTGCCATGAAGGTAGTGTTGAGACTCATGGTTGATGTTCCTTCTCTTCATTACCTTGTTCCTTCTTTCCTATAGGCCAGTGGGAAATTGCAACCTTAACATCACCATCCTTAAAATCCAAGGCACCATCTTTCTAATCTCCAAAATATATTCTGGAAGCTTACGTGGATTGAGTCCATGTCCGGTTAGCACCTGATTGAAGCTCAAGATCCATCATGGAGAAACCAGCACCCTTTCTGCAGATTTTAGGCCAAGTCAATGTACCGTGATGAGTTTTCTATGAATGTAGCAATCCATATGATCTGTCCAATCTCTTCTTAAAAACATCCAGTGTTGGAGCATTTACAACTCCTGGTGGCAGGCTGTTCCACTGCTTAATTCTTCTCACTGTCAGGAAAGTCCTCCTTAATTCTAGATTGGTTCTCTCCTTGATTAGTTTCCGCCCATTGCATCTTGTTCCCCCTTCAGGTGCTTTGGAGAATAGCTTGACCCTCCTCCCAAGATCCTATACAGAGCCTACGTCAACTGGGGGAAACCATGTGGCACAACTGTAGTATAAAGGCATAGTTTTTATTTTAAGAAATGTTTTTGCTTGGTTTTGAGGCTCTTCTGCTTCTGCCTTAAATACCCCAAAGCTGTTTTGATGGCTCACAAGAGTTTTCATGCCCTTGCCACAAAAGATGCCTCACGTCATTTGGGAAGACCTTCTCCAATACCTCCAGAAGGTCATTTCCAGAAGTTGCTGGAACATCTCAAAGGGACATGAAGAGACCTCAAAAAGGCAAGCTCCTTTTCTTCTTACACCCAGTGAGCCAAAATAGCATTGCCAGTTCAAATCAAAGCACTTAAAAGACTGTTCACTTCGCACAGACCTAGGAGCAAATTCACAGGGTTAAATCCTGTCTTGCTAATTTTTTTCACACATCTGCTCTCTTCTTGGAACATTTCCTTCCATCCCATTCTCGTATGACAACACTTGTCCAGCTCTATTTTCCGAGTTTGGTTTCTTGTTTCCTAAATCCCAATTCAACCTGACTTAGATCCTTGTTGCAGACCTCGAAACCGATGTTAAAAGCAATATTTTTCTTTCTCTTCGTTTTACATCCTCCCCCCTCTAGCTTTGACCTTTTCGCTGGAAAATCCGTTGGGTTTTTTTCTTTCTCCTCCTTCCCCTCTTGCTTAACATTCTGAGATCTTTCTAAATGTCAGTAGGCTCACTGTCCATGCACAACAGTCGTCTCTGGAAACACAAGGCTGCTTCTTCAGACAAACCCCTGCTGGAATTTTGATGTTAAAAATGAAAGGCTGGGGAAAAGAAGGGAGGAAAAATGGTGGGTTGTTTTTTTTTTTTGGGAAAAAGGGAGGTGAACAATTTCCCCTCTGATTCTAAGAAGGACACAAGAGGATCCCCTCCTCAAACAACAGCCCCTTTCTCCTCTAAAATTGGGGGGGTGGGTGGGTTAGAAGGCAAAAAAAGAGGAAGAAGAAGGTTCTAAATAACGAGAGAAATCCAGACGTGGTCAAAATAATTCCAGCTTCAGAAAGGACATGTTTGTGCTTAGATCCCAATGGCTCCAAATTCTATTTTTCTTGTAGATGTTTTTTATTTCTTCTGGTTATGCGTTGGTGGATAGTTAGTCCAAACATCAGACTGACCGCTATTCCCTGCTGGGCGTTTCAATTATTTGGGACACTGTTGGTTGATTTATTGATTTATGACACTGTTTTGACACTGAGCTGCTTCTTAGGGCTCAAGGCCACTGACACAAAACAGGGCTTGAAGAAACGAGAAGGAGTCCGCAGCCCGTCAACCAGGGTATATTCTAGAGGATGATCAATAGCAGCAACGCATCTCACCTTGCACTGAAATGTGAAGGCATAGCAGAAGACTATAACTAGTTAAGCTGCTTTTTGTGAAATAAGTAGAAAAATGTCCCAGGTATGTAAGAATTCCTGAAACAGTCACAACGTTCACGATTTCCAGAAGCATCTTCTGATCACCTTCCCAAGTGGTGAAGAACCAAGACAGTAGAAGGGCGATGAGAAGAAGACGTCACAAAAAGGAGCTGTAGACTCCTGAAATGTCAAACAGGTGAGTTCTAAAGAGTTGTATGTTTGCTCTAAACTTTTTACTCTGAAAGGAGGGGCGAGAGAAACACTGTGATCAAAGTTCCTCCTCCCCTCCAAATCTCAACTCTTTAATCAGCTTCCTCCAAATATCAGGTCCCCAGGAAGAAGTCAATCATTTCTAATGAAAGGCAAGTTGCAAGAGAAATTAAAAACGGGAAAGGAGGAATATGGATCATGGGATATGGGGATGGTGACAGTTTTTGGGAGATGGCTCAGCACGTTGGGTGATTTTTAAATCTTAGCAACTGATAGGTCTTGATGTCTCAAGTGACATTATCATGCTACAAACATCTCCTGCCCCAGGACGGTTCAACAATTCAAGGATGCTTTGCTTTCTATCCATCAAAGAAAGACGTGTTTTCTACATTAAGCCTTTCACTCCTTGTACGACTAACTTCTTGTCTACAATATTTCTTTTGTACAATGAGAGTGGCTGGCTGGTGTTGTTTTTACACACACACACACACAATTATAATTGCTTTTTGCCGAAACCTCTGACCTTGTGTTGCCAGCTTGATATATAAAGTGAACTTACGATGCAAAAAGGACGTTATTTCCAGCCAAGGAAAAAGCTATTTTTTACCCCAGAATTGGGTTGGAAACTGGAAAATAAACTGAGTAAAAAAAGGGGAGGTTGGAATCGGCAAAGACCAATGTGAAGTTCTAAGCAAGCTTTCTGGCCAACCTAGGTTCTTCTCATCATTTGCAAACCAGCATTCCCTTTGGTCCTGAGGACTCTCAAGGATGGGGAGGGGAGACCTGCACAAAAACCAGAAGAAGATGAAGACCCTGGAGGAAAGACCCACACTCAATTTCTATATGACAGTGCCACGAAAGCAGCCTTTTCAGGTCAAGAATGAGATGGAAGTAGCATCGAGGTTACACGATTTGTCTGACTGCCATCAAGCTACAATTCTCCAACCAAGTTGATTTAGAGATACTGGAATAGGGGTGCAGCTTCATCCGAAGGTTCCCCGCCCCTCTTCTGAGAAAAGAGCTCCAGGGGTATCCGTCTCTTCGTGGAATAAGATGCTTTTATGTCTCTAAGTTGATGGTCAGAGGATCAGGATGTGGCACAGATGCTGAAATACCTCCGATCCAGAAGACCAGCTGAGTAGGAAGCCACCAATAACACACCTTATGGTTCTCCCCACCAACATTAGTTTTCTTCTCGCTCTTTTCCTTAGCTTGCATAAACACACACACACACACACACACACACACACACACACACACAAGTATATAATGATGAAAAACCAGTTGAAGCTCTCCACTCAAAGTATTTACTTCCATGATTCACAAGGCAGGTGGGCTGGTGAAGACCTCAAGTTCTACCAGCTGCCTGCTTTAAATCATCTCCCTTGTTTTCCATGACACGCTCATCTCTTTGAAAGGGACCGTGGGGGTGAAGCTAAACCAGGGTTATGGGAGTCAGGAGGGGGAACACAAGAGAGGCTGGCATCTCAGGAAGGGGGAGCAACGGCTTCACAATGGCACAGAAGATCCACGGGGAATGATTAATCCATTGAGTTGGGTTTCCCCCCACGTTCTTCCAAGAGGAAAGGAGGGTGACAGAAAAACAATCCCCACGAAGGGAAGCAGCCGAAGAACAAAAGAAATGGAGCTCAACGGAAGCAGATGTTTCCACCACCTAGATCGGGGTTAACCCTACTGACTGGTAGCATCTCCATTCAGAAGGATGAGCACTGAGTCATGTGGATCAGGCTGACACACAAGGAAGAGCTTTCACACAAGGAAGGGAAGCAATTATGAGCGTTTTTTCTCTCTCTCTCTCTCCAAAGAGCTCACCATTTCAAAGAAGGCCTGCTCAGGCTGGAGTAGCAAACCTCATCTGCACTTCACACTAGGTTTTGTCATCTTTGCTCTTCTAAGTTCTGATTTCATCGCAGCTTCGTGCCCTGAGGCAGAACTTCGATATACATTCGGAAACAAGAATAGCAATATGTGTTTTGACACTTTCAGGCAAAGTCACCGACGTTGAGCAGAGGAGGTGGGTCTAGCAAAGAAAGAGAGGGAAGAAGTCCCTGCTTGAACAGGATAACAGAGTTGGGAGGGACCTTGGAGGTCTTCTAGTCTAACCCCCAGCTCAGGCAGGAGGCCCAGACAAATGAATCTCCAATTTCTTCTTAAAAACTTCCGGTATTGGAGCATTCAAAACTTCTGGAGGGAAGTTGTTCCACTGGTTGATTTTTTCTCACAGCCAGGAAATCCCTCCTTAGCTCTAGGTTGCTCCTCTCCTTGGTTACTTTCCATCCGTTGCTTCTGGTCTTGCCTTTGTTTGGAATGGTCTAGGGTTTCCTGCCAGGGCAGGGGTTGGGCTAGAAGACCTCCAAGGTTCCATCAAATTTTGTTATTCTATTCTATTCTATTCTATTCTATTCTATTCTATTCTGTTCTGTTCTGTTCTGTTCTGTTCTGTTCTGTTCTGTTCTGTTCTGTTCTATTCTATTCTATTCTATTCTATTCTATTCTATTCTATTCTATTCTACTTACTCTGTATTCTATTCTATTCAGTTCAGTTCTGTTCTGTTCTATCCTATTCTATTCCTATTCCTATTCTATTCCTATGCATCCATCAATCTATCCTGACCCATGTTGACCTCAGAAGCAATCAGATAGCACAACAGTCCCTTTTTGTTGAATAAACTTAAAAGGTCTCCTTTGAAACAAGATGGGCCATATTTTTCTGATTTTAACAGCTATCACTGGCTTCGGTGTTTCCTCCAGGATTGCAGGTTGACTTGGGAAACGATTCAACAGATCAGCAAGCCATGCCTGGCAGAAAACAGAAGAGGAACCGCTGAGAGGATCAATTAATTTGACAGCTTTCAATGATATTTTTCTCTCCAAGTGAGGAGAAATTCATTACTGTGCTAATACTTGGAAGCTGGGAGTCATATGGAGCTGAACTGAAATTCTCTTCTCGCTCCAGTGACCTGCTGCTTTCTCCAGACTGAGCGGTGAAAAACCCAAAGTTAATTTCAGCATTTAGAGTGGAGGGTGTCCAACCTTGGCAACTTTAAGGCCTGTGGACTTCAACTCCCAGAATTCCCCAGCCACAGGTCTTAAAAGTTGCCAGCCAAGGTTGGAGACCCTCCTGATTTAGAGCAACAATTGACGTGAGCAGGCTGATGAGTGAGTGACAGCCAGGAATAAATTGCGTTCAAATGACATTCCTGTTGCTTTTGATCTGATTGTCCTCTGCTCACCATCTTTCACGAAAGAGGTCTCAACGGTTCCATCAATCAACCCATGGAACAGAAGTTGCCTTCAGAAGTTGTGGGAGCTTCATCACCGGAGGCTTTCAAGACGAGACTGGACTGCCATCGGTCAGAAATGGTGTGGGGTCCCATGCTTGGGTGGGGGTGTTAAGGTCTTGGGATTTAAGAGCCGACCAGCAGTGAAGCTGACCAGATGTGGCTGATGCAATAGGAATGAATCAGCATAGCATGAGTATTTCCCTTTAAGACTGGGGGTGGGTTCTATCCCTTTAAGAGGTGTTTATATAAAGGCAGCCATTAGAGGGCGTGTTCTCTCTCCTTGTATCCGGTATCCATTGCAGAGTTCTCCGTGTAGAGTTAAGAAGAAGAAAGGTTGCTTGTAAGGTATTTGCCTACCACATACATTTCTGTATATAACTGTTGTAGATAAACCACTGTTAAATGTCTAAGTCTCTGTATGCTGTGTTTTGTTCCTGGGTTGTCTCATACCGGTAGTCACGCTGCAAATGCTCTGACAGGGGGAGTTGGATTAGATGACCTACAAGGTCCCTTCCAACTCTGTTAATCTCTCCATTTTCAATTTGGCTGGGGAGTTGCATCTTGGATACTTCCCAAAGATCCAGAAGTGAAATGTCTCCTCAAATCTAGGCGTGAAAGTAGCAACCCAAGCTTCCCGTCTGCTGAAAGTTGGGAGCGTGACCTGAAGGTTCATTTCTGCAATTATGAACGTAGAAGATGCCCAGATATCATCTCAACCATTGTATTATTGCCAATCGGGCCATATGCATCCCAGATTGTGAAGCATCTGTCACATCGCATGTCTCCTCTGAGCTCCATCCTTGCTACCAATTTATTGGAGAAATCCCATCATCTCCACCAATCCCTCATATTGATTACTCTACCTCCCCTATGGGATAAGGGATCATATCCAACTTTCATGGGGAAGAAGGCAGGCTTGGTGGCTGCTTCCAGAGTCCAATGTTATATTTTTTTCTTGTTTTGATCCTTCTGGCAACAACAAAATAGTTCATTAGCCACAACCCGAAAGGCACTAAATCACTCAGCAGCCCTCAAGCATCTTTAACATCTGGCCTTTCTCGCTGCATCAGTTCTTCCAGCAATCATCTCTAGTGCTGAAGTAGACAACCTGTTAGCTCTTGAAAAAGGACCACAAAAAGGGACGAGGTAACCGGAGGAACATCAGCGTGATCTTTGGTCTTGGAGTGCCAGAGAAACAGGAAGAAGAATGGCAAGCTTTCTACAAGGGCCTTCCATTTATCCTGGTTTTGGACTGTTGCGTGTCTTTGGATGGGGCTTTGCTTGCAACGAGTTCAACCATATATACAGTCAGTCCTTGACTCATGTCCACAATGGGAGCAGAATTTCTATGGCTAAGCAAGATGGTTTTTAAGTGAGTTCTGATTTTAAGGAGCATTATTTTGGCCATAGTTGTTAAGGGAATCAGAAGAACAGAGTTGGAAGGGACCTTGGAGGTCTTCTAGTCCAACCCCCTGGTCAAGCAGGATACCCTAGACCAGTGATCCCCAACCTTTCTTATGCCGCAGCCCGGTATCCCCAACCTTTTTTATGGCGCGGCCGGTACCGGCATTAGCTGGCGCCGCCATCTTTTTGATGAAAAAGTGCTTCCGGTGAGCTTTCACCCAGAAAAGCTCACCGGAAGCACTTTTCATCAAAAAGATGGCGGCGCCAGCAAACTAGTGGCCCGGTAGGACTTGTTCCAGGACCAGTACCGGTCCGCTGGACCGGTGGTTGGGGACCCCTGCCCTAGACCATTTCAGACAAATGGTTATTCAGTCTCTTCTTGAAAACCTCCGGTGATGGGTGTAATAAAACAGCCATCCATCCATCCATCCATCCATCCAAACTTCTGGAGTCAAGTTGTTCCACTGGTTAATTGTTCTCACTGTTAGGAAGTTTCTTCTAAGTTCCAGGTTGCTTCTCCCCTTGATTAGTTTCCATCCGTTGCTTCTTGTCCTGCCTTCTGGTCCTTTGGAAGATAGCTTGACCACTCTCTTCTTTCTGGAAGCTCCTCAAATGCTGGAAGACTGGCCTGTTCATCATGTCTCCCCTGGTCCTTCTTTGGACTTCTCAAAAATGGTGTAGGGTCTCCTGCTTGGACTAGATGACCTACAAGGTCCCTTCCAATTCTGTTAATCTGTTATCTGTTATTTTCCATAGACCAGACATGCCCAATTCCTGCCACTGTTCTTCATAGCTAAATATCTATGGAGCTTCTCAGTCATCCAGGCCATGGTTGCCCCAAAGGTGTTTTATTTACAAAAGGCAACTGGACTTTCTGGTTTTTCTTTGAAGACGTTTCACTTCTCATCCAAAAAGCTTCTTCAGCTCTGATGGAATGTCAGAATGTCCAGTTGCTTTTTTGGGACATTTTTTGACAGTTTTAGCCTTCAGTCCTCTTCACTGCCATTCCCCCTCACTGCAACAGCCTTCCCTGCAATTGTTTTTTTTTTAAAAAATAAATTTTTATTGAATTTTTCACCTTTAAAAAACAAATTCTATATACATTTTTGCAGTTGTTTGTAGCATCAATTATTCCATTTTCCTGTACATACATACATAATTTACAATTATGCTTTTATCCTTTTACTTTTACGTTATTTTTTCTTTTTATTGTCTAACCAGACATACCATTTTCCCCAGATTGTTGACGGTCGTTAAACGAATCTGGCTACCCACCCACCCCGACTCTGCTTGTCAGCAGATCTCAAAAGGCAATCACAAAACCCCAGGAGGTTGCAACTGTCACACATAATTTTTAAGAGGCAGTTAAATCCCATCCAAACTACAACCTGGCAATCATCTCCTCTTCAACTCCCTCCTCCTGCCCCTCCTTCCTGACGCTCATTAGATGCCAGCTGCCTCTGAAAAGGGTTTTATCGGGGTTTAGCCGGGCGAGCAGCCTCAAGTGCTGACATCCACCCCAGCCCTCTCCTCGTTATCCTTGAGTCGCTTTTGGATAACGCAGCAAGGAAAAAAGGAACTGGAAACCAAACGCACCAACAAGCAAGGCGACACAATAAAAATAAAATGCCACCGAAGAATCACAATGGCTGTTGCATCGTAATGCCCGGATCAGACTTTGAACAGGGAAAACGGATTTGCTTGTCACGCAATGAGTCGAAAAAATAAAATAAAAATAAAACAGGCAATCCTTGACTCACAATAACAACTGGGATCAGATGTTCCACTGCCAAGTAAGACACTTGTTAAGTGGGTCGTGCTCTTTTTTTTTTTTTTTCCTTTTGCAACAGTTGTTCAGGGAATCAGTGCGGCAGTTGAGCGAACCATCTGGTCATTAAGCGGATCTGTCATGCCCCTGGTGGAGACTGACTCTGAGGGAGAGGAGGAAAAGCTGACAGGGAGTGGAAGTGTGGCTCCGGGGGTTATGGAGGAGGCTGGGGAAGGGCAGAGGCCAGCTGGGTAGTCAGAGGAGGACCCAGGCCCATCCCCTCTCCATCCTAGGGCATGCAGGGAAGAGAGGATAAGGGAGAGACATGGTCTACTGGGGAGGAGAGGGCCTTGATCCCCTTCATGGGCTGCAGCTGTGACAACTGAATAAGAGGACGGACATGCGTACGAGTGAACGCTGGAAACAAAGCGTGGAAATATCTCTAGTTTATGGTTCCTCTCTGAGTTTGGCGTCCTTCCCAGTGTGTGTTATCTGTGGACGTCCTCCAGCCCTTATCTTCCCTGGTTTGTGTTGCTTTTTTTCCTCCTTCTCGTAACTGTTTGTGTGGGATTTTTTTGTCTTCCGTCCAAGATATTCGGAGCTTGGAAGCAAAGTGAAGGAATAAAAGGAGTTTCACCTGTTTTCTGTGACTGTGTTTGTTTTGTATCCCACCCTGGGTCATCCCAGGATCTGGATTCCCTCATTGATTCTGCTTGTTGGAATCTGTCTGGGAAGGTCACCAAGCGGGGATCATGGGACCCAGGATGCTGCAACCTGTCAACTTGTAAAACATTCCCACACTTGTTTCCAAGTTGCCATGGGAAAGAGAGGGGGAAAGGGGACTGGAGAGGCACGCGGCAAATGAACTCAGAAGCACATTCCAACCTTATCTTTAAAAAGATTGTAGCTAAGTTACTGGAGATTTTACCCCGGAAAAACTTTAATTGGAGAACGTGATGGATGACATCTAATCTGTGTACGTGCTTAATTGGAGAAACTGGCACACCCAGGGGGAAGTGGGGGAACCAGGGTCACGGATGACTGTAATTACATATGCCAGAATTGGCTTCATACAGGTCATGCCAGTATGTCACTCCTAACAAATTCTCTGAAGTTTTTTGAAGTTTGGCTCGAGGCTCATGATTTAATTAGGGCGATCGCTGGAATCCTGACACAACCGTAATAAATGCATGTCGGTTGCCATGGGCTTGAATTTTGTTCATATGACCATGGGGATGCTACAATGGTCATAATTTGAGGACCCGTTCCAAGTCACTTTTTTTTTCCACTGCCGCTGTAACTTCAAACTAAACTAATGGTTGTAAATTAGAAGACCGCCTGTACTAAGACAACACTGCCTGGTGGGTTAAGGATTGAGGGGAGGGGGGGTTCTCCAAACTGCACAGAATCTTAGCTAGGGGCTCTCCGTAACCCCCAGCAGCCCTCCCCTGAAAACACCTCCTCATTCATCCTCCCTTCCATCAGTTACAAGGATCCCTTCCTGGTAATAAGGAGAGAGTGACCTCTACGCGGATAGCACTCTGTATATTATTCACAGCCAGAGGATTCGAGGTCGCCACTGGGGAAGACAGAGAGGGAGAAATTGCTGGGGAACCTGTCTAAACCGTTATATTTTAATTCACACACCGGTGTAGCTTCCTCTTTGCACGGTTGATGCATGGCTGATGTTTTCTAGGATTATCCATTCTGTCGATTGCTTTTTTTTTTTTTTGCAATGCAAGCTGCTTCCCACCTCTTTTTTAAAAAAAAATATTTTATTTTTTGGCTATTTCCTCAGCTGGCGGTAGGGGGATGCCATTAGCATCAGGAAAAGAGAGGAGGGAGGAGGGAGGGAAGTGGGCAATTTTGGCCCTTTCTTATTCCTTCCCCCCACTTCCCTCCTCCTCCTCCTCCTCCTTCTCCTCCTCCTCCTCCTTTCCTATTCCAGCAGGAAGAGTCATGTTCTCCATGCAAGCCACCTGCTAAACACACCAGGGCTTAGAAAATGTAGCCAATGCAGGCTTAACAGCGGCTCAAGTTGGATCGATCGCGTACAGGGATCAAACAGAATGCAAAGTTTCTCCCCCCACCCCCAGTTTGCAATTAAAGCTACTAATGTCCATCTCCTATGAAACCAGGAAGGGAGTGGGAGATGGGGGCCCTCTGAAAAGGAAAAAAAGGACGGCGCCTCCAACAGGAGGCAGACAGATGCTGAGAGCAACGTTGCTACTTTCATGAATTTTTGAAGAACGTTGAAGGCCGCTGATGACATTTCTGATTAGGGCAGGAAGTGTCAACTTTGCCCTCCACCCTCTGGGGCCAAAGGAAGCCATTCATGTTTTGCAAATAGAGATGATAGAGAAGGAGGAGGAGGAGAACAACAACTGAATAATAGAGTTGGAAGGGACCCTGGAGGCCTTCTAGTCCAACCCACTGCCTAGGCGGGAAACCCTACACCACTTCAGAAAAAGGGCTGTCCAATCTCTTCTTAAAAACTTCCAGTGTTGGGGCATTCCCAACTTCTGGAGGCAACTCATTCCACCGATTGATTGTTCTCATTGTCAGGAAATTTCACCTCAGTTCTAAGTTTCTTCTCTCCTTAATTAGTTTCCACCCATTGCCTTCAGGTGCTTTGGAGAATAGCTCGACCCCCATCTTCTTTGTGGCAACCCCCCAAATACTGGAATACTGCTATCATGTCACCCCTATTTCTTCTAATAAGAAGGGAACTGAAGTCATTTGTAAAATCAGGTCCGCTTGAATCTTGGATGGATGCTCTAGATCCGAGCGATGGTAGTGTCTTCCTTTCACAAGCATCTCCCTAAATGTTGTTGCTTCCCCAACTGGTTCATTTCCCATCCATCGGCATGCTTATCCTGACAGCGCCAATTCATCCAACCCATTTCAAAAGCATTCGTTGGGTTTTAGAAGCGTTTGGGCAATTGTTGGCCAAACCCCAGGTTTTAAAGATGAATTTAAAAGGAATAAAAGGGAAATTACCACCCACATTGTATGTGTGTGTGTGTATTGGAATTTGTAGCAATGGGATGGGGAAATGGCCAGCAGAGTAATTTGATGAAAATGGACAGATTTATGACAGCAGACTGCAATGGTTAGTCAGAAACAGCTGCATCCGGTGACTGCATCTATCAATTTTCCTTTATTTCACAAATAGGCTTAAATGATTTTAAAAGAGAAATGGTTAGTACATGTGAACAGTGGAAGGAAGAGGGAAATTGTGGTTTGTAATTCCCGGCAGAAGAACTCGGCAAAGCAGCTCTGAAGTCCACTTTTGGGTACTGATCTCCAGGGCAAGTAGGAAGGAAGGAAGGAAGATGGCAGAACAATATCCGAGTAGGAAGGAGGGAGATAGAACGATCTATCAATGTTGGTATTCTTCCCATCCCATTTTTTAAAAAACTGTCAATAGAAGAGAATATTTATAGCTCAGGGCTGAACTGTGGGGTCCTTGGTGCTCTCTGAGCTTGGTGGTTTTCTTGAAGACGTTTCATGACCCAGCTAGGTAGTATCATCAGTGCTAGAAAGGAGTGGGGTTTGTGGATGGAGAAGGAGAAAAGGAAGAGAAAGGAGGAGAAGGAAGAGGAGGAGGAGGAAAAGGAGGAGAGGAGAGGAAAAGAAGGGGGAGGAGGAGAAGGAGGGGAGGAAGAGGACTGTGGGGTCCTTGGTGCTCTTTGAGCTCGGTGGTTTCCTTGGAGACGTTTCATGACCCAAGTGGTAACACTGTGCTAGAAGGGAGTGGGTCTGCGGATGGACAGAAGGAACTTGGTGCTCTCTGAGCATGGTTGTTTTCAGCTAAATTCTATGACTAGGGGCATCGTAATAAGTGTGCTTGGTGGATGAAAAATGAGCCAGTTGGGATAGAAGTGAGCATGTGCTGGGAAAGGAGGTAAACTTTGCTGATTCACAAAATCATATGGAAGGGGAGGTTCTTGACACTTGTCAGATTGTGGTTCCCATGAGAGCAACCGTGTCCTCCCCAAGTTGCTATCCAAGATGAGCAAATTCTCAGCATGTTCTGACTGCAGAGGTAGGAGCTGCCATACTCACCTTGGAAGAGGCCATTAGTATGTATAGCAAGTTGGAGAGAAGCAAGATTTTTTTTCCCTCCTGGCCAATTAAGAGTCAGCCTGCTGTGACCTGGATGGCAATGTTTTCTTTCTATCAAGCGCTCAGTTTTGTGGATACAAAGGTTAGCAGGCCTCTCAAAAGACCTGTCCGAAGGTATCCTTGAAGAGGACAGTGAGGACTATGACCAGGGGCAACATAAGAAGACCCTACATCCTACAGTGGTACCTTGAACATCATCAAACATCCACATCTGCTGGCTGACTGAGGTTGCAATCTCTACTCTTGCTCGCTCTCATCCCTTGGGCATTCTCCACTGCAGCACCAAGAGAGTGGCCTCCTGCAATTGATACCGAGTCAGGTTCAACAACTAAGCCTAGTAGAGAAAGTTAGAAACAAACTGGAAGATAAGCTGATGCAGAGAAGAACCCCTTTTGAGGGCCATCTTCCAGCTCCCATTTTTTTTAGAAAGCTGTGGGGTACATGATTTGGCTACCACAGAAAGAAGATGGAGAAGGTGGAGATGGAGAAGATAGAGAAGATGGAGAAAGTGGAGAAGGTGGAGAAAGAGGAAAAGGTGGAGATGGAGAAGATAGAGAAGGTGGAGAAGATGGAGAAAGTGGAGAAGATACATTGCATTTAAAGCCGCCCATTTCCCCTCTTCCTCCAAATTCGACCACAATGTAGTCCACCTTCCAGGGTGTCCCAAATCTTCCAGCTCCAGTTTGCATCCCTTTTTTTTGCACACCAACAAAATAAAACATTTTTAAAATTGCATCGTTTTAATCTTTTTTTCTTTTTTCTTTTGCTACTAAGGAAGTCTGATAAAGAAAGAGATGCTTCCCCCTCCCTTCTTTTTAATTAGCACTTGGTAATATTACCAAGCTGTGAGTTTATGGCTTTGTAGATCTTATATTTTTGACACTAATTACTCACACAGGCTTTTAAAGAAACATTTCAACCTAGCAACTGTAATTAAGTCAGAAGCAGCAAATTCTGCGTTTTCAGGGGAAAAAATCCTCTCGTCTCCGTTCCTGTTGCGCTCAACCCACAATATCGTGTTCAGGAAGAGACAAGAGGCTCCTCGCAGGATATGTATCATGCTCAATGCCTTCACAGCCCACCCCACCCCACACACACACCTCCCATCCCATCGCTCTCTTCAATGCTCAAAATCCACAGGGATTCACCATTTGCATATCAGCAGTCTGAACGGCTCAGTTAATTTTAGATAGCGCCTTCAACTCCAAGAGAGAATATTTCCCCCATATTAATGTGCTCCAGCCTCAAAAGCTCAGCCTGGAGCAGGCCCTCAGGACACGCGGGCTTTGTTTTACTCCCTCTTTCTTTGTCTGTCTGCTCAAATCCCACCCACCCATCTATTATCTCTCCTTCTTTTCACTCATAGTGGGACCACTGCCTAAACAACGAAATATGAGAAGGGTTCCGCTGAAGATGACCAGAAATGGTGTGATGTCACTGAGGAAAAGTGCACGGGTTTGTACATTGGGAGGGGGTTACTTATTGACTTGCACTTAATGGGCGTGGTGAGCTAGTGGTTCGAGACCCAAGCACCACATGGTGAGGTGAGCTCCTGTTCCTATATACCAGCTCCTGCAGTTTGAAAAGCATGCAAGTAGATAAATAGGTACCACTTTGGTGGGAAGGTAACAGCATTCTGTGCACCTTGGTGTTCAGTCATGCTGGCCACATGACTAAGGAGGTGTTTTCAGACGATGCTGGCTTCCTCAGCCAGGAACCAGAGATGAGCACTGCCTCTTCGAGTCGGACATGATTGGACTACCATTTTTGGGGAGACAGAATCTTGCCAGACTAAAGCTATAATCTTCTAAGATAATGAATATAACCTGGGAGATTCTAGGGTGTTTGAGTGTTCTGTGTGCTTTGGCGTATAGTCATGCTGGTCATATGATCACAGAAGTATCTTCAGATAATGCTGGCTTTCTTGGCTAGGAAGCGGAGATGAGTACTGCCCCCTACAGTTGGACATGACTGGATGGGAGAAACATTTACCCTTTTTTTAATGGACAGAATCTCGCCAGGCTGAAGCTATAAACGTCTAAGCTAATAGATACACCCTGAGAGATTCTAAGGCTGGGTCTACCCTGAGCTTTTTCTTCCCTCTTCTATCCAGTTCACAACTGTGCAGTCTCTTGTCTTGGCCTCCTCTCCCGGAACGGGCTGCCTCCTTCCTGGGGAACTGCAGTGCTGTCAAGATCCCATCCCCAGTGTTCCTTCTCCAGCTACACATTCCATCGCAGATATGCCTGGAATGTTTCCATCTGGATAGGGACCCATCCCATTTTCATAACATTTCTACAGATGTGGTCTTTACTACCCAACTGAGCCTGTTGGTTTGACGCACCGCTGATTCAGTCAAGTCTTTGCACTTTGGGTTTAAAAGGTAATTCCTTTTCCAATTTGGGTGATGTGGGGAGGAAATATAAATTTAAACACACACACACACACACACACACACACACGGAGGGAAAAGGTCTGTTATCCTTTGGCAAGCATAAGGAACTATGAAGTTTGATTCTCCAAAGTGAGGCAGATTAAACAAGGACATGAATATGATATGCAGTATCTGTGACAACTGCCAAGCCAATTCCAGTGCTGGAATGTTCATGCAAATAGGAGCAATTTTACTATGATTAAAAAGGCAATTAACAGGAGGGGGGAAAAGCCAGCATTTGCAACGCAGTGTGCCTCTCAGGGAGACTTTATATTTGCTCATTTGTAGACCCCACCCCAACAAGATCTGCACAACAGCCACTAACTGGCAATCCCCCCAAAGCACATGTGTGTTCCAAGATAAATCCAGTGGGGCCATCCAGCGAGTTAAGAGGACTACATAGGACTGTTCTGCTACCCAATTTATTTAACAATGCATGCTGATAAAACAACCTTTGGGTCCAAATGGGAGGAGAGGAGAGAATTGTTTATTATAAGCTCCAAAACCCAAGAAAGACACATTGAAATTCTTCTTAGCAGTGTCCTCTATTGTTCCTCGCCTAAAGACAGAGATCTTGCCAAACTAAAGCAGACTACTTGCACCATAAAACATATACTCTGGGAACCATTGAGAAGGAGCTGTCTTCACCCTCTTTCTCTCACAGAAACTACCTGAAGTGAGCTCCCTCCCTCCTGGGAATCCAGACCACATTCCACCACAATATGCAACAATAAAGACAGCAAATTTGTCTCTCCAGGTTATGCAGAAGATGACAGCAGCATTGTGGACTCTACTACTACAACACAGCTTAAAATAGTTGAGTGCTGTGTCACAAAATCACCCCTTCCTTCCTTCCTTCCTTCCTTCCTTCCTTCCTTCCTTCCTTCCTTCCTTCCTTCCTTCCTTCCTTCCTTCCTTCCTTCCTTCCTTCAGGCCATACAAGGACTGTCCAATTTTGGAGTCTAAAGATAGAATGATAAACCATTCAGGCGGATCACCTCTCTCTCTCTCTCTCTCTTTATTTTTTGTGGGTGCATTTATGGCACAATGGGATTAATCGCTCCAGGCCACAAAGATGGAAGAGAAACTTCTCCAAAATCTCATTTAGTGTTTGAAATGACCAGAGACAGGAATGCTTTTATTCAAGGCTGTAAAAGAGTCAGTGAAAATATACACCTGGACGGGCTTCCCATATTTTAGGTCTGCGAAGAGACTTCTATTTACCGGGCCATTGACTTCAATGGACAAAAACAATAGAGAAAGATCAGAGCGAGACGGGGAGGAAGTCAAATGGAATTTGAGTCTTCCCTGAATCTTTTTTTTTCTTTTTTTAAAAGGCCCTCACCAGCATGGTTTGATCATGGTCCATCTTTTCTTCTAACTCCAACGTAGTCTTTGACATAACAACCACAATTGCGGACAGAATTTCCATGGTTCAACAAGGTGTTTCTTAAGTAAGTCACACCTGATTTTAAAACCCTTCCCCCCCTTTATGGGCGAGAGAGGGGAAAAGGTTAAAACCCAACATTTATTTTCAAAATCTAAGTGGAAATGTTGGCTGACTTCCTAGGCACGGACCAAAAGTAGGACACTGATAAGATGCTTAGTCCAGATTTTTCCCCCCAATACAATAACAAGTATAACCATGATTTTCCCGGATTCTGAGAAAACAAGCTCTGATTTAAACCAGGTCCTACACAGCCTTTCCACAAAAAGCTTTTATTAGCTCAATTCCCAAACCAGAAGGGCAACCCTCTCCTCGTAGTTTTAGAATTACATTTACTGATGCAGTAAATGCTCCCTGTTGGAGGATGAATAGGGAAGAAATCCTCATTCCAAGCTTAACTGGGTTTATTCCAAGTCCAATTGGCAAGTGAATTTGGATCCTACCACATCCACCACGAGGTTATTGGCATCTAATGAAGCGAATTTCTCCCCAACGTTCCCTACTCACATTGAGGTTGGATAACTCACCCACTGACTTGCTAATTCTTGCAAATATTTGCCCGTCTTTCTCCTTGCCCCGATTGAGTTACCTAATCACGATTGTCACTTGGCACATAGATTTGATGGTACTTCCCATATTCTTAATATGTTTACTTTGTTGTAAATTGCTTTGAGGGTTTATTTTTAATAGAGTGGCCCATCACGTTGTAATTAAATGACTTTAATTAAGTATTTAAGGTAGGTGTCCTTGACTGAGGTCTACAAGCTTGGATCTCTGTTCTCTGGAATCAAGGGTAGTCTAGGGACTTTGAGAACTTTTATTCCACAGAACAAAAGTTCCTCTATCCTCATGGCACCTGTTATGGCAGGGCTCTCCAAATTTGGCAACTTTAAGACTTGTGGACTTCAACTCCCAGAATTCTCCAGCCAGCTATAGATCATGAGAATCCTGGGAGTTGAAGCCCACAAGTCAAGTTTGGAGGTCACCTCCCCACAAACATCTAAGATGTTCTGGGTTCTTCAAGAGCTGCTTGCTAGGTCCATCAGGCTGCTAGTGCTATTGTTGCTCTTTCCAGTTTAGTCTGTTTGGGCTACCCCAGAAGGCTGCTGAATACCATTTTCTTTAAACTCATGCTATAAAGCCAGATGGTTTCCTGCTCCATCTTTCGCCCACAAACCTCAGGACGGCCACGGTGAGAGAAGGACCATTCTGCACGCCTTCAATGATGTGCCTTTGGCTTTCATCTTTGGAAAGCATGCCCAAAATTCCGGGAACAGTTCAGAGACCACTTTTCCGTGTGCTTTTGATTTCCTTGCCCCATGAAATGGCACAATGCTTTTGTCGCAGATTTTATAAACTGCTGGAATATAAACCAGTGCCATCCCAGAATGTAAGCTCGGTAACCCTTGGCAGCAGGGATGGGATTCAATTTGTTTAACAACCGGTTCTGTGGGTGTGGCTTAGTTGGTGGGCATGGCTTGGTGGTCATGTGACTGGGTGGACATGGCTTGGTGGTCAAGTTATTGGCTGGGCATGGCCAGCTCAATATCATTCACATAGAGGCACGCATCTCCTCACCTGGCCTCTCATGACTGTGGGGATGCTGTAACAGTCGTAAGTGTGAAAAATGGTCATAAGTCACTTTTTTCAGTGCCATTGTAACTTTGAATGGTCACTCCACACAAGCAAAGTACCAGCAAAGGAGGGGAAAAAAATTCCAGAGAAGTTCCTGAGACAGGAAGTCTAGTCCTGCCAGGAATGTAATAAGGGTTAACGGAGAGGCAGTTTCTGTAAGCAACACCAGAATGTTTCCTTCCTGCCTTCCTTACAGGATTAGACCAGTAATTTCTTCTAACAACCGGTTCTCCGAACTGCCTAGAATGTTAACAACCGGTTCTAGAGAATAGGTGCGAACTAGTAGAATCCCACCCCTGCTTGGCAGGCACTAATTGTGATTCCCAACTGAAAGATGGATTCCTCGGGATTTTCAAGAAAATATAGCTATTCCCGGGAAGTTTCTGGATCCAAATTATTTTGGGGTGCTGAAGAAACTGCCCAACAATTGTACTTATTTTGCAAAAGGCATTTTACACAGAGAACAGTGCAAATATGTAAGCAATTTGGGGCACATCGCATCATGTCTATGCACGGGGCAGCAACCAGTTATGTTCACATCACATCCTTAACCTAGTTGTCAAATTAAGCGAGATCCATCATGGATTGCCTCCAAGGTGGATCTGTATGTTGACGTTGATGGCAAAGAATCTTGCATCACCCTGAATAAATTTCTGCTCTACATACGGATTTCTGTAGCATTGATAGTATTCCTGACAACATGAACACATGCGTAGTTGCCACAAACTCTTCTTGGAGGATGAAAAGTTACCCCCAAGCTACTCCATTGTCTCTTGGGGACTCAATAACCTTAGGAGGGATAAACTCCATGTTCCCATCATAAGGCAATGTTCTTCAAAGTTCTGGTCAGGTTTAGCCAGAACCTCTAAAAAGGAAATAAACCCTAGTCTAGAGAAAAGAAGGACTAGGGGTGACATGATAGCCGTGTTCCAATGTCTCAGGGGCTGCACCAAAGAAGAGGCAGTCAAGCTATTTGCCAAAGCACCAGAAGGCAGAACAAGAAGCAATGTGTGGAAACAAATCAAGGAGAGAAGCAATCTAGAACTAAGGAGAGCTTCCTTGACAGTGAGAACAATAAACCCGTGGAATGATTTGCCTTCAGACGTTGTGGGTGCTTCATCACTGGAGGTTTTAAGAAGAGACTGAGCAACCATTTATCCAGAATGGTTATAGGATTTCCTGCTTGAGAACACTTCCAAGGTCCCTTCCACCTTTGTTCTGATATGCCTCCCAAGTCCCACAGGGACTAACAAGTCTCCAAATAGGAACTTGGATACATCCCATAATTCCATCCACCGTCTTCACCCAAGATAAAAATAGCTCCTTTTTTACTGCTACCAGTAGATGGAGTGGATTCTTAGGAAGTTTTAGCTGCCTCTCTTTAGTTGTGACGGAGATGCTTATTTGAAAATCACAAAATCTCACAGGCAGATTTAAAATCAGAGGCACTGCATTGTTTTGTGGGCTTCTGGCAATTTGTACTACCAGTGAGAACTGGCAAATTCTTCACTTCTCTAGGGAGAGGAATTCTTCAGAAAGGAATATGATCCTTTTTTAAAAAAAAATAAAAGTCAAATTTCATTGGTTTACAACTGACTATCCTTGACTTCCCCATCTGTGGAAGGTAGCCTCCAAATTGACTTATTGACGGTCTCCAGATCAATACAAAGCAACTTAAGGATTTAGCCACCTTGTTAGCAAACAATAAATTGAATCAGGAAACGGAACTGGGGTTATTTTTACCCTCTACCTGTCCCACTGTAGGATGTTTTATTCCCCTTTTCAGCCAACACGTGTAAACCGACTCTTCTCTTTAATTGTGGCATGGAGCAGCAACCTTCTGGTGCATTGGAGAAGCCTTGGGGCAATGGCTCTTCGATTCACACACAAGATAACGGATTATGAGAGGGGAGGAAAAGGAAGGAGGGAAGCTTTAATGAAAATGTAGACAGGCTGAAGAGGTAAGTTCAGAAGACCACTGAGCTGCAAATTAGCTTGTTATTTGGCTTGGCACAATAAACCTCTTCTCACCATAAAATGATTGAGTTTAGAAAGCTGTACAAATGGTGGAATTCCTTTGATCTGATTAAGTATTACCTATCTATCAATCATCTAAGAATCTATCATCTATCTATCTTTCTATCTATCTAAATCTAATCCATCTCTGTATGTATCTCTCTTTCTCTGTATCTCTATCCATCCATCCATCCGTCTCTGTCTGTCTGTCTGTCTGTCTGTCTCTCTCTCTCTCTCATCTCTCTCTATCTCTATCTATCTATCATCTATCTATCTATCATCTATCTATCTATCTATCTATCTATCTATCTATCTATCTATCTATCTATCTATCTATCTATCTATCTATCTATCATCTCTTTCCCTTCTCTCTCTCTATCCATCATCCATCCATCCATCCATCCATCCATCCATCCATCCATCCTCTATTTATATCCCACCTTTATTATTTTGACAATGGAGAGAGAGAGAGAGAGAGAGAGAGAGACTAGAGAGAAGCACCAAGACGATGGTCCATGGAGAGCACCTTCTTTGATGACTACCAGAGACCTCAAAGGCTTCATGGCCAAAGCATGGTCACTTGTCACTACTGGTTAGAAAAACCGAGGATCTGGCTAGAAGGCCAGCCTCCCAAGAGATAGCATCTGAAAGAGAACAACAGCCACTCGTATTTTGTCAAGCACTCTGAACAGGGGATTTAAAGCTACCCCGGTGACACTCTTGATTTAAAAGTCAATTAACGGAGCACCATAACGTATAACAGCCTCAGATGTTTATTTCCACCTAGTATATTGTTTTGAAGGAAGGAAAGAAGGGCAGGAGTAGAGCGATGGTTAAGGAGATGGCTTGGAGAGGACAGAATTTAATAAGCCTCCCTGTGAATGGTTGCATTATGAAATAATAACTCTCTGCATCATTGTGGTTCTGGAGAACTTCACATCATCTCCCATCACTATTGTTTTCCTTTCTGGTCTCCAAAGACTTTGTGGATCGCAGCTTTGGACGACACCCAGGAGAAATGGTGCCACCTGGCAGAGAAAGCCAAGAAGCTTCTACAATAACAATACACTTTAACCAAAGAGTAGATGACAAAAATGGGGAGGACAGAAGGATTGCTATTCTCACTGAGGACAGTTGCACCTCACTAAGTACAAGGATGATGAGATACCCGAGTATGAAGGTTAAAAGTGCAGAAGAGGGGAATGAACAAGAGGAACATTGTGAAAGGAAGGTAGGAAGGAAGCTACCGGATAACAATTCCATTTCAAACACCCCAAATGTTGCTTTTTAGGAGTGTAATTAGAAGGAACCAGAAAACCCGTAACCAGTTGGGTCATCCTTTCAGAGACATTTCCTTATGAGATTCTTCAATACCTTCAACAATGGGAGAACTTTGCCAAATTTCAATCCATGGAAGTCATGGGTTCCAGATTTTAGATGCATTCTGTAAATTAGCCCATTTGGGATACCTTGGTTGAAAAATTGTTGCCCTGTGATAACACCATTCATACACTCGGTCTTTTAACCACCAACCAAAACGACCTACCATCATAATACATGAAGATAACATCCTCCATTAGGATAGAGTTTGGGGAATTTGTACAATCAAATCAAAGGGTTCAAGTGTTTTCATTCAATGCAATAAGGTAGGGAAAAAAATCACAAGACTTGAGTCTCACTTTTGGTGATTTCACCGGAGAAAGCAATTATGTTGGGAAGATTTAGCAGTAAAGGGAAACCAGCCTATCAAAGAAGACGGTAGCTGGACACCATCAAAGCTGACACCAGCTAGAGCAGGGGTCTCCAACCTTGGCAACTTTAAGACTTGTGGACTTCAACTCCCAGAGTTCCTCAGCCAGCTATGCTGGTTGAGGAACTCTGGGAGTTGAAGTCCATAAGTCTTAAAGTTGCCAAGGTTGGGGACCCCTGAGCTAGAGGACAACTCAAAGGAGCCATGCAAGAATGGAAGAGGTGGAGAGACCTGGACTATAGACTCACCCACCAAGAGTCAGACACGACTGGATGAACAATATCATTCCCAACATCATCAGGAACCATCTCAAGTCAACTGACTGTGTTCCACCTTGTTCTTAAGAGATGCAGAGTGCCACCTGTTCCAGGAAGACAGATCACAGAGTTCTCTGCTTGGTCCTTCTCTAGGGTGACGGGAGAGAGACTTGGGATAATGTGTCTTCAGAAGGGCCTTAGGGACTCAGATGCTCATGACTAAGGAAGCCTTCGGCGTCCTAAAGAAAAGCCAGTTTTTCTATAATTTGTCAGGTTAATAAATGGCTCCATCGTTCCCCGCAGTCTCTTGTCCGACCAATTCTCATGCAGCGGGCTGACATCTCCTTTCACTATTAATATCACTCATGGAGAAATGTAATTACCGGCTCTATCACAAAGCGTCAGGCACACTTATCCAACTCCGTACCCTGGCAGACTCTGGACCATATCAGTCACCCACAAGCTGGTGTGGATAGTGGCATCCGGTTCGAAATCGTCAAGCTCACCTTCAAGCGCTTCGTGAAATCGGCCAGCGCAAGGCAGACTCTTTCTGAGCAGGGGAGCAAATGGAGGAAGGCAGGTGAAGCAGGCAGCCGAACATCAAGACCGGCAAGGCGATAAGGTGGAATGTGACCTCTGAGGAAAGGGGAGAAGGAGTAGCTGGACAACTAGGATGGGAGAGGGCAGAATTATAAACCGAACGATGAGATGGCGGCTCTCTGGAGTTTGCAGGTCCATCACGCTGGCCAGGCCAGGGGAGGATATTGGGAGCTTCAGTTCAGCAACCGTAGAAAGACTGTTCAGGTCCCCCATTCTTAAATTAGTTTCAGACTAGAGAAGGGGAATCTTCCTGTATTTCTAATTTTACTTTTCATATAAACAGCAAGGGAAAGCCAGCAGTTTTAATGTGCCTTTAATGTGTCACTTCTCGAAATAGCATTGTTAAACTGTACTGTGTTAAGGAATGAATTTAACAGGACCATTTTCAGGTAACCAAGGTGATCTTCAGATGAGAACTCTGTTTCATCTCTATATGTCTGTCTGTCTGTCCGTCCGTCCGTCCGTCCGTCCATCCATCCATCCATTTATCTATCATCTGTCTGTCATCTTCCTTCCATCCGTCTGTCTGTCTGTCTGTCTGTCTGTCCGTCCGTCCTCCATCCGTCCATCCATCCATCCATCCATCCATCCATCCATCCATCCATTTATCTATCATCTATCTGTCATCTTCCTTCCATCCATCCATCCATCCATCCATCCATCCATCCATCCATGATCTATCTATCATCTCTAGCTATCTATCACAACTGGGGGAGTTCTGGGAGTTGAAGTCCACATATGTTAAAGTTGGAGGGTCTAGCTAGCATCTCCTTCCAGATACAGATCAAATATCTTTCTCATCTTCAGCTATATGGTTCCTACAAAAAAAAAATATCTATGAATGAGCGATAAGGAAGTGCATTACTCATGGTGACATTACAAACAACTGACCCAAGTAAAGTGGAAAGAAATGGTGTTTTCTGTAGTGTGTCTCTGCCAGCAATTGTGGGTGCCTCCATCAACAAAGATTCACATCTATTCTTCGGCTGGCCTTTCCACTCGCTCAATAATGCCATTTACGGTTCCAAATTGAGGTCATTTTTAAGCATTGGGATTGCTTAGCCAATTGGGATTGCACGCAGCCCTAAACATGGGAAAGGTAGATGTGACAGCTCTCACCCACAGGGCAAATGTCCGCTTTTTGAAAAAGCGCCAAAGAATCAATGGAGCATCCCATCAATTTCACTTTTTAAACCGTGTGTCAATTCATCTGTTATTTGAATATATTATGGATGCTGTAAATAGAGCTACGATGAGGAGCTGAAGATACATTATTAATTTCCCCACATTATTGATGACCTTGTAGGTTCATGAAAAATGGAGACCCGGCAGTGGCGAGGGAAGGGCCGTGGAAATCAAGTTGTAATAAATAATGCAGATCCTGAGCCACCCTACTGCACACGATGGCAGTAGAACCTCATATTTATTTAAATTGCTTCTGCTTTGTGGTCTTTTCACCTTTAGCAGAATCACAACAGTTGTGCCAGAGATGAAAAAGGGTCTATTTTTCTTTGGTGATGGATCGTATTGGGGCAGATGCTACCTGCAAAGCCCATATATCAAGGGTCTTCAAACTTGGCAAGTTTAAGACTTGTGCACTTCAACTCCCAGAATCCCTGAGCTAACATGACTGGAGGAGGAATTCTGGAAGTTGAAGTCCACAAGTCTTAAAGCTGTCAACTTTGAAGATCCCTGCCATAGATGAAGGCTTCCATCCATCGTTGATGCCATGATATTTCCTACCAACAGTGGATGGCTGTGTCTTCTTCTCGAACCAAACTCTTCTGCATTCTCCATCTCACCAGGTCCATATCTGGAACCCCAAGGTAGTTAAGACGCCTAACAAGGGACCACAAATGTAAACCAAGGATGAGGAACCTAGGAAAGCTCTTCAAGATGTCCCTCTTCAATAAATAAATGAATAAATAAATCACACTGTGGCCAGAGAGGTAGGAACAACCTTTTTCATGCTCTAAACAAATCTGAGCTTTGGTTCCATCTGTTGGGGCTAATTTGTTAATTATTCAATAGATACTTTATCATCACCACCTGCTTGATCTGTGCTTATTACCTGCTGTCTGCAGCTAAGAAAGCACGGTGTGAATAAAGATAGGATTAATTAATAAAGAAATTTTCCGGAGGACGCTAACTGGGAGCAATTGCTTGAATTCTGAGATTGGAACGGAAAAAACAACCTAGAGAGGTGAAACAGCTGAGCAGTTCAATAATCTTACTCATCCTTTTGACAATCAATGCTTCCTGGCTTACAAAGGAAAAAGCTCTCACGTTTCCCATTAATAGACACTATCTTCACCTCTTAGATACAGCTACAACTGGGCTACTTCCTAAAGCAAACTTGATTTTTCAGTGATGTTGTAACTTTGAAGGGTCTCAAATGAACCGTTGCTAAGTCAAGGACTACCTTATGGTCATAAGTATTGATATTTTAAATTCTCTTAGCCCACCCAAAGTCACATTTGCAAGGTGGGTCTCCACGCAAACCAAACGGAACAGACTTATGGGGTCTGGGGACTCCGGAGGGTCCTCTCCCCATTCTCAGGGGTCTATGAAATGAAATTTCCCAGGTGTTGAAGAGATTTCCAAAAAGAGAACCAATGCCACTCTTCTCATTATGTTTTTACTTGTTAAAAAAAAAAAAGGTTCACGAAACATATTTTATTGATGTTAGAATCCAATGGATTTAGCTCAGCCGGTTCTGACCAGTTCTGGAGAATCGGTAGCGGAAATTTTGAGTAGTTTGAAGAACCAGGAAATCCCACCTCTGACTGGCCCTGCCAACCCCATCTCTTCTCTGCCTCCCATCGAGTCCCAGCTGATCGGCTGGGTCTCCTTTGGTTGCCCTGCACAGGAGAACGGAGCTGGAAAGCAGGTTAGTGGGGTGGGGAGGGAAGGGGGATTTTGCAGTATATCCTTCCCCTGCCACACCCACCAAGCCACGCCCACCAAGCCACGCCCACAGAACTGGTAGTTAAGTTTTTGAATCCCACCACTGGTTTAACTGCTATTTTTTAACCTGATTCAATAAATCAATACTGTATGAATGCATCCGTCTTATTTTTAAATTATAATTATTTTAAGTGGGGCGGGGTACCGGGACCAAAAGGCTCACGAAAGGTTCACTGAGCTAGAATATAAGACAGAGGAAAAATAAACCAGCAGATCTCATCCAAAGCCACATAGCTACACACAGCTAAGGCAAGGGAGACGCTCATGGTTGACGGAAGAAAATATGTGTATTTGTTCAGATGTTGCAGATCTTACGCAAGGCTGCCAAAATTTATTGGTTTTGAAGCTGAAATTCTGCTTCTCTGGTTGTTTAAGGGCCTCTTTGACTTCTCAGCGCCTCGTGATCAATTTAACAACCATTTTGAACAAACAAAAGTTTCCTGACTGAATTAATGATGGAAGAGTAAAACAAAAAAGAAAAGAAAAAGAAAACAGAAAAAAAAGTGGGGGCAGGAGAGAGAGAGAGCACATTACTATTTGGATTGCTCTTTTTAATTGATTGCGTTAACATCTGATATTTGTTTTAATTAAAAAAAAAAGATTTCCTTCCCCAAAGGGCCGGATTGAAGTCATTACTGGAGTTTTGCTGTCAAATCGGCACTGTCCTGAGGCAGCGTTTAATTCCTCTCCTTCTGTTTATTTATTTATTACATCCATTTCTGCCACTCCAACGCCCACGACTGAGAGGAATTAAAACACAGGCTAGTGACCAAAATTTAATACAAGTCATACCCACCAGTGCCGCCCCCCATCGAAAATAAAACATCAACCTGTTTGTCCTAAAATCACGTAAGCGCATTCACAGTCAAGATCTACTCCCCTGTAGAAACAACTTTGTCTTAACAGCTACCTGAAAGATTAGGAGGAAGGATGCCAGGCGACCCAAGAGAAGGACCGCCTTTGACTCCCCATGTCCCCTTGTATTCTGACAGAATGGGATGCCACCTCTAGGAATGGACCCTTGGGCCTGGCTTTAGAGGACCAGGTCAACTTCAGTAAGTCTCAGAAAGCTCCTGGTGGCCAGAGAATTGATGTTCTATTATCACTACTTCAGAGGTGGGAAACTATGCCTCTTTTATGCTCTGTGGATTTCAACTCCATGAGTTGAAGTCCACGAATCGTACATGGGAAGTAGTTCTCCGTCTCTGTTCTACTGCTACAATTCTACTAGTGGCTCTCCCTCACGAACCTCTTGACTGCTCCTATTTGACCTCCGTGCGTTTTCTGGGTCAGTTTTGGGGGCATTGCAGGAATCATTGTGATGATGATGAGGACCTGGCCTGACGTTGCCAGGGCTTCTCAATGGAGGTTAAGCTATGATCGGGGCACCAGACTAAACTGGGCAAAAGCCCTCTGGTGATGGAACCCACCTGTTGTTCCAGCAGAAGCTATGAATCCAAAAAGACCCTGAGATCAAGAGCTTCTTCCTTCTGGAGAAGAGCGGTCTCATCCAGAAGTCCCCCTAGAATTTTCATTCCATGGTCTTGAATCTATACAGATTCCATCTTGGTTAAGTCAGAGCTTCTTTCTACCCATCCAGTCCTTCACAGCTTCCAAGTACTGGTCAGAACTTCCACAGTATTTCTGGCTCAGCCTGGGGTGGCAACATACAGCTAGGTGTCATCCTCATATCAATGACACTTCACTCCAAGTTGAGGGGTACCTGTTCTCGTGGCTTCACATTGACTTTAAATCTTGTTTGCAGCTTGAATTGACGGCCACCCTGCAAAGCTGCACCATAGTTCACAATTTATGGACTACAAAAGAGAATTCAAGAAACCCGACTGCCCCAGCAAGTATCCATGATCTGTGAGAAACATCTCCATCTCTCTGTCTTGATGCTGTGATCATCTAAAACCACTTATGGACTCTAGATTCTGGACAGGTTGACTGGAAGAGGATGTTCTCTTCAGTAATACAAAAGTGTGGACCATCAGTACTAGTAACATTTCCTCGGAAGCAAACACTTCAAGATCTAAATGTTCGCCTACAATTAAGAGTTGACACACACCCCCTGAGCTAAGCACGGGCCTTCACAAACCCACTCAACCTCCCTGAAATGTAACTGCAAGATACCTTCGCCAACCGTAACTTTAATTAAAATTTCAACACCAGCCCTGGTTACCCTCTCCAGCTTAATCACAGTAGCTTCAAAGTACACCAGGTAGGATATTTCAGAATCCTGGAGAATACGCTTTCATCCCTGCCAGGATGCAGAGCACAGATCAAAATATTCCACCCTGAACACGGACGATTGTTAAATGGAAGTGGTGTCTCCCCAGATGGCCTTTTACGCAAAAGGAGCAAATCGGCTTTTAAGAGCCAGTTCCCTTTAGTAAAACTCAACACTCTGGACATAAATTCTCTTCTATTAATGATCCTCTCAGGTCCTGTTGCCTGCTATTCCATCACGGCAGACTTCCCAATGGCCCCTGATGGCGTTTTAATCTCTGCAAAATGGGGGAGAAGAAACCTCTCCAAAGCAACGGTGTTTCACTCCTTCCGGTCTCTCAGGGCCAGAGGGGCAGCGTGAAGTGGGAATCCAAAGGCCCTTCCGAGACCAAGAGTGGCCCATTCGGATGGCACAAAGCAGACCATCGCGATTCGAAGCTGGGAGGAAAGTTCTGTAGGAACGCCAGGCGGGAGCGGCCGTATTTATTTATCAGATGTCTATTGAGGCTGCCAGTCTCACCAGAAGTGACTCTGGTTGGGGTGCAACCCCACCCCAAAAAAGTATTAAAACAATAGACATGTCAAAGGCAGCCAAATTAAAAACTAAAAAAAGCACAAGCGATTTGGCAAGAGTCAAGCTTCAGAACCCAAGAAAGACAACGTAACAATCATTGTCGTTGTGCTCCTCTTCCTCCCTGCTCCTTCCTCCTCCCCTGCTCCTTTTTCTTGTCCACAACCCTACTTCCTTCTAGCATTGATGTTTTTACCTAGTTGGATCATGAAATGTCTGCAAAAAAACAACCAAGCTCAGAGACAGCCAGGGACCTCACAGTTCTCCTCCTCTTTCCTCTTCCTTCTCCTCTTCTCTTTCCTCCTCTCTCTCCTCCTCCCCTGCTTCTTTCTCCTGTCCACAACCCTACATCCTTCTAGCACTGATGATGTTATTTAGTGCTGTCATGAAAACAAAGCCCAGAGAGCACCAAGCAGCCTACAATTCAACCTTGAGCTGCATCTACTCCCACCTACCGAAAGGAGATTCCAGAAGTCCACCAGATCTTCCGGCTCCATTCAGCTAGCAAAATCCTAGAATCAACCGAAACCCTAGGGCAAGGATTAGGAATATCTTTTGATGTTCTTCCTCTTGACTCAAAGGGTGTGACTCATCCTTCTCCCGTTCTCTTAGCTCTACGGATGGAAATTGCGCTCAAGGCCAGGGGAGCAAAAGGAGAGGCGTGAGACAGAAGAAGAGATTTCATCCTCTTCTGCCGGTTGGCCACTGTAGAGGCCGCAGCTCAGTGACATCCCGGCTGTCGAAGCACTAAGAAACACCTTGACACCGAGAGCCGTTTAGCACTTCTGGCTGCATTGCTCATTATTTATCACGCTGATCCTCTCCTCCACTGTGTGTGATGCACGCTTCCGTGGTGAAAAGCACGAACTAAATATAGTAAGATGTGCTTTCAGAGCAAACATACACAGATTGGCCCATTACAAGCTGAGTCAGTTTGTAAGTAGTTCACCTCTGCTTAAATTCCCTTATATAATAGACAGAAGAACCAGTTTTCTCCTTTTGGAGCAGAAGACATGAAGTAAACACAGGTAGTCCTTGACTTACAACCATTAAGTAATCATTGGTCTGTGATTAATATATGTCATCATCATTCTCATTTAATGACCCCATAATCCCTTAAAGGGTGCAGTCTGGGTAACTGAATGGAGCTAGCAGAGTATTTTCTGGCCAGATGCCCTTCCTATCACCAATGCGGAGGTTTTTTTTAACAGCAGATATATTCTCAATGTGCCCAGAGAGAGAAATATCTTTCTGTGTTGCATGTGAATATGCATGCACATGTATGTGTGTGTGTGTGTGTGTGTGTGTGTATTGGAGTACCTGGAACAGTGATGGATGTTGCATAGGGAAGAATATATATTTATATTTATATATATTTATATATATTTATATATATTTATTTATATTTATATTTATATTTATATTTTTTTTATATATATATATATATATATATATATATATATATATATATATATATATATATATATATATATATATATATGTAGATTTTCATGGGTACAGGTATGTAGGTCTAGGTGTGTTTGGGTCTTTTCCCGTGTAAGATTAAGAGTATCTTGACGACGTTTCGGCGAGATGTCGCCAAGATACTCTTAATCTTACATGGGAAAAGAGCTGAACACACCTAGACATATATATATACACACACACACACACACACACACATACATATACATATATACATACACACACACACACTCATCAGAATTTCATTTTTTAATGTGTGCCAGTGTGTTCACCGCCTGACTAGCAAAGTCAGTGGGAAAAGTTGGATTTGCTTAACAATTGCATTAATTCACTTAACAACCATGACAAAAAAAGATTATGTAATCAAGCATGACTCACTTAATGGCTGCCATGCTTAACTGAGGACTACCCTGTAATCCGATGTGAGAAACGAAGCAGCTTCAGGAAATAAAAAGCTAGTGACTTGGCAACCACACACACACACACACACAGAGGACCTCCCGGCTCCTGGCTCTAATGTTTCAGCCACACCGCTTCTTCCCAATCGCTGTGCGGCTTGTGCCAAAGTAAATTTCTTGAGCCGGCTGAAGTGGCTCAGCATCTGTGCATGAATTCATGCAACGCCGCAGGTTTTTCATCAAGTGCCACTAATAAAATCAGCACCTCCGATTCTTCCACGCGCAACATCCATCGCTGTTCCAGGTACTCCAGTATAAGAACCCGCTCAGGCAACCCTCAGAGGGATAATAGGAAAAACAAAACAAAACCAAAACCAAACCCAGACCTGGTGCCAGAATTTGACACGTTACACGCTTGTCAAGGGCCACCCACAAGAACCTCCCGTCTGAAGAGAAGCTCTAAGGAAGAGAGAGAGTTTGAAGAAGTGCGTGGATTGTCCATTTTTGGAAGCGGGTCTGAAGCTCACACATGCCCACTTTTCCTCCAAAGAGTTCCTCATAATATCAATGTCAGATTCCTGCTTTCGGAGATGAAGATGTGAGGTGAGCGTAGAAGTCTCAGAGAAACCTACGTTCTTTTGATAAATATTGACTGTTTCCTAGTATGATTGATTGCTGATTGTACCTATGACTATCATTAAGTGTTGTACCTTATGATTCTCGACTCTTGACGAATGTATTTTTTCTTTTATGTATACTGAGGGTATTTACACCAAGACAAATTCCTTGTGTGTTCAATCACACTTGGCCAATATTCTATTCTATTCTATTCTATTCTATTCTATTCTATTCTATTCTATTCTATTCTATTCTATTCTATTCTACTCTACTCTACTCTACTCTACTCTACTCTACTCTACTCTACTCTACTCTACTCTACTCTACTCTATTCTTTATTCCTATATTCCATTCCATTCCATTCTATTCTTCCCCAACTGGTATCCTCGTGTATGAGATAACCACAGTGATGGGATTCTACAGTGTGGTTCAGACCGGTTCGAACGAACTGGATGTTAAGTTTTCCTCTGGTTCGCTGAACCTGTATTTCAACCAACCAGCTGGCCCCGCCCACCCCACCCCTACCAAGAGTCTCCACATAGCCCATTTTCAATGCAGGTAAGTGTAGAGTCTGTGCGGAGGCTCTGGGAGGGGGGAAAACGGTCCTTCCGGAAGTCTGGAAACGAGCTTGTTTCGGGCTTCCAGTGGGCCTCTAGAGCCAGGGGGAGGCTGTTATCGTCCTCCAAGAGGCCTGGGGGAAGCCTCTGGACCCTTGGGAAGGTAAAAAATGGCCCTCCCACAACTTCTGGAAGGCCACGCCCACTATGGCCACACCCACCCAGCAACCGGACGGCAAACCGGTTGCTGGGATTTTTGAATCCCACCCCTGGATAACTTCCAACTCCCATAATCTCTGATGTCTGGAGAATTATGAGAGCAGAAGTCTAGGACAGCTGAAGGCAACCAGGCTGAGAAAGGATGTTGAGATGCGACACTACACGTTTAATCAGAGGCATTTCAAAGTTACAAGAGCCCAAGAACCTCTTTATCAAGCAGATGCGATAACGCTGAGAAGACGAAATCAGAATCTAACCATGAAAACATTTAAGACTTGTGGACTTCAACTCCCAGAATTCCCCAGCCAGCATGGAGAGGAAGAGCAAGACTTCCACAAGTCTTAAAGGTGCCGAGGGTAGGACACGCCTCTCATAGATGCAGGTTGTAGCTTTGAGCCAGTCTTCTTCCTCTGAGACAATCAGAAGAACCTCTGTTTTACATCTGGAGAACTTTCAAAGCTAGGACAGAAAGAGTTCCTAGAAGCAGACAGAACAACTGCAAATCAAGCAACAGAGAAGCTTGGAGAACCAGAGAAGGGAAAACCCTGCAGAAGTCATCTTACGCATAGGTGCAGAAAGCATTTTATGTTATTATCCGGTGTCTATTTTTCCTGTAATGCCTAAATATCACACAAGCCATACGGGCAACCTTATGATGCCACCGTGTCTTGTTATCTTCATGGAGTTAAGAATGGGCAGTGCTACCAGCATTCTGAATAGACCTTCTTCTCACTCAACCCCATATTTATCTTATCTATGGTTGGTGACATCCAGGCAGTTTCAGCATTAAGTGCTTCCTCTCTCCAATCCTTCTGACCTGGAATGGCTGTAATTAGAGTTACACCGCGGTTAGATCGGAGCCAATCATGGTAGAGTTTTAATTTGACCTATCGTTCCCACAACTCAGCACCTGGGCATCCCAGCCCATAAATTTGAAGGGTTTTGTTGTCATTAATGAAGAGTTGTGTGCTCCTTCGTGTTGTCAAACTGCAATCAGGTAGGTCACAGGTGAAGAATAAATTCTTCCAGAACAAGACCAATTACACCATTTACATTTCATTAGCTAACTTGTTAAAAAAAAAAAAACAGAGGTGGGTTTCCCACACTTTCCTGTCTAATAAACAACACAACGGTGGAATTAATAAGGCCGGTGACACATGCTTAATGGCCCTTTCCCAGGAATTTGCAGAGAGATTGCCGAAAGTTGTGCTGTCTCCCACCTCCGCCGTTTTCAAAATTAAGAGGAAAAACGTTTCTCAAGAACGCGGAAAGGTCAGTGAGGAGGAAAGTTAATATGCCACAAGCCATTCCGTCAACAGACACATCGACCAACAACCAGCCTATTAACCCGTCACAATTCAAGTCAACTGCACAGCCAACCAGTGACGGCACAGGCCTTCAGCCAACCCATGCAAACCCCCCAACCAACACTTCATCTTTTGATGACCCTCACCTGATCTTACCTTACCTCCCCCATCCCAAGACCCTCACTTGAAGCGACCCACACCTGACCCATCCCAAGACCCTCACTTGACATGATCTCCCCATCACAAGACCTTATATAACCACATGTAGTCCTTATAAGTAGAAGAACACCGGCATCCCCAAAACTCCGCTGAAAATGTTACCCAGTCTGGTAACAAAACATTCAGAAACCAACCCACGTGTTCGAAGAACGAACTTCCATTCTCAAAATTAATACTTCTGAATTTTTTTCACCAGCTAGGTGAAAAAGTCACCGTTTGTTTTGGCCCAGAGAGGTATCTCAGGAGAGCCACCAAATGGGGCACGATGGATTTCCCTGATCCTGGGAACAACAAAGGAGATTTCCAAAATATTGCAGAAGAACAGAAGATAGATATTTTGGGAGCATCGTATAATCTCCTCATTGAACCAAGACAGTTTGTAAAAAGATCAAAGGGAACAGGATGGTCCTGGCTTATGATACAATGGACCATAAATGAGGGCCATATCTACTTTTCAAGATTTTGTAACCCAATCTTTTCATTGCAACAAGTATGAAATATTCACAATGAGAATCTTGGTTGAGAAGGGCCTAACCCAACAGTTCAAAGCAAACCAGCTTCAGTGGATGTATTAACCATGGCTGGGGAATTCTGGGAGTTGAAGTCCCCAAGTCTTAAACATGCCAACGTTGGATGCCCCTGCCCCATGTCTGGCTGGGGAATTCTGGGAGTTGAAGTCTACAGGGCTTAAAGTTGCCAAGGTTGGACATCCCTGCTCCAGGGAGCCAGACATTACGCATAGAACAGAGAGCAAAATAGCAGTTTAGTTTTCCTAGTCAGGCAGGGAGCCAACCACTGTTGGCTGCAGAAGGTCTGCCACTTAAGAGCTATCTGGAATTGCAACTTTCAGCCTGGCTGAGAGCTCATTACTATCCCTTCTGCTGAAAGCAGGAGCAGCTGAACAGTATAACGCGTAAGTGCTCTTCAGAACTTTGTGTCCTCAAATCAGTTAGGAAGGAACTTGCTCGGTGACACATTTGAGCCTCTTCTTCTAAGCGAGAACTAAGCTTCAGTTCCTCACCTTCTTTTCTGCTTCATGCCAGGCATGGGTTACGTAGAGTTTGCTCTTCCCATCTGCTGCCACCAGAGAAGATGCATGGATTCATTTATTTTATAGAGAAGGTTGGCTGGCTGGCTTTCTCCTCCTTGTGACTCAAGACAGTTTACAACAATGAAGTGAAAGGTGTAATAAACACAAAACCAGCCATGTAGTCCTCATCGTGGGTGCTCTATTGATGGAGGTTTCGAAGAGACCAGACAGCCATGGCCTGGAAGGGTATAATAGGGTCTTCTGCTTGAGCAAGGGATTGGACTAGAACAGGGGCCTCTAACCTTGACAAATTTAAGCCTGGTGGACTTCAACTCCCAGAATTCTAGGAGTTAAAAGTCCTCCAGGCTTAAAGTTGCCAAGGTTGGAGACCCTGGATTAGAAGTCCTCCAAGGTGCCTTCCGTTCTATTATTCTGTTATGAAGAAAAGCCACCGGTCTGATTTCAAGAGTCCTGTTTTGTGTTAGAGAAGGAGAAAGTGGAGAAGGAAAGCAAAACAGGGATGGAGGGGGTGGGAAAACAGGAAGTGTATAAATAGCTTGAGAGAGGAGCCCCCCACTAGACCCCTGCCCGTTCTCCTAGGCAAGGCAATCACAAACCAGGTCAATCAGTGCCATCATGATGACATGAGAGACGGAGGGAAGGAGGGAGGGAGCCTGGCGAAGAGGAATGGCAAGATCTGACAGCATCTTGCTGTAGCTTTGGGGCTGAGCTCCCTCGTACTGAGCAGCTGGCTGGTTGCTCGTCTTTGGGGAGCTACTCCTCTGGGGGAGGGATTCAGCATCTATCGATACAAGTCGGATCTCGCCTAATCCTTTCCTACCCTCACCGGATCCATTAATTGGTTTACGTACGGTGACAAAGAAGCCATAACTTCATTTTCTGTGGCTACTCATCTCATTTGGAGGGGGGAAAAGGAACCATTCCAGCTGGTGCAGAAGATTCCGTCCTTAGCTGGAGCCCCGCATTTAGCAAATAAATCTGCTTTCCATGACACATAACAGAGCTGGACAGTTCAGATCTCTCGTTGATTAATGAATCTCAATCAACCGTGGAGTCCAGACTAATGAGCTATGCATCACTGCGAGCTGGCGTGCCTCAGCGAAGCATGAGGGGATGGAGATTGAAATGGAGGCAGGGAAAATTGTTCTTTGGACAGCTCCAGCAAGGTTTTGTCTTCACGTAGACCACCTAACCGTTTGTCTCCTTGAATCTAAGATGGGCGGTTGCTATACCAACGGGACAGAATATTTGTAGCTCAGGGTTGAATTAGGGAGCCCTAAGTGCTCTCTGAGTTTGGTTGCTTTCTTGCAGATGTTTCAAGACCCAACTAGGTAACATCATCAGTGCTAGAAGGGAGTGGGGTTTGCAGGGAGGAGGAGAAGGACTTTGGGGTCCTTGGTTGCTTCCTTGCAGACGTTTCATGAACCAACTAGGTAACAACATCTGTGCTGGAAGAGAAAGGAGTTTGTGGGATGGAAGAGAAGAGGAGGAGGAGGAAGAGGACTACGGGATCCTTGGTGCTCTCTGAGCTTGGTTGTTTTCTTGCAGATGTTTCAAGACCCAACTAGGTAACATCATCAGTGCTAGAAGGGAGTGGGATTTGCAGGGAGGAGGAGGAGGAGGACTGTAGGATCCTTGATGCTCTCTGAGCTTGGTTGCATTCTTACAGATGTTTTATGACCCAACTAGGTAACTTCATCAGTGCTGACAGTGCTATTATCAACAGTTAGTATTGATGAGACTACCTGGCTGGATCATGAAACGTCTGCAAGGAAACAACCAAGCTCAGAGGGGCCCAAGCGTTCCACATTCCTCCTCCTCTTCCTCCCTGAACATCCCATTCTCTTCTAGCACTGATGAAGTTAGTTAGTTGGGTGATGAAATGTCTGCAAGCAACCAAGCAACCAAGCTCAGAGAGCACGAAGGACCTACCATGCTATCCTAAGCAACTGGCATGGAGAACAGCCTCTAGCAGTCCTTCTCAAACTTGGCCACTTGAAGATGTGTGGACATCAACTCCCAGAATTCCCCAGTCAGCATGGGTTGTGTGAAGGCCACAGCTCTTCAAGACACCAAGATTGAGAGGCACTGGCCTGCAGAGTGTAAACATGGTCGCTTTACATCTTCAGCTCCTCCTCTGCAATCTCTACAAATATAAACAGGGAAGAGGGTGAAACAAAGGCTGTTGCCCCATTCCGACATCCGGAAGAGTGGTTAAGTTCTGCCCACCTGCTCCTTGGCACGAAGAGAACTCTTTAAGATCCGTTCCCCAAGAACACTGAGATTGTCAATCAACTTTTTTTTTTTAATTGAACAAGAGCAGAGAATTCTCAAAGTAGCTGAAAGCCATTAACAGAAGCAGCAGAGACGAAATAAAATCTCCTTAGGCTATCATTAAAAAAGAAAAGAGGAGACACATTTAACATCCAGTGAGATGCTGGGGTGACGAGATTCTTTGTGTGGGAGGCCAAAACTGAGAAGAAGGCTTCATCTTCAGGCTTTGCCTCTAAAAGGCTCCCACTGAGGAACAGAAGAAGCAGGTTTTTACAAAGTTCACAACAAAGTTCTTTCGACTAGCTCCAATCTCAACGGCCTCTCCAGAACTAACCTTGATAACCTTTCTTAAAATTCTGATGCCAAGAGATGTCCAAAGTCCAAAGACAACGGCATGCCATTGTTATCAATTGTCAAAAGCTGCTGAGTGATCCATTCCCTTAAATAGCCTCTGAAAAAATACTCTTCTATTTTGCTGGAGCCCGTGTTCTTATGCAATGTGTCAGCGTTCCAACTGACCAACTCCAAAGCAATAAACTCCGAGACAAACAGTTCCTCAAAGTACCATTTTATTAGAGTGATTGTATTGGCACATTGTGGAAAACCTGAATCCGAGAGTCCCAGGTTTCCCTTCCCAAAAGAATTATTACGGTCTTAGACCAGCAATAGACATCACTATTTACAATATATATATATATATATATATATATATATATATATATATATATATATATATATATATATATATATATATATACACAAAAAACTGACATATTATAATACATTAATAGTGGATAAAAGCATTCATTCAGATGTTCTCTTCCCAAAAGATAAATCAAAGATCCAACCCTTGTACCCATCAATCCAATCAAATTTTCGTCCCAACTGGAGACATCTCCCCAGTCACTCCCCTCCAGGTGCAGGGCAACCTGTCCTTGACTCTCTGAGAAAGGTATGTTGTGGTGTCTAGTCTTCTACCCCACTATGAAATCCCGCTCTCCCAAATTCCCAGGCACTGAATGGGGCAGCCTCGAAGCTTCCAAGTAAAAAATGGCTTCCAAGGCTGACATGGTGGATTTTTTGGGGACAGGTCAATCCAAAGGCCAGCAGCATTCTGTTCACCTGGTGGCCAACCAGTTGTCAACTCTGGCAGCCCACAAAAGTTTTTGTTCCCCAATGCTTGACCTATCTACTTCAATGAAAGCAAGGCCACGATAGCAGCATTTCAATATCTAAGGGGCTGCCACAAATAATAGGGAGGGGTCAAGCTATTCTCCAAAGCACCTGAAGGCAGGACAAGAATCAAACAGATGGACACTAAACAAGGAGAGAAGGAACCTAGAACTAAGGAGAAACTTCCTAACAGTGAGAACAATGAACCAGTGGGACAGAAGTTGCCTCTAGAAGATGTGGATGCTCCATTACTGAAGGACTCCTTGGATGAGAAGTGAGGCATCTTCAGACAAAGACAAGGAAGACCAGTTGCCTCTTGGAAAAGCACCTCTGGGACAACCATGACCTGGATGACGGAGAATCTCCTTAGACCAGGGGTGTCCAACCTTGGCAACTTTAAGACTTGTGGACTTCAACTCCCAGAGTTCCTCAGCCAGCTTTGCTGGCTGAGGAACTCTGGGAGTTGAAGTCCACAAGTCTTAAAGTTGCCAAGGTTGGACACCCTGCCTTAGACATTCATCCCTGGAGGTTTTCAAGAAGAGCTGATCAACCCTTTCTATGAAATGGTATCAGGTTGGGCCAGAAGACTTCTAAGGGTCCTTCCGACTCTTTTATTATGTTAATTAGGATCAATCGATCAATTAATAATCAGTCAATCAGAACAGAACTGAAAGGGAGGTTTTCAAATCCAACCCCCTCCACAAGCAGGAGACCCTACACCATTTCAGACCATATTTAAGGGATGGATACAGAGATCGGATGTAATTCTTGGAAGCAGTAGCAATGGCTAGTCTCGCCTTCTATGAATTTTGCCTAATCCCTCGTTTCGATGCCACCAGGAAGAAGATGGAGCATATCTATTCAACAGGTTTTGGCACTACCCTCTTTCTTATCCTTCGCGACCTCTTTCCTAATAACTGAAAAATCCGACAAGCCCAAATTTAATCATGCCCTCACCTAGATGATGAACATTAATCTCACTGCTACTGATGGGTAATTTAATTAGGGCGCATTTGGAATGAATTACAATCACCAATTAGCACCATCACGTCCGAGTCTGCAATGAACAGAGGGGAGTTAGTAAACTACCATTGTCAGCCGGCTTAATTACAAACACACTCTCAGTGTTAAATCTCCTTTCTCCTGCCTTCCTCCACCAATGTTTGCATCCAAGCATTTTACGATATGAGTTTACAGACGCGGGACATTAAATATACCAAGGCTGGCTGCAAATATGCTTAACAACCTGCCAGAAATGGAGAAATGTCAGAAGTTTTACTATTATTTTTTTTCCAGTGGAGCGTGTGTCAGGTTGAAAAGGGAGTCTTTTGTTGCAGGCTTCAAATCTTCACCGATTTCTATTGGAAGGAAAAACCGAAGGCCCCGGGGACCAGATTCAATCTGGCCTTGGTTATAGCAAACCTTTTCAACTCATTCGCTCGAATGTAATCCTCTCAGGATAGAGATAAGAAAGGAAGACAAAGGGCTCTGCAAAATCAAAACACTTTTGAAATGTGGGCTGTTGGCTTGAGCAGGGGTTGCCCAAGGCAACCATCTTCTGACGTGGGAAATCAGGGGTTCAGGAAAATCAGAGACACCCCTCCCCAAAACCGGCCACGATTTGACGGGGCAACCAGGAAGCAAAATGGAGGGTTGATCTTAAGGGCAGCCTGAGTTCTTCCGAGGAACAGCCGGAAATATAAAATATAAATTCTTTAAAACTCTTTAGGGTTGGTTCTGGGAAGAAGCCAACCGGGTGTGCCATGCATGCAGAAGAAAGTAACACAAGCATAGAAGAACATCAGATGAGCAGTGGAAATGCGCAACAGGTGTCCAGAGGCATTTATGGTGCTATGGATTTCCTATGTAAAATGAATGCATCCGTTTGACACCACCTCTGCCTCCAAAATCCAGCCGGCTGCTCGTGTTTTAGCTCTGATAAGCGTGGATCCAAGAAGCAAATAAAGAGGGGAAAACCTGAATGACATCAGTAAAAACAAATGCCTCGGTAATGAAAAGACCAGTGTTCACCAAACTGAGGTGAAAGAGAATTGGGAGAGCTTTCAGCAGCTTGCCGATAAAGTGATTTCAGTTTTGTATGGCTGGTTTTGTTATTGTCAAAGAGAGTTTGGCAACCTTAAGACGTGTGGACTTCAACTCCCAGAATTCCCCAGCCAGCATTTTGCTTACTAATAGGTTGATTAGTAGCATCTTTCTGATGTTCAGGGCTATCAATTTCCTCTGATAAAAAAGAAATAACAAATATGGGGCTTTTGCAAGCTACACTAGAAAGAAAACCAAGAAGGGGTTAGCAAAAGTTGAGTCAACTGACAAAGACCAAAAAAAGCAATAGAAGGCAAATTCAAAGACATAGAAAGACTCAGGAAGACTATTCACACCACCACTGAACAATGTTCTCCAGAAATCTTCAATGGTATGTCCTCAAAAATCAATGTCCCCAAAAGTTGGTCAACCACATGACCAAGATTCTTACTACGTTGAACGTATGCATCTTCTACTCAAACATTGCTCCAGAAAACTTCCCACTGGGGTCCCAGCCCACAAACTGAATCTGTCTCTTACTCTACCTTGTCCTAAATCTGCTCCTACAAAGTCTCTTCCTATTCCTGGACTCAACCGATGGCCATTTCTGCTCCTATCTTTGGATGGTGTTGAGCAACCTTCATAACCTAGGATAGGTCAACCAGCCTTCTGCCTTGTGTGCGAGTCCTTGTTGGGCAGGTAAACAATTTTTTTGGACAAATAAATCAATATTGCCTTTTGAAGGAGATTCCCAAAAATACGTACTGGAATTCCTCAATGCTTCCTTATCATATGATGGACCTCCAGAATCATGAATTGATCTCCCCTGCAAAGCATTCTCCAGGGTTCAAGGTGGGAGAGTGGAAAGAGACAGTTGAAGAGAGAATGGAAAGGAAAGAGACACATATAACCATAACAGTAGAAAAACTGAAGAGGGAGACGTCCCTATTATATGGGGTTGGTTATTACCCTGAATTGGATTTAATTCCCTCAAACATGATTAATAATAGAGCTCTTATACCTCTTCTTCAAAAATCGAGTGTGTGCTTTTTAATATTTCTGTGCCTTGTGCACGTCTTTCCTCATTTTCCCTTGTTCCCGAAAACATCACACACGAGAAAATCAGAAAATTGCAGCTCAGAATGACATAATTTGATTGCAATAGCTCAGAGGTATGGGGGAAACTGGATTCTGACTACATTACTCTCCGAAAAAAAATGTTACTTGGAGCAATGAATTCATTTGCACATTTTCCCTACAACATTATGCTAATTTTAAAACAGAATTTTAATGTTCAGGAGCAGGAATTTTTCACAGCCAACACACTCGGATGGAAATGGAGGGCAAGTTTGGGAGGAAGAGAAGAAGAAGGAGACGGAGAGGAAGAAAAAGAAGAGGAGGAAGAAGATGAGGAAGAGGAGAAAGAGAAAGACAGAGAAGACGAAGGAGGAGGAGGAGGAGGAGGAGGAGGAGGAGGAGGAGGAGGAGGAGGAGGAGGAGGAGGAGGAGGAGGAGGAGAAGAAGAAGAAGAAGAAGAAGAAGAAGAAGAAGAAGAAGAAGAAGAAGAAGAAGAAGAAGAAGAAGAAGAAGAAGAAGAAGAAGAAGAAGAAGAAGAAGAAGAAGAAGAAGAAGAAGAAGAAGAAGAAGAAGAAGAAGAAGAAGAAGAAGAAGAAAGCCACAGTCAGCAAATTAGGCATCATTAAGCAGCAGGTTGGATCTATTCTAACTGCGTTTTCAGAAAGGTAGAGCGAATTTGGCCTATTGCCTAGCTTTCAAAATGAGAGAAAATAGCTGACTCTTGAACCTGGCACCCAAGGAATCCTTAATTACTTGAATAGATTTTGGTTTGGGAAATTGGATTCCGAACAACTGAAAGTGAGGAGAAACTGTATGCAACAGTAAATTCTATTAATCCGTTAGCGGCGCAATTAAAAGAGGAAGTAGTGAGCCCAGGAAGCTAATGGTGTAGCTAAACCCCACAGGCCCTGTAGTTCTGGATCAACTGCAGGTCGATTAGGCTCAACAGAAGGAAGTTGACACGTCATGCCAAGAAAACCTCTGAAGCTGCAAACAAATTTGGGGGATGTCGGAAGGCCTTCAAAGGCTGGACAAAGCAAGCTGGAGATGACAGTCCTGGCTCCATCACAGGAAACCTGCCAAGCCGGCTCTCTCAACATCTCGGAGGGTTGAGGAGAACTTTTCCAAAGCCACTGTCTCTAGGAGCAACAGTAAGGAACCTGAGAACCATATCATGGTGCCTGAAACAGAAGGCTTTGGTTCAAGGTGGAGACGCCTTGTGTCTTTTGTATTTTGGGCTTGGAGTAAATAGAGAGAGACAGTTTGGTCCAGGGGTTAAGGCAGTGAATTAGGAGTGAGGAGAGCTGGATTCTCCTCTTATCCTCAACATGTAAAGCCAAGGAGATGGCCTTGGACCAGACACTCTTGCTCAGTCCTAGGAAGATGGTAGCAGTGAGGCCACTTCTGAAAAACGTTGCCAAGAAAATCATATGCATTTACCTGGGTCCCACAGGGTCTTTGGTTGCTCTCTGATCTTGGTTGTTTTCTTGCATATGTTTCATGACCCAACTAGATAACACCATCAGGGCTAGAGGGGGACGGTAGAAGCAAATGTCACTCTTTTCTAGCACTGATGATGCTACCTAGTTGGGTCATGAAACATCTGCAAGAAATCTATCAAACTCTGAGAGCAGTGAGGACCACTCAATTCTCTTCCTCCTCCTCCTCCTCCTCCTCCTTCTCCTCCTCCTCCTCCTCCTCCTCCTCCTCCTCCTCCTCCTCCTCCTCCTCCTCCTCCTCCTCCTCCTCCTCCTCCTCCTCTCTACAAACCCCACTTCCTTCCAGCACTGATGATGTTTCCTAGTTGGGTCCTCTGCAACATCTGCAAGAAAATAATCAAACTCAGAGAGCACCAAGGACCCCCACGGTTCAACCCTGAGCTACAGATATTCTCTTCTATTTATTTGTGTAGCTGCCAAGAGTCAAGATTGAGTTAAAGGCACAAGTACACACACACACACACACAAACTTCAGCACACTTGTATAACCACGTGAAGAACTATAATTTCTAAGAAAGATTGCTGATAGATACTTGACTAAGATGACAAGAAGCTAACGTTCTCGCTAGGTCTTCTAATTGATGTTTTCCTTGGCTGAGGCAAAGGAGAAGCTACGGAAGGTGAGGGCTTGAAATATTAAAACTTTTCTTCTCCTCTTCCCTAGCTGCTTTCCCACTGTTTAGAGCTATAAATCTCGCCGTGGTGCGAGATGACTACCGAGAAACTTATTACTTTTATTAGCCCAGCTGCTAGGAATCAGGATGTATTAATGATCCATCAGAAAAAAACAGCTACATCAATCCCAGTGAACCGCAAGCAAACAGTAAGAGAAGCTCAAACTCGACTATTATGCATGTTGGGTGGGAAATATCAGCTGGCTACAGAACTTTTGTTTCAGGTAAGGGATTTTTTTTTTTTGTACAACAGTATGGTTTCTCTTTGCTTTTGGCGGTTTTACACACTCTCCTCTATTTTAGAGTAAGTAGCTTAGTCCTTCAAGCATCCGAGCTTGCCAACACCTGAAAGAAAATGGGTCTAAAACGGATACTTCATTCAAAAATGGTCTTAATAAATGGATCCATGATGCTTCAAGGCCACCACGTATATCCCTTCATCTCTGGGGATTTTGCAGTAAAGTTCTGTTGTAGGTGTCAGCTTTGGAAGCCATATTGAGTTTCCACAGATGTGCCAGTTAACTATCCAAATAAAGGTACCTTTGAGATATGTCTATCTCGGAGTTATTGATTGGAATGGATGGTTGCTGGAACGCTGACCGAAGGTTTCGTGAGGAGTTGGACCTGGAAAGAACTTGAGGCAGTTAATTGGATACTCAACTGACCCAAATATCTTTCTTAGAGACATGTGAACACTCTTTCTTTAGGCATTTCAATCGATTGGAGAACATGCAGAAAGAATTCATCTCTGCTCCTTTTTCAGAAATCCAATTAGCTGGTTGTCCCAAAGGTGTATTTTCAAAAGCCAACTGGACTTGGTTGTTCCTTGAAGACGTTTCGCTTCTCATCCAAGAAGCTCCTTCAGTTCTTCAGAAGGCAACTGGACTTGGTTTTTCCTTGAAGACGTTTCATTTCACATCCAAGAAGCTTCTCAGTTTTTTTTTAAACGTATTTTCAAAATTCAAACTGGATTGCAGAAGTTTTAACATACAGAAGCAAATGAAGCTGAAAATCTGCACAAGATCCGAGATCCCCATCTCAAAAATATGCTACCACCCCCTAAATAAATTACCTTATAATTCTTCATCACTTTTTTTTCTGGAAGCTTTCCAACCATTTCCAAAGAAGGTCTTGAGTGGCAGAAATAATTGCACGCCAAACTCCAGATCCGCTGGGGTGGGAGCTCACCTGTTGTAGCCCCCCCCTTTTTTTTGCAACTGTCGGACTCATAACATCTGACGATCCCACCCATCTGACCCGATTCATTCAAATTCTCCCATGAAAATCTATTCCGAAACTACTAGTTTTAGACATCGCTGCTCCTGAAGCTCAATGGTCTTATTTATTTTTATGCTCAGGCTTGACGCTGTGCAATTTCAAATCTGCATACATTTAAATTAATTAGCATATGCAATTAAAGCCCTGGCATTTCCTTGCTCGGAGTTGGCAACAAATAATTACAAAATCTCCAGTTGTTTCCAGCTGTGTTTATGCAGAGGCGGCTTCGGCTAAAAATCCAGGAACCTGAAGCCTAGAGATTGTGTACCGAGAGACGCATGGGGACTCACTCATGCGCAGAAGCCATGCTCTTCAGGAAGGAGATCTTTTGCAGGCCTTAACCGATTCCCTGGGTTTCTAATCCCTCCTAATAGGATTCTTTTCTTTCCCGCACAGCTTTCCCAGATATTTGGGTTTGCGTCACGAGTAAATTACACTGATGATTACCTGCAGAGTTTATAATTGCTGGTGAGAATCCAAGCTTATTTGCCATGTTTAGCAGAATAGCCAGAGTTGGAAGGGATCTTGGAGGTCTTCTAGTCCAACGTCCTGCACAAGCAGGAAACCCTATACCCATGATGGCAAACCTATGGCATGCGTGCCACAGGTGGCACACACAGCCATTTGTGCTGGCACGCGAGCTGCAGGCAAGCTTACCTCACTGGGCATGCGCGTGCCTCACAGACGATTTTCAGCTGGTTTGAGGCCTTTTTTTTTTGGCCTCCCAAAGGCTTGAGAAAGGCTTCTGCAGGCTTTTACAGGCTTTACAGGCCGAAAACTAGCCCCATTTCGTCACTTCCTGTTTTTCTGAAAATACTGGAAGTGGTGAAACGGGCCTCGTTTTCGGCCTGCAAATCCCGCAGAAGCCTGCAGAAACCTTCCTCAAGCCTTTGGGAGGCCAAAAAAGGCCTCAAACAGGTTGAAAATCAGCTGTGAGTTGCAGTGCAGGTAAGGGGGCGGCGGGAGTGGGTGGGGATTACGCGCGCATGCGTAGGGGGCACGTATTGCCTTCTGGGTGCTGGCACGCGAGTGTGAGCGTGCAAGCACGCGCACAATTTTTGGCACAGGAGTCCAAAAAGGTTAGCCACCACTGCCCTATACCATTTCAGACAAATCTCTTGTTGAAAATCTCCAGTGTTGGAGCAGCCACACCTTCTGGAGGTAGATGGTTCCACTGATTAATTGTTCTCTTCATCAGGAAGTTTCTCCTTAGTTCTAGGTTGCTTCTCTCCTGGATTGGTTTCTACCTGTTCCTGCCTTCAGGTGCTTTGGAGAATAGCAAAAAAAAATAATAATCTTTGAAACTGTTAAATGGGAAGGCTCTCTGTGGCAAGCCACCATCCGAGGTTGGTCTCTGCTAGGCTGGTGAGGAGACTGCAGGTTCCCTGGTTAATATCTCAAACGTGGCCCTTTTTTCTGACCTCTTCCCCAGGCGATTGGAAGGGAGAATTGGGTTTTCCATTGCAGAAGAAACGGAGAACAAAGGAAAAGTCACATTATTATAACCTTTTCATGTTTCCCATCTGAATTCGCCCAGGAAAGTGGGTGGGTGGGGGAATCACATTTTCAAAGGAATTGTATCCACCAACAGGCCCCTTTCGGTCTTTTATCTATGGTTTTAAAAAGTGTGGGCTGTTTTTTGTGACTTGGGAAGGAGTTTTAGTTTCCCATGGGTATTTGTGTTAGGATTTGGGGCTCTTTTACAAAGTATTGGTCTCCCAGGGGATTTCTTTATAAAAAAGGAAAAAAGAAACAACAACAATGCATGGAGTATCATCAAGAATGGAACGGTCATCTTTAGAGTTCCTTCACGGTCCAAATACCAACTTTCTAATTTTATTTTATTTATGTTTTCCAGGGAGAAATATCTTCATCCCTTGGCTTAAGAATTTATTTTGTTTTGGAAGCTGCAGGCTAGGAGGAGAATAACTCTCAGACAACTACAAAAGTGTCAAGGGAACACGGTTCATGCATTTCTTCCACTAATTAAAAAGAGCTGATCCCAGATAAAGGCAAATCTTTATCGAGTGGCAAATACCCTCAACTGACACCCAAGTTTCCTGAAAACTGAGTGGAATCTGATTTAAAAAGAGAAAACTCAACTCTTTTCTTAACCATTTGTATCTCTTTCCCTTCAGGCTCACTTGACCTTCCCTTTTGCACCGATGGCTGATTATTCTGTCTTGTTATCAATCAGACTTAAATCAACAGAAGAAAATTATTTGTAGCTCAGGGTTGAACTGTGGGGTCCTTGGTGCTCCCTGAGCTTGGTGATTTTCTTGCAGAAGTTTCATTACCCAACTAAGTAACATCATCAGTGCTAGAAGGAAGTAGGGTTTGCAGAGAGCAATAGGAGGAGGACTGTGGGGTGTCCTTGGTGCTCTCTGAGTTTGTTGGTTTTCTTGCAGACATTTCATGGCCCAGCTAAACAATATCATCAGTGATAGTAGAGAGTGGGGTTTGTGGAGAGGAGGGAGAGGAGGAAGAGGACAGTGGGGTCTTTGATGCTCTCTGAGCTTGGCTATTTTCTTGCAGAAGTTTCATTACCCAACTAAGTAACATCATCAGTGATAGAAGTGAGCTGGATTTGCAGGGAGGAGGAGGAGGAGGAGGAGGAGGAGGACGACAACTATGGGGTTCTGAGTTCTCTCTGAGCTTGGCTATTTTCTTACAGAAGTTTCATTACCCAACTAGGGAACATCATCAGTGTTAGAAGGGTTTGCATAGATGAAATTACCTATTAGGGGAATGAAACATCTGCAAGAAACAACCAAGCTCAGAAAGCACCAAGGACCTCACGGACTAGATAATCAAGTCATCAAGAACCACTCCCAAATGTTGCTTCAATTCACTGTAGGATGCTGCTAAACCTATTCTCCTGCCTGTAAAACCACACTTTCTTCTGTTTTTTTTTTTTTAAGCTAGTCTTTCAACAAATCCCTGGGATTTTAACTCAAAATTGAGCTGGGGAACATTGGCTCCTTGTGATCTTCTCCACAAACTCGGTTCCGTCACCCCTCATTATATGGAGAGCACGCGCCGGCAAAAGCGTGGCAATCAAAATATAGAAGAGATCATTTATATTTGAAAAGTTTCATTGTTTCTCCCTCGCCCGAACATTCCCTTGAGAGCCTCTCGAGATGCTGGCGCTGCTTCTACCTAGCTCATAAAATGCAGCTCTGCTCTTTTTATCCACAGCGTTTAGTAATATTCCACCCTCTCCTTGCTGATGAGACGAGGCAGGAAAGCAATTGGCACAGAGATACAAGTTGTAATAAAGAGAATGTAGGCCCCACTTGGACTGGAATTCGACAACAACCCTTGCTTGGAAGCAGTTAAAGGGGGGGATCATATTTCTGGAATCAAGATAATATTTTTGGGAGCCCCTCAAGGAATTCCACTTGCAACACAAATCAGTACGTTTCACTCCTGAATGGCAGCTATGGAAAATGAGAAGGCCTGTCCATCACCCAAAAAAGGATGAAAAATTGGGCATTGTGTCCCTGCATGCTTTGGGTGGGTTTATCATGTCCTTCTTTCGCTAGAAGGCCCTTAACCAAGATTATACAAAATTGGGTAATTTAATTTAATTCTCTTTATCTGTTTAAGTTTTTCATTTAGAAGAGCAATATCTGCCATGTTATTCTTAAAGTACTTTACCCATTCTTTAAAAAAGCAAACGTTTGAACAGTTTTTTAAGAAATTATTTAAAACAGTAATCTAGATGCCTGTTTTACTGTTGATTTTTATGTGGGGTATATATACAGAGAGAGAGAGAGAGAAGAGAGAGGGGGGGGATGCTTATCTCATAAAAACAGCAGCTTACAGTAGATAAAAGTGATACAAAATCTCATGTGGCTGATCCTTTTTTCTGAGAGATTCCTTCTGTCCTCAACCTCTCGTTCACCTCAGGAAGAATTTTGACAAGTTTGAAAAGATTTCAAGACGACCAAAAGCAACTAAGAGAACAAGGAACAACTGAGAGTTTAAGAAATTCAAACCACCTCTTTAAGACAGAGAGAGCTGGAGAGACCGACTTTCAATTGTGTGTGTGTGTGTGTGTGTGTGTGTGTATGTATATATATGTGTGTGTGTATGTATGTATGTATGTATGTACGTACGTACCTATCTATCATCTTATCTATATCTTATCTACCTCTATCTATCTATATCCTACCTACCTACCTACCTATCTATCATCTATCTTATCTATATCTTATCTACCTCTATCTATCTATCTATCTATCTATCTATCTATCTATCTATCTATCTATCTATCTATCATCTATCTTATCTATATCTTATCTACCTCTATCCTATCTATCTATCTATCTATCTATCTATCTATCTATCTATCTATCTATCTATCTACCTACCTACCTACCTACCTACCTATCTATATCTATCCATCCATCCATCCATCCATCCATCCATCCATCCATCCATCCATCCAAGTATTTGAAATAGAAGAGCTGCAAACAAAACCAGCTTCTTTTCCACTAAGAATATAAAGAGGTAAAATGAACCACCAGTTTGTCCTGACTAATCACAGCAATAATATCTCGCACAGGTTGATGGGAGAATTTTTCACCCCTGGTACTTTTGCATCCAAAATGGGGAAAACATTTGTCGAGGGCACCTTAGTTACCGAAGTCCTTACCTGGGAGATGATTATCCTAACCGTGAGACACATCCAATTACAGGACTGTTTCCTGCACCGCATAAAAACTACGGGGGAAATCGCCTTGCAATTATGGTCTCCGGGGGTGAGGAAAGTTTTCCAATCAGCACTTTGGACACATGGGACCAAGTTCTTGGGACCAGTTGAAACTATTTCCTACCCTGGAGCGAGATTCTGGTTAATGGATTAGGACAGAAGGATTTCAGGTGATCTCCAAAGAGAAGTTTCGATTATCATTGTTCTGATCCTGCCCAGAAGAGGCATCTTGAGCCCATCGTGGAGAACTACATGAATATGATAGTCTTTAACATTGTGCTCCATTATAATTCCCCCCTTTTAAAATATCAAATGGAAGGGATGTAATGGAAGTTCTCGGCCAGGGGTTTCCAAGCTTGGCAACTTTAAGACTTGTGGACTTCAACTCCCAGAGTTCCTCAGACAGCAAAGCTGGTTGTTGGAGACCCCTGTTCTAGGTGACACAAATAATCTGTCTCGGTGGAAAGTGAAGTGGTTGCTTCAGGAAAAGATCTGGAAGGCCAGCTTGGAAATTCAACTGATCGAAACCCTGAATGAAACCAAGGAAGATCACTCATCTGTACCATCCTGTACCAGGGTGAGTGAATTTTTCTTTTTTTCTTTTACCCACAGAAACTCAGCTTTCCAAGATTGTAAAGAAGGAAAGAATATTCATGTCGTTTCCTGATTGCAAAAAATCAAGCCGCTCAGATGCCTCTTAACAATATAAATTACCAAGTTAATCAAGACTAAGAAAACGTAATGGGGGCCTCGTGCTTTGATGGGCGATTAATATTAAAATAAAAGAAGAACTGTATGTAGAAAAGTAGGAGACAACAAATCCGGGGCACGGTTTTCTTATATTGTTCAGTAAACAAATACATGAAAATAAATAAATAAATAAGAACCAAAACCTTGAAAGGAATCCATTGTGGAGCTCTTGAATGGTAACATCTGCTCAGTAATTTTGGGGAGGGTAGAGATGGAGGGAAGCATTTGAATTTATTAGGAGTTCAAAGTTAAACAAAATTAATTTGTGGAAGGGAGGAAGGGAGGGAGAATAGAAGGAAAGGAAGGAAGGAGAGAATGAAAGGGAGGAAGGAGAGAATGGAAGGAAGGAAAGAAAGAAGGAAAGAAGAAATGAGAGAATAGGAGGGAAGAAGGAAGGAAGAAGAGAATAGGAAGGAAGAGATGGAGGGAGGGAGGAAAGAAGTGAGGGAGAGAGGGAGGGAGGAAGAAGAGAATAGGAAGGAAGAGACAGAGGGAGGGAGGAAAGTAGCAAGGGAGGGAGGGAGGGAGGGAGGGAGAGAAGGAAGGAAGGAAGGAAGGAAGGAAGGAAGGAAGGAAGGAAGGAAGGAAGGAAGGAAGGAAGGAAGGAAGGAAAGAAGGAAGGAAGGAGCTGGGTGACTTTGGCCAGTCCCTCTCTCTCAGCCCAACTCACTTCATAAGGTTGCGGGGGAAATAGGAGAAGGAAGGAGTGTCAGGTATATTCGCTGCCTTAAGTTCTTTATAAAAATAACAAAGGTGGGATCAAAATCTCTTTTCAAAACCCTCCCTTTCTTTTCTTTCAGTTGTTGAACTAATTTGCAGCTTAGCAAACAAACGAAAACATTAAGTCTGAAGATAGTTTATGTCCTCTTGTTAAATATTGCCTGAGAGTGAATATTGGCTGAATTTAAATCATAGTTTACAACTAGGTCATTCCCTGTTATGAATCTTTATAATTGACAGTGCCTAAATCAAGCAGCCGCTCAAATGCAAGGTCATTGATCATGTATTTCGTACCCACTACTTATCGGAGTAGCTATGTTTTCAATCATTGCTTCTATCGCCTCGTTGCTTGGGCACAAAAGGGTTTACGGTAATATGGATCTTACTTATGGAGTGTGCTGTGTGAGGGGAAGCCCATGGATGCAATTGTGTGGGATGACATAGATGGTTAAAAAAAAAAAAAAGGAAGAAAATAGAAGTGACCACTGAGAAAACAGGAATTCAGCCCAGAAAGAGTGAGAAAGAAACTCAAGATGGTTCTGCCTCTACTTTCTTTGGTAGAAGAGGGAGAGAGAGAAGAAAAAAACTTCTCAAGCTTCCAATTTTCTGCTATTATGTCCTTATAACTGAAGCTCAACTACGTTGGCCACCAAATGAGAAGAGAGGAACTCCTTGGAAAAAGACCCTGATGTTATTTTGGATGGAGGTGAGGACGTGGACCAACTTATTTATTCATTTCCATGCTCCTAACAAAGAAGGATATAGTCAAAACTTATGATCTTCCCAGGAGTGATGTATGGCTGTGAGTGCTGGGCAATGAAGAAGGCTAAGCACTGAAGCATTGATGCTTTCGAACTGTTTTGTGGGAGAAGATTCTTGAGGATCCCTTGGACTGCAAGGAGATCCAATCAGTTGATCCTGAAGAAAATCAACCCCTGATTGTTCTTCAGATGCTGAAGCTGAAGCTCAACTAACTTTGGCCACCAAATGAGAAGAGAGGAACTCCTTGGAGAAGACCTGGATGTTGGAAAGACTGAAGGCAACAGGAGAAGGGGGACATCAGAGGATGAGATGGTTAGATAGTGTCACTGACGCAATGAATGTAAATTGGAGCAAACTCCGAGAGACAGGAAACCTAGCATGTTATGGACCATGGGATTGCGAAGAGTTGGACCCAATAGTGACTGAACAAAAATACCCTTATACCAAGAATTTGGGTCTTTGGATCCCTTCACATTCTTAAAAATGATGGAGGACCCCAAAGAACTTTGGCTGATGTAGTTTATATCTTTTGATGTTTTCCGTATTAGAAATTAAAGTGGAGAGATTTAAAAATTGATTTGATCCCCAGGGGACTTCGTACCAGACTTGGAGAACCGCTGGCCCTCACCAATGAATGCAGTGTTTCTTAGGTGAAGGTAAAGGTTCCCCTTGCACATACACACTAGTCGTTTCTGGCTCTAGGGGGCGTTGCTCATCTCCGTTACAAAGCCAAAGAACCAGCGCTGCCACGAAGACATCTCCGTGGTCATGTGGCCGGCAGGACTAAACGCTGAAGGCTGGTTCCCTTCCCACCATAGTGGTCCCTATTTTTCTACTTGCATTTTTACATGCTTTCGAACTGCCAGGTTGGCAGAAGCTGGGACAAGGAACGGGAGCTCACTCCGTTATGCGGCGCTGGGGATTCGAACCGCTGAACTGCCCACCTTTCTGATCGACAAGCTCAGCGTCTTAGCCTCTGAGCCACCGTGTCCCTCGTTTCTTAGTATGCATATTTAAGCAGGTCTGATTACACGTGGGGTCAGGAGGATTTGAGGGGATTGCTCTCTCATTTCATGATTGTTGGTTATAAAGAAGTTAAGGAGGTGTCGAAAAGCAGCATTAAGCATGAGGCTCCCCAGGAGTTAAGCAGAAAGGTTTAAACATTACAGACTGAAAGTCAGAGTGAGCAGTGGCATAAGGAGAATTAATTACAAAAGTGAGGTATCACTAATTAAGGCTGCTTCTAAATTTGCATGCAAAACAAATATGAAAGCGCTTTGATATGTGTGAAAAAAGGCAATTTAACCTGTGGGTGACAACATTTAGTATTTTAATAGGATGTTTCATCTTCCAATTCCCTTTATAATTATGGAGGCCTATCGCTTACCTATAAGGTCAGGAAGACAAACACCTGACAGTGGTAGGGAAGAGAATGAAACCAGTTGAGACCAAGATGCGGCAGAGTTTTAGCAATGGTGGAAGATGGAACTGAGTTCTCTTGTGCTCTGTTCCATCCTCAACTTCCTCTTTGGACTCCGGTGGGATGCATTTATAATGCCATGAAGGCAAAGTTGAAGAAGAAAATTAAGATATCCATGGTTACCTAGAGCAGGGAACATACTAGCTCACCAGGAGGAAAACCCGGATTAATCATGGTGCAATGCCTAAAAACCAGTGGGATTGGAATTCTGTCTAGCCTAGCAAAAAGGACTAGTGGTGACGTGGTATCAGTGGTCCAAGATTTGAGGGGCTGCCACCAAGAAGAAGGGGTCAGACTATTCTCCAAAGCACCTGAAGGCTGGAGAAGAAGCAATGGATGGAACCTAATCAAGGAGAGAAGCAACCTGGAATTAAGGAGAAACTTCTTAACAGTGAGGACAATTAACCAGTGGAACAGCTTCCCACCAGAAGTTGTAGATGCTCCATCATTGGAGGGTTTTAAAGAAGAGATTGAACAGCCATTTGTCTGCAGTGGTACAGAGCTTGAGCAGGGGTTGGACTAGAAGACCTCCAAGGTCCCTTCCAACTCTGTTCTATTCTGTTTAGTTGAGGACAAGCAGGTTAAGGAGAAATTTTAATGGAGAAAATATGTACCCTGTTTCTCCAACAATACGGCCTCCCCCAATAGGAAGTCCCAGCATGTTTTATAGGCATGAAATGAAATTAAGCCCCTCCCCCCAAATTAAGGCCTATATTAAAACATGCAAAATGGGGGGAATGGGTGGGGAGCTTGCCATTAGGAAGTACTTTTGTTGCACACCTGGATATGGTGCTGCCTGCGTTGACCCCGATACGAAGTGCCCCACCAACGCCGAGGTCAACATCCAAGCTGTCGCCGCCCACCCGCTCGAAGATGCAAGGGGGGGGGGAATTAAGTCACCCCCCGAAAAGACGGCCTAGCCATTTTTTCGGGGCTAAAAAAAAAAAAGACCCGGCCTTATTATATGAGAAACACGGTAGTTGCTAAGAGGGATGATTACTTGATAGCACAAACCCAAAAAAATCCATTCGCAATTGTGGTCGTAAGTCGAGTGGCAGAGTTTTAATCATCCATAAAACTCTACGACCATCTGAGGCTGTCCAGAGCGAATGAAGGTAGGGGGGAAAAAAAGGAAGGGATAGATTAACAACAATGGATAATTAAGTGGAAGGTTCAGCTCGGTGTGGACCAGTGAGCCAAGTTAATCAACAGTTCCAGGTTCCCTCGGAGAGAAATAACCCTGGATATTGTCAATAAAAAGAAGATGAGAGGAGACTAAGACGGCTGGGTTACAAGCTATTGTTAATTCTGTGAAGTGCTAATGTCGGTTTGAGAGAAATCCTCTGGGCAAGATTGAGATGGTTAATTCCAGATTTAAGGCACTGCACAGCATGTATGTTGGGATTTTGATTTCCTCCCTGTCCCTCCTGGATCAAACATTTTGCTACCTTCTATTTGATAGATGTCTAAGTTGGAAGAAAAGGCATATTATATTCTTTGGAAAGAGGAATATCAACAGAGGGAAGGACTCTACACAGCCATTTAGAGTAGAATGTCAGGAGAGACAAAGGGACTGGCCCAAAATCACCCAGCTGGCTTTCATGGCTAAGGTGGGACTAGAACACACTGTCTCCCAGTGATTGGTACAAAGTCACCCAATTGGCTTTTATAACTAAGGCGGGACTGGAACTCACTGTCTCCTGGTGATTGGTCCAAAGTCACCCAATTGGCTTTTATAACTAAGGCGGGACTGGAACTCACTGTCTCCTGGTGATTGGTCCAAAGTCACCCAGTTGGCTTTCATACTTAAGGTGGGACTAGAACTCACTGTCTCCTGGTGATTGGCCCAAGGTCACCCAGCTGGATTTCATGCTTGATGGGGGACTAGAACTCACTGTCCCCTGTTTCTAGCCTGGTGCCTTAACCACTAGACCAAATAGATTCTGTTCTCAAATGCAAGGCTGCCTGGGTGATGGGAGGCGATAGGACCATGGACTCTAGGTTGAGGTTGGCCAACACAACCCTGACCTCCAGGGTCCCCGCGTGCTCCAAAAGCAGTTTCATTGGCTCAGAGACACATGATGTTGTGCATGAGGCACAAACACAGTCTCCAAGTGAAATCGGCCTCTAGTTGACCATCAGAGGAGGGAAGAGATGCAAAACTGCCTTCCATCCATGGGGTCAGCCTACCACTCGAAGAATATTGATCAACCAATTTCCCAAGAGCCAAGCTGGGTCACCTCTCACCGTCTCCAGCCGCCTCAAACAGCGATTTTTCTCTTTTCCATTCTGTCTCCCAAGTGTCACGATGCAATTTGACCGAAGATGAGAAAGGGCCACAAAAGGGAACGTCTACCCCATTTGAATGCTCTTCCCTTTGCATCCCAATTCGACGGCTGCAGAACCCAGCGGTGTGTCATGGAGTCAAGCCATCGGTTTCCAAACTTAAATTGCTTTCCGTCTTCAACCTCACGTCTCCTTCTTGAGAGCAGTGAAGGTCTCCCGTGCCTATTTTGTGTGTGTGTGTGTGTGTGTGTGTGTGTGTGTGTAGAAATCTAGTTCAGTTCCTGTTCAGTTTTGAGAAGCTGGCATGGTTAACCTTTCTTCTTTTCCTCCCCCTCCTTTTCAATTTATACACTGTCTTTTTGCTCCAAAGGCTCTTGGGACAGCTTCATGAATATTCCTTCCACCCAAACACAGGGCACTGATTTTTTTTTAATTTTTATTTTATTGTTTTGCAGTCTCCTGTTCTGTATCATTTGCAATTGACGGACAGAATCGCCGCCGACACCATCAAAGGATGAGATGGATCTTTGAGAATGTTTTGAACTTTCTTAAGGCAGCGGGAGCTATAAAGCTCTTCCAAAGAGGGGAGAGGGCAACCCATGATCCTCTGGGCAAAGACGTTAACCCTCTGGAGTGCTGTCCTATCTGCCACTCTGCAATTGGCAAACCCTACAGAGGTGCAGTAAGTTAAGATGCTCTCTATGGTGCAGCGATAGAAGGTGACCAGCAATTTTCCATCCAGTTGTTGTTTCCTGAGAAGTCTCAGGTCGTATCATCTCTGCTGGGCCCTTTTGGTTGTCCCAAAGGCACTTTTTCAGGAGGCAACTGGAGTATAAAACCTTCCATTCCCCACCATCCAGTCAGAACCAAAGAAGCTTCTTGGATGAGAAGCAGAATGTCTTCAAAAGAAAAACCAGAAAATCCAGTTGCCTCTTGAAAAAGCATCTTTGGCACATCATTGGGAGGAAGGGGAGGAAAATGCTTGGGTAGGGGGGAAATTAGAAGGGCCAACCTCAAACAGAAACAGAAGACCACAGCTCATTCAGGGAGGTGCCCCCAGCAAGGAGAGACCCGCAGAAAGCACAAAGACACAACCTTTCAAAGCACAAAGACAGAGTCTTTAAATCAAGCCATTCAGCTCTCAAGTGCTAGTTCAGGAAATAATCTCCCAGGCTTTTAAAGAGCTGTCAGGAACCAGGTTATATCTCTTCATCAGTCTGTTGGTAAAGACAGTCAACAGCAACCTTGAAGGCAAAGAAGTATCAGAGATCTTAGAAGAAGGGGGAGTTCTTCAAAGTTCTGTTGACAACTCTTCATCGTCACATGGAACTTCAGGAAATCCAATCAGTCAGTATGAGAGACTGGCTGGCTTGAATAATCCTCCCTTAATGGAGGTGGTAAAGGAAAATTGAGGATGGCAGGGCAGAGAGATCCTTTCTTTCAAACCTCAAGACAAGGTATACATCCTGGCTTTTCATGTAGAGGAACATCTGGGGGGGGCACTCAAGTAATTTCCTTTCAAAGTCATAGAAGCAAGAAGTTTCTGTGTGAGTCTACATCAGGGGTCTTCAAACTTGACAGCTTTAAGAGTTGTGGACTTCAACTCCCAGAATTCCTCCTCCATTCATGTTAGCTCAGGAATTCTGGGAGTTAAAAGTCCACAAGTCTTAAACTTGCCAAGTTTGAAGACCCTCGGGCAAACAGACAAAAAAACCCTGAACCTTGAAAATAATTACACACTGAGGTTTATTACAATCCACATGTCTATAAGATCTCACCCTGCCACATAGATAACAACCAGGGTGGTAACTTGGTTGTCACGAACTGTCCAGGGATCCAACCCAGATGTGAGTGGCCTAGTTAAACTACTATTTCAAGCTTGGTTTCACCCTAGGACTTACTTGGATTCAGACAGACATCCTGTGTCCTGAAATCTCTGGTCAGCTGCTACCTCTTAGGACAAGGGTCCTAAGACCCCTGGCTTAGGACCTCATCTTCTGTTGTGAAAATATTTACAGACCCCTCACATCCTGGACATAAACTGTTTCGACTTGTACCCTCAAAACGACGCAACACACCTGAAAAAATACAATGCCACTGAAGAGCACTTCTGGAGAAGAAGGAAAAAAAAAAAAAAAGGAAGACAAGACTTCAGTTGTTGTGCTTCAACTTGAACACAGACTCATCTCCCCTGGCACTCGAGTCAGTGGCCAGAGAGAAATGCTTTTGAGATGTTTGTTCCTTCCGTTCCAATGGATGAGTTTTGGACAGGGCGAGGTGAGGCTGAACAGGGTAATAAACAAGAAGAGCCACTCATTTTACTTCGGTGAGCTTCTCTGGAGACCTCCCCGCAACCTCCTTCTCGCTTATCTCCTGGGGAACGCGAGAATTGCAGCTTCTTCTTGAAACACTCGACCAGGGTGATGGCCTCCAAACTTTCAACACACCTGGGTCAACGTTACTTCCAAGCACCTGTCATAATCTGACTCGGAGGGGGAAGCCGAACAGCTGACAGGGAGTGGGAGTGTGGCTCCGTTGGCTGTGGAGGAAACTGGGGAAGGGCAAAGTCCGGCTGGGCAGAGCTGGGGAGAGGTAGAGCAAGGGAGAGGGAGTTCAGAGGAAGATCCAGGCCCACCCGCTCTTCATCCTAGGGCACGCAGGGAGGAACAGAGAAGAGAGCAATGTGGATGCGTGGCTTATGGGGGAGGAAAGGGCCCTGATTCCCTTCATTAGCTGCACTTAGGAACACAGTGTATAAAAAAGGCAAGCTGCGTACAGCAGGTTGTTGGGAGCAAATGTGACTTTACCTTGTATTGTTGTGGCTTATCTGTGTTCCTGGCGTCTTCCCAACTGTTTGAGTTTTGCTGTGCTTTCAAGTTTGAAATTCCTGCTCCTGCCCTGCCAAACTAATTACTTCAGTTTGGCTTGTTTGGACTTTTAAGTTACAGTTTGTGTTTACCCTGTTTTGGACTGAATTTTCTAGAGTCAAAGGCTGTTTCTGTGAGAGTTTTTCTCCAGCCCGAAGGTAACCTGGACATTGGGGGCAAAGTTGGAGATAATAAAGGGACTCTTATTGCTTATCTGGCTGTGTTGCCTTTGTGCCACGCCCCTTTGGGTCATCACAGCACCACTACTATTCTATTTCTGGAACGTCCTACCCCCATGAAATCATCTGCACCCATCCACACCTGGCTCCCATTCCATATTTTGGCCAACACCAATGAGATGAAAATCCCAGCCGCATCCATGAGGGCCCATTTTTGCTCCATACTGGGGGGGACGACACACAGCTGAAGTGAAGAACCGTCCTTTTGGGGAGCTTTTTTTTTTGAAGAACCACAGAAGGGAATGTGGCACATAAAATCCAGATTGGGTCAATTATCTGCTGGCCTGATGATGGGGACTGCTCCCGTTGTCATCTGCAGGTGGACAAGCAGATCTCTTTGCTTTCCAGAAAAAAAAGGGGGGGGGGAGGAAAGGAGGGACTCTTGAAAAATGTGACCACCTGCACAAGCGGTTTCTCCCTGCAAAAAAAAAAAAACCGTGTGGCAGGATCCATAATTTATGAGCATGCAGTCCATGGGCAAATTGCCTGCAATCTGTTCTTCCCTGGCTCCATTCATTATGCAGAATGGAGGAGAGCTTTAATTTCTAATTGATTTGCCAATATATAACCCTTTTAGTTGGCTTTCTTTTTTTTTCTATTTAAAAAAAGAACACACACACACATATATATGTAATCGTAGCTGAAGGACTTGCAAAGAGCTCGGCCAATATCGAAAGAGAAAATGCAGAAACGTCGGCGTTTTTCTTTTTTCTTTTAGAAGGATGTTTAGCAAATCAGATTGCAAGCGTGGATTCCTAACTACATCTTCATTCTGTTCATTGTCAGTGGGACCTTTTGGCTGTGTTAAATGCCTGGCCATTAACCTCACCAGAGGTACTAATACAAATCCAAGACCCATCAACTCTAAGACCCATTAAAGCCTTAGTAAGACACACTTAAAATACTGCATCCAGTTTTGGTCACCAGACTATAAAAAAGATGTTGAGACTCTAGAAAGTGTGCAGAGAAGAGCAACCAGGATGATTAGGGGACTGGAGGCTGAAACATATGAAGAACGGTTGCAGGAATTGGACATGGCTAGTCTAGGGAAGAGAAGGACCAGGGGAGACAGGAGAGCAGACAGGAGGGGGTCCAGCTATTCTCCAAGGCACCCGAAGGCCAGACAAGGAACCATGGATGGAAACTGAACAAGGAGAGATTCAACCTAGAAATAAGGAGGAATTTTCTGACAGTGAGAAGGATCAACCCATGGAACAGAAGTTGCCTTCAGAAGTGGTGGGAGCTTCATCCCTGGAGGCTTTCAAGAAGAGACTGGACTGCCATCTGTCAGAAATGGTCTAGGGTCTCCTGCTTGGGCAGGGGGGGTTAGACTAGATGACCTACAAGGTCCCTTCCAACTCTGATTATCTGTTATCTGTTACCTTGGGAAGATCTGCTCCAACCACTCATCAAATTCCACCCGAATCTTTGCTGGCTTTCCTCTGCGTGAGCTAAGGAGGACGGAGAGAAAACCAGCATTCCCAGCCAGGTCAAATCTAAGACCCATCAAGCCCAACACTTTACTTCCCACAAGGAGCTTTCATAAGTCTGACAAGAAGAGACGAGTGAGTTAGCACTCCCTGGAAATCCAGAGATACACTGATGGAGCTGAAGATTAACTGTCATTCTTAATAGGTATGGACAGACCTATCCTGCATGAAGCCGAGATGCTCCCAAGAATGCAATTTAAGCTAGTGGTGGCCATCATACCTTCTGACAGCTCATTCTAAGCATCGCGTGCATCCCGCAAAGAAGACTTCTAGCCATTATCTTACACTTCCTGCTGATCAAACACCTTTAACACCTTGCCTTGTACACCCAACCCGTGATATTTCAGGTATAACTTACAACCGCTCTGGGCAAAGTTTGATTCCGACATGAATCCATCTGCAAAACCTGCCTAGACGACGTTTTCTCCATTTTTTAACTCGAGAGACAGCTGGCGAGACATATGTATCTACTCAAGCTTATGAACTACACACGGCATGGGGCTGTCAAGGAGCTACTGAGGCCCCAGAGATCCGTGCCTTAAGGCTTTTCCAGGAATTGGAAGGGGATAGGATGTTAATTCCACCACCCTCTCCCAAATCCACCCACCCCTTCTGAAAATGTGACATGCTGGCAAGTGTTTCACAGTCCTAGCACTTAGCACTTAGATTTATATCCCACTTCAGTGCTTTCCAGCCCTCTCTAAGCGGTTGACAGAGTCAGCCTCTTGCCCCCAACAATCTGGCTCCTCATTTTACCCACCTCGGAAAGGATGGAAGGCTGAGTCGACCTTTGAGCTTGGTGAGATTCGAACTGCCAACTTGCAGGGCAGCCGGCAGGCAGCAGAAGGAGCCTGCAGTACTGCACTCTAACCACTGATCTTTACAAGAAGGATAGAACACTAACTTCTGAATTTTGTCTGTTGTGGTCTGGCATATGTTGCGGTTGTGGAGTCTGGGCAACTGAAGGGAGCTTTTTACTGGCCGGATGCCCTTCCTGTCACCATTGCGGAGTTTTATTCAGCAGATCCATTCTCATCGTGCCCAGAAAGAGAAATATCTGCCTCTACCTAAGGATCTTGAAAAAGGAATTGATGAAAAAGAATGGATTTCCCTACAGAATGGAAGCCGCTTACAGAACCGCTAGTGGCCCCTTTTGTAGCTGGAAGGAACAGGGTGAAAACTGCGTCTCTTCCTGTCTTCCTGTCGCCCCCCCCCCCTCAATGACGCAGCCCTAGTTCGCCACCCTGGTTCTCCAGAATTTGGATCAGAAAACCAAGCTTTGAACTGGACTTTCCAGAGTTCAACTTTCAGAAGTTCAGTGGTAGATCTTTCTACAGCCGTGGGGTGGGTTGCAAAGGAACACCAAAAATGAACCAGGAACGCCCCGCCAAGATTGAATATTTCTCAAGCTTTGCGTTTCATATATATATATATATATATATATTGGGCTAAAGGGGGACTCCTAACTCCTAATTTTGCTCTGCATCTTTTTCCTCAAACCACCTCAACCATAATGCCGGAGGTCACTTGGTCCTTGAATCAGGACCTCCAGCGAGGGCCGGCTGATAATTCCTCTGAGCCCGAGAAGATCTTCAACTGTTGATTGAATCCTAACCTCCTGCTCTCCTACTGATTTGATCGTCTCCATGGTGCAGCCAGGATTAATTGCGAAGTGTAATTAACGGGCAGGGTATGTATCACAAGCCCCCAAATTAGGAGATAAATTGGATGGGGTGGAGATGATATCAAGAGAGCTGACAAGCAAATTGCCCCCTGGGACTCTCAAATCATCCCATGCCAGGGAAGAAACGGCAGAGTTGTCGCTACTAATAGCTGTCACTGTTAGTAGTACTTGCAAGGGAGGGGACGGGGTTGCGTTGCGATGGTGGAGGGCTTACACATTTCCCCCTGTTGTTGTTGTTTGGTGACACCAAACCTCCTCTTCCCCCCAGGACAAACCCTATCCCTACTCCAAGAGTAGGCTCTCGATGCAGAAATGAGAAATGTATTGGAAGAGGGTGTATTATTTATGATTTATATATTAAATTATTTGCTCTTGCCTTCATATGCTTATGCATTTATTAAATTACTGTTGCTATTTATGGGATGATTGTTTACTTACTGAATTATTCGCTCCTGCGTGTATATGCTTTAATGCATTTATTAAATTACTATGACTATTTGTTGAATTTACTACATTGTTTGCATTTACACATATACGAAATGACTGTTACCACTTATTGAATTATTTACATATCACATTATTTATCGCATTGCGCTACATATTCATTGCCTCTATTTATTTGTTTGTTTGTTTATTTATTAAATTTATATGTCACCCCATCTCACTTCTCCAAGCAACTCTGAGCGGCTTACAAAACGATAAAAAGATATATTAAATGATGAAAAGTGAGAAAGTATGAAATACAGGGTAAATCCAAGAAGACGGGCCACACCGGGGGTGTTGTATCTATGTTTGTGTGTGTGTGTATATATGCATAGATGTACTCTTTACCTTTTCCTTTTTTTTTATTTTTACTTTTTTCTGCAACCCAACAGGACAGACACAGACTTCAATGGATAATTAGAACTATAGAAAAAACAATTAGTACTAACCTGCCTTCCATGGAGGACCTGTATACAGCACGAGTCAAAAAGAGGGTTGTGAAAATATCTACAGACCCCTCACATCCCAGACATAAACTGCTTCAACTCCCACCCTCAAAACAACGCTATAGAGCCCTGCACACCATAACAACTAGACACAAGGACCGTTTTTCCCCGAAAGCCCTCACTCTACTAAACAAATAATTCCCTCAACACTGTCCAACTATTTACAAAGTCTGCACTACTATTACTATTAATCTTCTCATCCCTCCTTATCACCCCTCCCCTCCCACTTGTGAGTGTAGGACTGTAACCTTGTCGCTTGTATCCTTACGATTTTTATTGACTGTTTCCTAGTAGGATTTGATTGCTTATTGCACCCTATGACTTTCATTAAGTGTTGTACCTGATGATTCTTGACTCTTGACAAATGTATCTTTTCTTTTATGTACCCTGAGAGCATTTGCACCAAGACAAATTCCTTGTGTGTCCAATCACACTTGGCCAATAAAAGAATTCTATTCTGTTCTATTCTATTCTATTCTATTCTATTCTATTCTATTCTATTCTATTCTATTCTATTCTATTCTCCATTTCCTTCCATATTTTCTATTCTATTCTATTCTATTCTATTCTATTCTATTCTCCATTCCATACCATATTTTCTATTCTATTCTATTCTATTCTATTCTATTCTATTCTATTCTATTCTATTCTATTCTATTCTATTCTATTCTATTCTATTCTATTCTCCATTCCATTCCATATTTTCTATTCTATTCTATTCTATTCTATTCTATTCTATTCTATTCTATTCTATTCTCCATTTCCTTCCATATTTTCTATTCTATTCTATTCTATTCTATCCTATTCTATTCTCCATTCCATTCCATATTTTCTATTCTATTCTATTCTATTCTATTCTATTCTATTCTAATTCTAATTCTAATTCTAATTCTATCTACCCCATCAGCCACCCCCCCAGCATAGAGTCCCTTCCCTGATTGGGACCCCAGGCCAGTCAGCAGAGCCAGGAGTTAAGGCCCTTCCGGAAGGCCAGGAGGGTAGAGGCAGACCTCAACTTCCAGCGGCAGAAGTTTCCAGAAGGCTCTTCTTCTGGACCTGGCCACCCAAAATAGTTTGGTGCCTGAAGTAGGCCTCTATTCTGCTAGAGCGAATGGATGTGCCAATCCCATTGAGGTGGCTCCTCAGATACCTTGAACCCATGCCATTCTAACAGAGAAGAGAATTGTTCTGGGATCCTAGGGACGATTGTTCCATGCAAATGTGCCATGAACACTTGCGGTTTCATTTTCTTGTGCCCGTCCCTCTCACGCTTGATCTTGCCTGCTGCCAGTGACCGTTTGGGAGCATTGGACCCTTAAAAAAGCTCTCACCTCGCAGCTTAACCACAAATGCCAACTCCAGATTCCCCCTTCAAACAATGTCAAAAAGTGGAGAGATTTGGATGATTAATGAGAGGTTCCTCTCAAAATGCTTCACGCATATGGAAGGCCACCATGACCTGGGGACGGAGTTGCAGAAGAAAAACATTTGCAACGATTGCTTTGGCCCGGTCTCCTGCTTTTGCCCGTAAATTTGTTCTTAAGTTTGCTGCCTTCTTGCAGACTGGGTGGGTGGGATATCGCATTTAGCTCTTTGCAAATAAACAGGTTAAAGTTGAAAAGATGACATTTAAGAATGAACTGAGTGCACTTTCTGCAGAGATTATCGATACGCTGCAATCTATGGCTCCAACTTCTGCGCTTCTTTCTCTGAAGCCCATGTTATCATGAGATCTTCCTCTTTCTCGGTAGCCAAGGATCATCCCCTTAATGCAGGGGTCCCCAAACTTGCAAACTCTAAGACTTGTGGACTTCAACTCCCAGAATTCTGGGAGTTGAAGTCCACAAGTCTTAAAAGTTGCCAAGTTTGGAGACCTCCACCTGAATGGGTTTAAGAAAAGGATGGCCATTCCGTCACTGATTTTCCTGCTGCCCCAAAGCAACATGTTTTGCTGCTGGAAGAATAGAAGGAGTTCTTGCCTCTTCTGAAGGACACCAAAAGACCATCTATCACACCCCATTGGCCAGAGTGGGCTTCCTAGGATGATTCCACTCAAAGAGAAACTGATTGTCCATACTGGAGTCTGCACTGAGGGGTCCTTGGTGCTGTCAGTGCTTTGCTGTTTTCTTGCAGATATTTCATTGCCCAAACTATGTAACGTCATCAATCCAATATTTGAGTGCTTGCCACAAAAAGGGAGGGGCGGTCCACCTATTTTTCCCAAAGCACCAGAAGGCAGGACAAGAAGCAACGGAGGGAAACTAATCAAGGAGAACTTAGAAGAAACTTAGAAGAAACTTCCCAACAGTGAGGACAATTGACCAGTGGAACAGAAGTTGTCTTCAGAAGTTGTGGGAGGTTTTTAAGAAGAGGTTGGACAGCCATTTGTCTGAAATGCTATAGGGTCTCCTGCTTGAGCAGGGGTTGGACTAGAAGACCTCCAAGGTCCCTTCCAGCTCTACTCTGATGGGTTGATTGAATTCCAAAAGAGCACTGGCAATACAAGCAAAAAAAAAAAAAACAGGAACAAGGACTCATTGGGCAATCGATTTCCAACCCAAGAATGCAGAAATAAAATAACAGTCTATTCACTCAAGATCATCCAGCTTTGATCAGATACCAAGCATAGGTCTTGGTGGATTTAATGCACATTACAATCAGCCGGTGTGATCTCTCTCTGCCTCGCTCCTTTGCTTCCCAGAATAAAATAGGCTTCCTCTCGCAAACTCTGCCAAGAACCGAAGGCGTTTAAACAGAGTGCAGCAAGGTCGCCAGACACCTGAAAAATCTTCTAATCACTATCTTTGCCCAAAGAAACACCAATAATCCCCCTCCCTCTCTCTCTCTCTCTCTCCCTCTCCCTCCCTCCCTCCCCCTCTCTCTCAACAATGTCATCTTCAGAAAGGCTAAATTATATAAAGCCACCCCTTAGCTGTGTGGTATTCTTGTGTGTTTGTGTTTCTTTCTTTAAGGCCTTGGTTTTCCTTGCCCGGGTATTGTTTTTCTGTATTCCTGGTGGGGCTGCTTTCCTTTTGCTCGAATGTTCCACCTGCACGATGTGTTAATGCTCTTTGATAGCTAAGTACGAGCAAGGCTGCAGTTAAAAGAAAAAGAAAAACCACAACCCACTGGGGCGTAAAATCTTTATTAGAGTGTGCTAAGGTCTAGGGAGAGGATTTCTGTTTGGCTGGCTGTAAGGCACTGATACCGCTTCTCATCCGAGATAGAAAAGAGGCTGCCGGAACACAACCCATTACATGGGATGGCGGGACTAAACCCTTCTCTCTTCGCGCACTTGAGGAAGGAATGGAGCATGGACGTGTGGGATGAAAGCAAACACACACACACACACACACCCTGAGCAGCTCTCTCCAGTATCTATGCAGAAGCCATGGATGAAATCAAAAGAAACGCAACAAAAATGCTTAGGGGACTGGAGGCTAAAACATTATAAAGAACAGTTGAAGGAATTGGGTAGGTCTAGTTTAACACACACACAAAAGAGGACTACGGGTGACATGATTACAGTCTTCAAGTATAGGAGGGGCTGCCCCAAAGTAGAACTTTGAACTTGAAAGTTTAGTTTAGTTTATTGTCATTGCACCTCATACAATGAAACCGAACACCATCTTCAGTGCACATCATAACCATGAAAATAAACACAAACAAACATCCTTCTGTAATATAGAGTAGAATTCAAAGGAGCTCCTGCCCTGGGATAGAAGCTGTTTTTCAGCCTATTTGTCCTTGCTTTTATTATTCTGTACCGTCTGCCAGATGGTAATAGTTCAAAAAAAAAAGGGGTGGTGGTGCCCAGGATGAGATGGATCTTTGAGAACATTTTGAACTTTCTTAAGGCAGCGGGAGCTATGAAGCTCTTCCAAAGAGGAGAGAGGGCAACCCATGATCTTCTGGGCAATGACCTTAACCCTCTGGAGTGCTGTCCTATCTGCCCCTTTGCAATTGGCAAACCCTACAGAGGTGCAGTAAGTTAAGTTACTCTCTATGGTGCAGCGGTAGAAGGTCACCAGCAGTTTTCCATCCAGTTGTTAGTAGAACAAGAAGCAACGGATGGAAACGAATCAAGGAGAGAAGCAACCTAGAACTAAGGAGAGATTTCCTGATAGGGAGAACAATTAATCAGTGATACAACTTGCCATCAGAAATCGTGGGTGCTCTGTCACTGGAGATTTTCAAGAAGAGATTGGACAACCATTTGTCTGAAATGCTGTAGGGTGTCCTGCTTGAGCAGGGGGCTGGACTAGAAGACCTCTGAAGTCCCTTCCAATTCTGTTATGCTATTGTTCAAGAGGACCAAGAAGAGCAGCGTTTAAGAGTATGGATAGAAAAGTCAGGAAAAATGCCCCTGCCCCTGGGTTGCATCCTGAAGCCATGCAGCTGGCGCATATCATGGATCATTTCTCAGTCTCAGCCACCTAAAGAGGTGTGGGAATTATTCAATTCCCCAGCCAGCCATGAAAGGCCAGTTTTCGCCTCGACCTAAGACTTGTGTATTTCAAGCAACAACTGTGACGTAGCTTTGACTTTAGAGCAGGGTTTCTCAACCTTAAGATGCGTGGACTTTAAATCCCAGAATGCTGGCTGGGGAATTCTGGGAGTTGAAGTCTCAAAGGTGTCAAAGTTGGACACACACCCTTCCATTAGACCATCCTGGGTCTTGATTGTACCTGTACATATTAAAAAGTCCATAAAATTAAGAGCGTAACTTTGAAAAACATCTGACCATTATTCTATTTCAACTTCAAGGAACTGAGAAAAAAGCCTAGGCCACTCCTGATGGAAATTCCCACCAGGCAAATATTTAAAAAAATTAAAATAAAAACCTCTCAACTCCTTGCTATTTGACTGCAAACATGAACCCCCTTCCTTCTAAAAACCTGAAATTTCTAAAGGTTGAAAGCCTCTTGCGAGAATCAATCTAGAGCACAACTGAGATCTTTGTTAGTTCTTAGTCCACTGGGATTCGGGGATTATCTTTCTGTTGGGTTTTCTTTTAGATTAAACTATTCTTTAGCAGATGAGATTAATTTAAAAAGTTTAAAAAAAAAACACTTAAGATTCCACCAGGAGGTAAAGAAATTGTTTACCAAATAGCGAAAGGAAACGAACAATGTAAAACAGGCACCGGGAGACCAAACTATCAAACAAACAAATGAACGGAAGGGAATAAATTGGTGGGAATGATTGGAACAAAATGGGAGATGGAAGGAAGGATGCTGAGAAGGTCCCCAAAAGGACCTCCTGTTTCTCCTCATTGTACAGTTGGCAAAAAATCCAGCACAGTCTTAGGCTGCATTAACAGAGGGATATAATCAGGATCACGTGATGTGTTTACAAGGCCTTGGGAAGACCACACTTGGAATACGGCATCCAGTTTTGGTCACCACGATGTAAAAAATAATGCTGAGCCTCTAGAAAGCATGCAGAGAAGAGCAACCAGGAATATTAGGGGACTGGAGATTAAAACATATGAAGAACGGTTGCAGGAACTGGGCAAGGATAGTCTAGTGAAAAGAAAGACCAGGAGAGACAGGATAGCAGCCTTCCAATATTTGAGGGGCTGCCACAAAGAAGAGCGATTCAACTTATTTTGCAAAGCACCAGAAGGATGGACAAGAAACCATGGATGGAAACTCATCAAGGAGAGAAGCAACCTGGAATTGAGGTGGAACTTCCTAACAGTGAGGACAATTAACCAGTGGAACAGCTTGCCACCAGAAATTGGAGCTGTTCCATCACTGGAGGCTTTTAAGAAGAGACTGGACAGTCACTTGTCTGAAATAGTATAGCTTCTCCTGCCTAAGCAGGGGGCTGGACTAGAAGACCTCCAAGGTCCCTTCCAACTCTGTTATTCGTGATGGCCAAGTCCTGTTTGCCACAGAGAAATAAGGCAGGCACCCCTGCACACACACACACACACACAAAACAATTTTCAGGGTTGACCTTTCCTACAAAAATCTGATAGCGTTCATTTGACAGAAAGACATTAAGCTGCTTCGCAAATGGCATTTGCTTCCGGAACCGAGGTCAAATCTTGCAGGAAACAGTGCAGGAAAAACTGAAAACAAAATACTCCCCCCTAAATATAAAATAACGGGTAATTAACCAGAATGAGAACTTAATCGAGGCCCGCAAACTTTAATCAATCTCGCCACGGCTGGCCGCTCCCACCAATGAGCTCCGCGGTTATTTCTGATTGTGTGTGCAAGGGTGCGGGACGGCGGCCCTGGGAACGTGCTCCATCAAAAATGAGACAGGAAGCCACATTGCAAGGAGGGAGGAGAAGAAGCAAGAAAACAACAGCCCCAAAACAAAACATGCAGGACTGAAACCTCTTCAGGGAAAACCGGCTGGGAAGGTGGCACAGACTCGTTTCCCCTGACAAGAGGCAAATCACACATTTTTGCAAAAATGCCAACTGGCAAACAGAGCTCGTGTGATGACCCAAAGGGGCGTGGCAGAAAGGCAACACAGTCAGATAAGTAAGAAGAGTTCCTTTATTATCTCCAACTTGGCCCCCAATGTCCAGGTTACCTTCGGGCTGGAGAAAAACTCTCCCAGGAACAACCTTTGACTCTAGAAAATTCAGTCCAAAACAGGGTCAACACAAACTGTAGCTTAAAATCCAAACAAACCAAACTGAAGTAATTAGTTTGGCAGGGCAGGAGCAAGAATTTCAGACTTGAAGGCACGGCAATAACTCACATGGTTGGGAAGATGCCAGGAACACAGATAAGCCACAATGATACAAGGTAAAGTCACATTTGCTCCCAACAACCTGCTGTACGCAACTTGCCTTTTTTATACACTGTGTTCCCAGCTGCAGCTAATGAAGGGAATCAGGGCCCTTTCCTTCCCCGTAAGCCGTGCAACCCATGTTGCTCCCTTCTCTGTTCCTCCGTGTGCGCCCTAGGATGAAGAGGGGGTGGGCCTGGATCTTCCTCTGAATTCTCTCTCCCTTGTTCTACCTCTTCCCTGCTCTGCCCAGCCGGACTTTGCCCTTCCCCAGTTTCCTCCACAGCCAGTGGAGCCACACACCCACTCCCTGTCAGCTGTTCGGCTTCCTCCTGAGTCAGATTCCGACAGGGGCATGTTTTCTCCTGTAGAAAAGTTGCAACAGGGGAGACCGGATGATTATCAGCATGCCGGGCGGGGATGATGGTACAAGAGGCTTGGAAGGATTCGGCTTGATCCCAATCTGGGTTTTCCTCCTGCATAATGTGAGGAATGGCCCAGTTCCACCTGGCTTCCCAGCCGGTGAAGTTAAAAAGGAAGCTGTTTCACTTCCAGTCAAAGAATCTCATTAGGTGCCTTCAGGGCTTTTCTTGGGTTGGCACGCTGAGAAGCTGAGTTTCCTGAGCTGGCAGCCCAAATCTAGGTGATAATGAGCTTCTAAACAATCTCTTCTTAAAAACCTCCAGTGATGGAGCACCCACAACTTCTGGTGGCAAGCTGTTCCACTGGTTAATTGTCCTCCCTGTCAGGAAATTCCTCCTTAGTTCTAGGTTGTTTCTCTCTTTGGTTAGTTTCCGTCCGTTGCTTCTTGTCCTGCCTTCAGGTGCTTTGGAGAATAGCTTGACCCCTTCTTCTCTGTGACAGCCCCTTGTTCCTTCTTTCCTATAGGCCAGTGGGAAATTGCAACCTTAACATCACCTTCCTTAAAATCCAAGGCACCATCTTTCTAATCTTCCAAAATATATTCCGGAAGCTTACGTGGATTGAGTCCATGTCTGGTTAGTACCTGACTGAAGTTCAAGATCCAACATGGAGAAAACAGCACCCTTTCTGCAGATTTTAGGCCAAGACAGTGTACTCCAACCCCGTATCTCTCTCTTTCTCTGTATCTCTCTCCCTCTCTATCCATCCATCCATCTTTGTATCTCTCTACACCTGTCATCTATCAGTCTCCTCTCTCTGCATCAGCATCTATCTATATCTCTATGCCTGCCTGCCTGCCTTTTTTTCTGTCTGTCTGTCTGTCTGTCTGTCTGTCTGTCTATCTATCTATCTATCTATCTATCTATCTATCTATCTATCTATCTATCTATCTATTTCTCTATCTATCTATCTATCTATCTATCTATCTATCTATCTATCTATCATCTATCTATCTATCTATCTATCTATCTATCTATCTATCTATCTTACGAATTGTGACGTTTACGATAATTAAAACATGCTTATTTTCTTGCTATAAAGCTACTTTTTAAATCCACAAACCCAACCTCTGGCTTGACAGCTACTAAATCATGTTTTCTGCATGCATATAAACTTTAACAGCATGGCCACAGCAGTGTGTTTTTCATTTCAGCCTCTGTGGTTATGCTTTTTTTAAAAAGATATATCTAGATATACCTGTCAATAGGAGATAAAACTTCATGCACAATAGATTCAGGATCATTGCACTTCATGAAAGACAGAGCCAGAACACATGAATGGGTATCACAAACACTATTTATATATATATATATTTCTGAACTCACAAACACATTAGACCGCAGTGGTTTGAAGTACTGCTCTGTTTTGATATGTACTCCCACAAATTGGATGCTTTCTACTTAGGGAACATACGAACAAATGCAGATTAATAACCAGAGAACCATTATGATACAGATTAGTCATTCAGACTATGGAGGGCAATCAACTTGACATCATAAAACTATCAGCAGTTTAGTAGCCTGCTCCTTATAAGTGACAAGGTACACCAAATAATTCTTTAATAGGTAATGTTTTATTGGATTGTTAGTCATTGCTTCTAATGGTAAAGTACTGAAGGACTTCTGTGTACTAGCAGGAGAAAAGAGTCGTGTTTGATGAGATGGGCAATATACTAGATAGATAGATGGATGGATAGATAGATAGATAGATGGATGGATGGATGGATGGATGGATGGATGGATGGATGGATAGATGATAGATAGATAGATAGATAGATAGATAGATAGATAGATAGATAGAAAAGAGAGATCTGATAGATTGATAGATGATATAGATAGACAGACAGATATAATAGATGGATTAGATAGATAGATGATAGATATAGACAGACTAGAGAGGGAGATGATAGATTGATAGATGATAGAGACAGACAGACAGACAGCTATAATGGATGGATGAATAGATAGGTAGGTAGGTAGGTAGGTAGATAGATAGATAGAAAGGTAGATGGATGGATGGATAGATAGATAGATAGATAGATAGGAAAGAGAGATATGATAGATTGATAGATGATATAGATAGACAGACAGATATAATAGATGGATTAGATAGATGATAGATATAGATAGACTAGAGAGGGAGATGATAGATTGATAGATGATAGAGACAGACAGACAGCTATAATGGATGGATGAATAGATAGATAGATAGATAGATAGATAGATAGATAGATAGATAGATAGATAGATAGATAGATTCTCAATCTTGTCAACGTTAAGGTTGATGGACTTCAAGTCCCAGAATTCCCCAGACAGCCATGCCTTCATAGATTACAACCCTATCCTACACTCAAGTTTTTATCATGTCTTCCTTCTCTCCACATCCATGAACACCAACTAGACAGGATGAAAATTCCTTAATTGCACAACACATGGACAGACTCAACCATACTTTCAACTGGGAAACGGTGAGCATCCTAGACCAAGCCTAGTTCAAAACAAAGACAAAAATACTAGAGGATTCCTGGAAGGCTGGCATTCAGATGAATTGGCCATCAACAGGCACATAGAGATAAACAGCATCTACATGCCATTCAAAAGAGACAATAGAAAAAGCTGAGACCACAACACCTCCTGACCAGCAATCAACAACCTGATAAGCAGAGATTATGAGCAAGCAATAAAAAATACCCTAATCAAGGAACTACTAACCACCAACCACAGCTTAATCAAGGACCCACCAAGAACACTCCCACCAACACTGACAAGGCAAGCCACTTGTATGTAAACAGAGAGAAAACCCCACACTCTTTAGCACTAATGATGTTACCAAGTTGGGTCATGAAATGTCTACAAGAAAACCACCAAACTAGAGAGCACGAATGACCCCACATCTTCTGTCTCTTCCTCAAGGCCATTCCATTGTCTTCTCTGCAACGCGTTGGCCTCCAGATCTTTTGAAGCTCCCTTCCCTCCAGACCTAGCTTGTGCGAGTTGTAGTTACCCACCCTGCCTACAATCTGCCCTATGAGATGCTGCTCAGGGTTTAGTTGAGCCACGCTTCTGTGCAACCTCAGAAGCTTAAGCGAAGCTCCAAGCAGGGAAGGAAATGAGAAACGGAGGGCCAAACAATAAGCAAGCTTATTTCGTATGCCTCATCAGGAAATGGCAAATGAACTCTAGAAGGAAGGAAGAAAAATGAGCTGCTACCAACCATGGCTGTGCCTTCACAAGTGATCCCTTCAGGCCTGCACAATAAATTTGCAAGTTAATGCACATTATTAATGTGTGTCAATGCCTCACAGATGTTTTCTTGGTCTGTTAATTTTGTCCTCTTTAAATAATGCTGTTTCACACTGAAGCTCCAACCCCCCTCCTGGTTAAGAAGCCAGGCACTGTGATCCAGATAAAAATTTTATTTCAATTTTCTGCCTTCAGACTTCCCACCTTTTCAAGTAGCTCCTTAAACAAATGTGAATCAAACACTGGGGTAGACTCCAGCTGTTAATTTAATGGGCTCCTACCAAAAAAGAAAAAAGAAAAGGAAACCTATTGAATTTATTATACTAGGAATGACTCAGGGGTGGACCCTAATAAAGACTTTATTTTGTAAAAGGAGTGATAGACTTGTTGTGAGAAACGTCTCTGCCTCCCACACATAACCCTTCCTACTCTAGAAATACCTCCATTTCCGGATGGTTTGTCAGTGAATCACCATCGGATAAAAACCTGGCAACCATGTTAGCTTGGTGAGAAGAGGAAGAAGTGAAGATCGTTGGGGGAATCCTTACTTTTCAACAAGTCCTCCTTCTCTGCGTGCAAAGGTCCCAGTGACAACTTCACAAACAGGAAACAGTGTTCAAGGTTAGTTGCAGCACCCTCGTGTCTTAAAGCTCTCCAGCGTGTGTTCTGAACCACGCCCTTTTCCCACAAATCAAACACAATCCAAAGGGAACAGAAACCTTTCAATGCTTCTGCAAAATAATTAGCTGTAATAAGCACAAGCCTTGCCAATCTGTGCGAGACTGCCAAAAGATAACAGACAAGAAATAATTTGCAATACAAGAATCTTTAAATACAAACTCAGGATACTGGAATGTCCATGAGGCTGGAGTTTCAAAACGTCTTTGCCTTCTGCAAAGAACGCTCGTTTCACAGCTGGCTTTTACCTTCTTGAAGGAGGGGCCATTACCTTGCAGCCTTACTCCCGAGTTGCTCGTGCTGTTGCAGCTGCTCTTTTCTGAGAGCAACCCTGCGTGCACGCGCACTTGGCACAGGCTCCTCGGGAACCTCCTCATCGCTGCTGCCAGCCCCCACAATCTCTGAAGGCAGCAGTCCACTCCCTAATGGTCCTGGCCCCTCATCTGAGTCCTCGCTCTCCTCAACCGTCCGCACCTGCTGCCGGCTAACCACAACAGTGTGCTGCCTGGAGAACTCTGGGAATCAAAGTCCGCACATCGTCAAGCAGCTAAGGATAGACAATGGGTTCTAATGTGGGGTCCCTGGTGCTCAGTGCTAGAAGGGAATGGGGTTTGCAGAGTAGAGGAGGAGGAGGACTATAGGGTCCTTGGAGCTCTCTGAGCTTGATGGTTTTTCTGGCAGACATTTCATGACCCAACTAGGAAACATCATCAGTGCTAGTGAGGGTGCCTTGCTCCCTGCTTATACACAATAGCTTTGAGCGTGCTTGATTTCTTGCAGATGTTTCATTACCCAGCTAGGGAACATCATCGGTGCTAGAAGGAAGCAGGGATTGTGGAGAGGAGGAGGTGAGGAGGAAGAAGAAGAGGAAGACCATGGGCTCTTTGGAGCTCTCTGAGCTTGGCTGTTTCCTTGCAGACGTTTCATGACCTAACTAGGTAACATAATCAATGCTAAAAGTTTGCCTGTACTCCCTTTTAGCTCTCATGATGTTACCTAGTTTGGATAATGAAATGTCTGTAAGGAAACAACCCAGCTCAGAGAGCACCAAAGATGCCAAATATTCTCCTTTACAGTCTCTAATCTGTTATTTATTGGCAAAACCATCCTGCTCAGCCCTATTTACATTCCAAAACAGATTTATTTTGAGTTTTGAGAGGACGCAAACATTCTGCCCAGTCCTACAGCCGAATGCCGTATATTTTTCTTCGGTGGTGGTATTTAGAAGACTGAAGTTATCCAACTCGGCTTATGCGGGAAATGAAATTCTTCAAATCTAAGCTAATAAGCAGAGCCACTGTATTGATCAATGAGCTGCTTCCATGTTACAGTCACTTACATAAATAAGAGAAATGTCTATGACCAACTAAGACCTTTAATGAACCAGCAACCGTAATAGACTATATCTGCCAAAATCAAGGATAATTCTAATATATTACTTTGTACAAAATTGTCTGCCTCTCAAACCCTGCTGAAACGTATTACAAGAGCACTTTTAGGTTTTTTTTCTTTTTTAAAAAAGAAACACAAGGCAGGGAGCCATAGCAAAGACGTAGATCCACATCACCTGCGTGCCAGGAGAAGCTCAAAATAGCCCTTGCACATCTTTCAACATGGATAACGCATGACATCCGTCTAACAAGATACCCTTGTAGATTTTTCCTCTGGGGTTCTCCAAGCTTGAATTAACCCAGATCCTATATCCTGGTTCAAAAGATGAACACCCTTCATGGTGTTTCAAGAACATTGCTGGATTCCAGCACTAAAAACTACAGTTGTGTCATCCATATATTCTGCGTCGCCTCTATTCATGTCACCCATGTTGCATGGAGCAGTTGTGACTTCCCTGTGACAACATGTGCAAGGCACTGGAAATCTGGCCATTTCCCTGGCCGACCAGATTAAACATGATGTTGGATGTGGTGTTTACAATGGTGATGAACTGTTCAACTTAAATATTATGGGTTGCTGTTTTGTTGCTTAAATAAGTAGCTTTTCAATCATGATCACCAGCAATATTTTCATTTTCTGCCAGTGGTTTGCCCTTTTATCTGGGTATAAATGTGGTTGGATTCGGTCCTCTGGAACGGGGGTCTCCAACCTTGGCAACTTTAAAACTTGTGGACTTCAATTCTCAGAGCAATTCTGAGAATGGAAGTCCACAAATCTGAAAGTTGCCAAGGTTGGAGACCCCTGCTCTGAAATGCGTGGGTCAAACTTGAACTAAGACAATTTCTGCATTCTCTGATTCTGATCCAGCTAAAAGATTGCAGGAACTTGATTACTTACCTTTGATCAGAACGGTCGACTATTCACTTTCCGATGAAAACCAGATGGTTGGAGGGGTGATGGTGTCCGCTTTCTGTGATTTAATCTTTGATTAAATCCTGTCATGGCTTTGGACCACAAATTTAACCTCAAGGGATTCTTGGCAGGATAAAAGGGACAGGCAAAGGGATTTTAAAAAGTGTAGGACTGTTGTGGCCCGCCAGCAGCCAGTGGAGCTGGTGGAAGACTGGACAGTGAGGAGGTTGGGGAGGAACATGGGCCAGTCCTGGAGTCTGGGGAAGACTCTGACAAGGGCTCTGCGTCGGAGGCAGAGATGGGGCCAGGGCTATCTGACAGTTATCAGCTGCCTTCGGAGTCAGAGATCAGTGGGGAAGAAGAATAGCTGGAGCCTGTTCCCAGTGTGCGCATGCACAGAGCTGCCAGGAGAAGGGAACAGTTAAGAAACAAGGGTCGACTTGGGAGTAAGGGCACAGGTGGACGGTGAATGGCCCCTCCCAGAGGGAATAAAGAGAAGCGAAAGGGGAATGGGGTTTGCAGGAGACAATTAGTTCAATTCATTAGGGTGAAGATCTGACTTCTTGCCAAGTATTGTCTGCTACAGAGTGGCGTTTGGAAGGTATCGGCCTAGCAACTCTCCAAGCCTGATAAAGGTCTGTAGTTGTGAAATCTCTTGAAAAAGACTGTTGGCTGGGACTTTGCTGGAGAGGAATTCCCTTTAACCTAAATAAAAGGGGTTTTATGGGGACGAGGAGTTGGCTTCATGATTTTGGGAAGCCTTAGGTCAGAACAAGGACATGTTTTGGAAAGCAAAACAATGGAGGTCCAACGTCTGCTGCTGTTATGGTTTGGGAATCAGGCCATGGATACTCTGGTGTTCTTCAACCGTCTCATGTTGAAGATGTGTGGACTTCATGCTGGCTGGGAAATTCTGGGAGTTGAAGTCCACACCTTCAAGCTCACAAGGTTGAGAAACACTGCTCTAGTCAGTCCAAAAGAAAAAGGGGAAAAGGTCAAGTAGTCCAAAGACTTTTCTTGAAGAACATCTTAACATTAACCTCCCAAAGGAGATAACTGTCTAAAGGGTTTGCTGGTATCACTGGAGCAAGCCTGCCAAGACCCCAAAGAACATTCCGTTGATGTTCACACTTGTCCATCTTCTCAGAAATGTTAAATCTGTATATGTGTAGGGGAAGAGGAAAAAAAATGTAACTTGCCTTGAAGACCAAGCAGTCTTCTTTGTGCTCGGCATACGTGGACATCAGACGGTACTGATTCTCAATCGTAGCATCAATATGGTATCCGGTCAGTTTATAACACGCTCTGTGAAATTCGTTAATCTTGCTTGCAAAGATCTCCCTTAAGCGCTGGTTACTCAACTCCGCACTTTCCAGTTGCTTCTTTAATTCTGAAACAAAGCAGAAAGAGATTACTTTTTTTTTTTTTAAAGCATGGTCAGGAATCGTTCCCACAGGATCTGTACGTAGATGAGAAAAATCAGCAGAGGTAGTAGAAAGCAAGATTGGAGAAGCAAATGAATGCTGTTCCAAAGAGTTTTTGTAAGGCACCGTAAAAACTGAACCAAGGACTAAGGCTGCCCAGGTTGGGCGAGACCGAAGGGCAGCGAGAGACCAGGATTGTCTAAAGATGGAAGTGGACTCCTAAGCAGGGTGGACAAAATCCAGAAATCTTGTCTAGAAGATCCCTTGGGAGGTAGGTGAGAAGGAACCAAGTCCTTAAGGAAAATCTCATCTGAACCAGAAAGATGTTAGGCCTGACTACATGGGAAATCCTCCCAAAATCCCACCAACAGCCACCAGACTTGTAAATTAACAGTAGATGTCACATTTGGCCAAATCAAGTATTCTGTTCTGTTCTGTTCTGTGTTCTACGTTTCCTATTCCTATTCCTATTCCTATTCTATTCTATTATATTCTATTCTTGTTCTATTCCTATTCTATTTCTATTTCTATTTCTATTTCTATTTCTATTTCTATTTCTATTTCTATTCTATTCTATTCTATTCTATTCTGTTCTATTCTATTCTATTCTATTCTATGCCAATTCTATTCTATTTTTATTCTATTCCTATTCCTATTCTATTCCTATTCTATTCCTATTCTATTCTATTCCTATTCTATTCCTAATCTATTCTATTTCTATTCCAATTCTATTCTATTCTACTTCTATTCTATTCCATTTCTATTCCAATTCTATTCCATTCTTATTCTTATTCCATTCCATTCTTCTGCCAAACCTAGGAACTTGGTTAACAGCAGAACAAATTCCAGCTGTATGGAAAAGGACGAAGGGGGGGCAAAATCTCTCCGAACTACACAAAACAGCAAAGTCCATAGCTGAATGCCATCCCTCTCTCTGTGGCAGATTTTTGGCCAAGAGAAGGCAGCAGAGTTGGCTGCCACTCAGCCAGTATTTTATCGTTAGGAAAGTTTGCTGCCAGTCGAGTGAATCCTTCAGGGGGAATACACAACAATTACCATGAATCCTTCACCCAAGGTGCTTTTTGAGTAATTAAACCACGATTTATCCCCCCATTAATTACCGAGAAGAGCTTTAGTTAAACACAAGTCGAAGATGCCACCCAAGTCAGCTTATTTCATCAGCACAGCAGATTCCCATAATAAACAAAGGCCCTTGTGCTCCGAAGGCTGTGACGTTTTTTTCTCCCGTCCCCTCCGTGGCCACATGACCGGGTTGCAGGAGAGGAGGACAGAGGTGGCTCCCGCTGAACATCTGCAGTCATTCAAGGAATGTTCAGCACTTTCTAATTTAGTTTTTATACGGCATGCATGTTAAAGGTGCTGCTGCTGGTGACGAGAAGGACTCTACACTTCCCTCGGTGTGACATGGCAACTCGGCAATTTCAAGAGACCGGGTCTCGGCGCCGGGGGCCTAACATTTGAATTCAGAGAGTGCCACAGTTAAAGGGGACGGAAAACACGCCGGAATATCGGCTACACATGAGCCACCTGCACCCCAAAAGGTTAGGCTTTGCTCTCGCAGAGAGGCCTGGTTCACTTGGGGTTTCTAGGGGTGCAGTTTTCCCATCAGGGCTCCCCCAACCTTGCTCTTGAAGATGATCTGACCATGTTGTACAAAAGTCTGGTTGTAGAATGAGCCGGAGGACAGCACCCAGATCCTAGCAGTCAAAGGGCATCTAGAGAAGATGCCCATGTTGTCACCTGGATATAACTTATGTTCCTACTGTCTGTATTGGTTAGCGTGGTGGAAGGAAGCATGGTTTATGTACGGTGCAAGAGAGGGAGGGAGGGAGGAGGTGGGAATGAGAGGAAGGAAGGGAGAGAGGGAAGGGAGGAAGGAAGAAAGAAGGGAGGGAGGGAGGAGGTGGAATGAGAAGAAAGAGGAGGGAAGGAAGGAAGAAAGGAGGAAGAAGGAAGGGAGGAAAAAGGGAGGGAGGGAGGAGAGGAAGTGAGAGGAAGGAACAAAGAAAGATAGGGAGGGAAGAAGGAAAGAAGAAGGGAGGGAGGATGTGAAATGAGAGGAAGAAGGAAGGAAGGAGATGAAATGAGAGGAAGGAAGTACGGAAGGAAGAAGGGAAGGAAGAAGTGAAATGAGAGGAAGAAGGAAGGGAGGAAAAAGGGAGGGAGGAAGGAGAGGAAGTGAGAGGAAGGAACAAAGGAAGACAGGGAGGGAGGGAAGAAGGAAAGAAGAAGGGAGGGAGGATGTGAAATGAGAGGAAGAAGGAAGGAAGGAGATGAAATGAGAGGAAGGAAGTACGGAAGGAAGAAGGGAAGGAAGAAGTGAAATGAGAGGAAGAAGGAAGGGAGGAAAAAGGGAGGGAGGGAGGAGATGAAATGAGAGGAAGGAACAAAGGAAGATAGGGAGGGAGGGAAGAAGGCAGAAAAAAGGGAGGGAGGGAGGGAGATGAAATGAGTGGAAAGAAGGAACAAAGGAAGGAAGATAGGGAGGGAGGGAAGAAGGAAGGAGCTATCACTTGGAACATCCCAGTTCCTCTTTTGATATAAGACTTGTAGTTTATGCCTATTCCCAGAGCTGGTTCTGCTACTGCATGAAGTCCTTCCAACTAAAGACACAAAGATACAGGTTGCTCTGCCAGATACAGCAACACCCAAAGCTTCTACCTTCTTCCATGGGCCTTCCATGGTCTCCTTGCAGCCACTTCCTGGCACGCTCCACCCTTTGGTAAAAACTTGCCCTAACCGTAATCAGCTACGGAAACCAGTAGGACCCCTCTGACCTCAACATCCTCCCCGTGTTGCGTTCACCTAGCCCCTCTTTAGCTAGCATGAAGACCCCCCCCAGACTAAAAACAGAAGCTCCTCCTACCAGAGAAAAGAACTATAATCCATTTTGGGTGCCAAGGGGGATTTAATCACCGACAAAAGCTGCCACGGGTATTAGCGCATTCCAGGCACCCAACTGTGCATTTGTTTTCGGAATACAATGCAAGTCTCCCCCGGTCCAAATTCTCAAAGCCAAAGGCGTAGCAGGCGTTGGCTCCACTCAGCTGGCGGGAATAGCTGGGAGAAGAATGGGAGGAGGGATTCAGCAGCACGTCCTTAAGAATTAAGCCGCCCTCCCATTTTCCTTCCCCAGCATTGTTTGGATGGACTTTTAATTGCCAGCTTCTTCCTAGCCTTGGAGATAAATTAGCATGAGCGTGAAAGAGATTGAGCGATTCTGCCATCCATGACATCTGTTTCCCATTACCCTCCGTTTCAGTTGCCCGTCTTCCTTTCCTGGCATGGATAAACGGGCTTGAACAGGGGGTGCTGGTTGGAAGGGACCAGCCTCCTTTCACAGAACCCCGTTCCCGCCCTCTGAAAATCAATGCGAATTCTGGTCGCCTTTTGGAAGTCCTTGCTGATTTGATGTTCCTCAAGCATGGCGTCTGGGGTTTAGGCGAGCCTCTCTCTGCAAGGTTTTCCTTCTTATGATTGAAGTTGGGTTCATTTTACTTTTATTGTAATCATTGCATTACAATGGAATTGGCCCATAGTTGCAACTGATTGTAACAACAACAACAGCAACAATAATGAGAGGCATCTTGCTTAGGGGCCTTGACAGTTGTGAATGCAGATCCCGAGTATTGAGATCATTCTCCACTGTTTCTTGCTACAAATGTTGTTCAAAGACAGGGAAACTACACACCATTGGTCTCTTTTCAGAGAAATACAAAACATTCCAAGCTGCAATATTATATTAAGACGCCTATAACACATCTTGGCCAGTTTGAAGACAAATGTAAAAAAAGATCTACTTGGAAACGAGAGTTTAGTTATAACCACTATTTGGCATTTTGGGGAATGACTGATATAGAATATAGTATAATAGGCTTGGAAGGGACCTTGGAGGTCTTTTAGTCCACCCCCCTCCTCAGGCAAGAAACCCTAAACCATTTCAGACCAATGGCTGTCCAATCTCTTCTTAAAAACTTCCAGTGATGGAGCACCCACAACTTCTGAAGGTGAGCTGTTCCACCGGTTGATTATTTTAACTGTTAGGAAATTCCTCCTTAGTTCTAGGTTAGTTTTCTCCTTGGTTACTTTCCATCCGTTGCTTCTGGTCCTGCCTTCAGAAGCTTTGAAGAAGAGGTTGACCCCTTCTTCTAGGTGACAACCCCTCAAATATTGGAAGACTGTCATCTTCTCTTTGTTAGGCTACACCTGCCCAGTTCCCTCACCATTCATTGTATGGTTGAGCCATACCATCGAGCTGAGTCATCTGGTTATTCATCTATGAAGAAGATGGTGAGATCTCACCCAACGTTTTCTTGTCCTATCACAAAGGCTTGTTAACGCCATGATGCTCTCGGCTTCATTGTAACTCTCCCATCACACAAAGCAACTCACGTGTTTTAGGAAAGAATCTCTGGGATGGACTTCGCTTCTCGGCTTTTCGGCTGATGCCCTCAGGAGAAATAAAAAGCCAGAGCTTGTTGTTTCCTGTAGCAGAATACCTAGAAGGCCTAACCTTGCTTTCTGGAACAGCAAAGGCAGCCATTCAAATGTTTCTGGGGGTGGCTGATTACTTGTCTTTGTCAGCATCGAAGGAGATTTGAAAAGCAAGATGACGTTAGCAAAAGAGCTGCCATCGCCACCCACCAGTAACCTCCCAAAGTCTCACCGGCTTTTATTCCAACTCAGGAAACTTCCTTTAAGGAGGTCACTCAATTGAGCTTCAAGGATGCTGAGGGCCCACGATGGAGAGGTAGGCAGGGGAGCGGCATTGTGACCTGAAGCTTTTGTGGGTCTCTTACTGCTCGCGCAGGAATGCAACAGTCTTCTGGCCACTTCACTGACTGCAGTAGTGCAGGTTACTTCTGCTGTCTGCCTGCTGCTGGCAGTTCGACTCTCACCAGGCTCAAAGGTCGACTCAGCCTTCTGTCCTTCCGAGGTGGGTAAAACAAGGACCCAGATTGTTGGGGGTGAGAGGTTGACTCTATAAACTCCTTAGAGGGGGGGCTGTGAAAGCACTGCAAAGCAATATATAAGTCTGCTATTGCTTAGGAAGGAAAGGAAAGGAAAGGAAAGGAAAGGAAAGGAAAGGAAAGGGAAGGGAAGGGAAGGGAAGGGAAGGGAAAGGAAAGGAAAGGAAAGGAAAAGAAAGGAAAGGAAAGGAAAGGAAAGGAAAGGAAAGGAAAGGAAGGAAGGAAGGAAGGAAGGAAGGAAGGAAGGAAGGAAGGAAGGAAGGAAGGAAGGAAGGAAGGAAGGAAGGTGGCAGGGGTAGTAGTGTAGAGGAGAAGGAAAAGGGGGTATTGGGGTAGTAGTGGGAGGAGTCAATCACAGCCACCCTTTTAACTTTTTCAACTCCCACCCCACATCTACTATGGAGGGAAGATGAGGTGATTGTGCATCTTCTCATCCTTTGCTCAGATCTTCTAAGAAATGGACATCCATCACGGTTGGTCAAGGGCCACCAAGATGGCATCAAAAGTTAAAGTTCAGTGTTTATTAATATGGAGCTTGTAGTTGATCTGTTTGGCAGATAAACTCTATGTTCCTGATTTGGGATAGAAGGACGAGAGAGAGGAGAGAGAGAGAGGGAGGGAGGGAGGGAGAAAGACAGGGAGAGAGGAAGAGACGGAGGGACAGAGGGAGGGAGAGAGAGAATGAGAGGAAGAGAGAAAGAGAGAGACAGGGAGAGAAAGAGAGAGAGAGAGAGAGAAAGAGACAGGGAGAGAGGAAGGAACGGAGGGAAGAGGGAAGGAGAGAGAAAGAGGGAGGTGAGGGAGAGGGAGAGAGGAGAGAGAGAGAGAGAGAGAGAGAGAGAGAGAGAGATCTAGGAGAAGAAGTTAACCATAAGCAGGAAGCTATCATAGAAAGTGGACTGGTATTCTAGCCAAGATATCTGATCTCTCCCCCCTTGTTGGGCAGTTGATGTGCTTCTAAAACTCTCCCTTGTAGGTCTGTCTTCAAAGTGCTGCTCTTCTCCAAAACTAAGTTTCACATAGAGCTATGGGATCCTAGTGCCAGGATCTCACCTTGGATTTGATCTGGTCTTTTTAGGCAAGCCAATCTGGAAAGGCCTTGAGGCAAAACGGACTTCATGTGAAGGGGAAGGGAGGACCCTGTTTTCTGGGACATCAAAGGTCCCCCATCTCGTTCACTTTCCATGTCGAACACCTGTCCTTCAAAAGCCGTTCAATCCTAGCCATCCACCCCCAAGCGCTTACATGAACCGGAGTGAATAATTCATGCTATTTTGGAAAAACAAAACAAAACACGGGGCAAGCTTTTTCTGTCTTCTAATGAAAATGTCACTGCGTTCAAAGCAGAATTTTAACTAGCAAACCCTACAGTGAAGCAAGCTTCCATCTCCATCAGGAATCACGCTGCTGATCTCCAGAAAAGCAGAAAGTGGGCCAAACAATGATCCAGCCTGCAAGTCACCACAGGACAACCTGTCTCCAGATATTCTAGCCAGGACACAAGCTTCTTAAACTACCCCGAAGTTTCATACCTCCAAACTACAAGAAGGAAAAGCTTGAGAGGAATAAGGATCAAAATCCTAGCCCATGGGAATCTTCTATTTTAAAACACACAGACTTTAACATACAGTTGCATGCAAAGTTAGACACCCCTGGTCAAATTGCAGATTTCAGCAAATCTCTAAGTAAATAGAAGCTGACATTCCTGGTACAGTTAAACATGACATCCTTCTGCAAATTTGAATGCCTACTATTTATATGCAGCTGTTTACAGATTCCAAACAATCAAACCCTGAAATATGGCAGGTGCAGAAATCCGAACACTTTTCGAGATTAGTGCGACTCTGTCTGGCAGAAGAATCCCTTTCCGCTCATTTCAGAGTCTTTTTAGTCATTCTTTGGGATATTTTCCCCTCTTCTTTCCTTGACTCCTCGTTCAAAAGAAAAAAAGAAAATATTAAAAGAACACTGGATCTTTCAGCAAGAGAAAAACCTAAAAGGTACCTCCATGTACAACTGGAAGGACTGGCAGGATAGGAAAAGCAAAGTTTTGGAAATGGACTTCAAAGACCCCCAACTATTATTAAAAACCTGAGAAGTAGATCTCAAACATACAGCCCAGGCAAGCACATCTACACATTTTTGTCTGAGCGAAAAGATTTCTGCAGGTATGGGAAAAAATGAGAAAACAAACAGTAAGAAAGACTCTTAGCAGGCTACAGGAATTAGGTAGAAGCCTCTCTCAAAGGAGGTGTCACAAAATTCTGAATGTGAGAGTCCAAATTTCACTGTTTTCTTATTTGGGGTCTGGAAACAACTACTCCTAAGTAATTACAGTGATATCTTGGTACTCATTGTTAATTGGTTCCAAGAGGTACCAAAAACAATGAGTACCAAACCATTTTTCCCCAAGGAATAAGTCACAAGGCAGCCAACACCCAACAAATTCTAGTTTGTGTGTTGAGTACTGAATAGTGAGTACCGGGACAAAATTTTCGTGTCAAAATGCATTGAATACCACTAAGTTCAATGAGTTCCAAAGCAGTTGAGTACCAAGGTACCCACTGTATGCACTCAAGTGTGTAAAAAAGAAGTTCTCTGCACAAGTTATGTCACCTTCTATTCACTTAACGTTATTATAACAGACTTGAGAAGCGGTTAGTCCAATATAATATTGGACTCCAAAACATCTGACAAAATGAGCAAACTCTGTGCGCCTCAAGGTAAGCTCAAATAATGAATTAATATCAGAGTTGGAACATTTCTAAGAAAGATCTACCTGATGATTGACGGGTACAGGTAGACCAGCTGATCAGTCATCTATTGGAAAGAGTTCTGATTGACCGATTATGTGCCATCAAGTTGATTCTTAGTGACCACATCAAATAGATCTTCTCCAACTTGGACCTTCAGGTCTTCCAACGGCATAAACCCATCACCACTGCAATTGAGTCTATATATCTTGAGGTTACTTGTCCTCTTCCTCTCTTTCCTTGCACCTTTATCAGTGTGGAAAACCTTTAGTCCTTTACCTGAAAAGACTTAGCAAGGTTCTACTATTCCTACAGCTACATTGCAAGCTACTACAAGGAAGGTTGTTTTCAGGTTTTGGCCCATTTCTCCACCAATCTCTACCTGGTTTGGTCTTCCCACCCCATTCCAGCACACCACACTTGTAACATTACACCCGTCTATTCTATTCTTCTCAAAAATTTGCATTGTATTCTTTTTCGGACAAGGAATCTCTCTGCTCACTTAAGTTGTTAGCAGCTCCTCAAAGACTTAGCGGATTTTCTGCAACCCTGTGTGAAGGACATAAAACAAAATGGGATAGTATTAAGGTAAGGACATTTAGGAGAGGTACAGGAAGAGCTTCCAGATCTGCACATGTTTATGATCTCTGCTCCGTGGAGAGATAAAATCTGCTGGTATCATTTGCCAGGATTTTTTCAGAGGGCTGGCAGAATGAGCTGAAAAGAAGAGAGTTTATGTCGTAGGGTATTTTTAAGAGCTTCCTATGTGGTTGAGAAAAACTTGAATTAAGCCTGGGGAAGAAAAGAAGGCCTCCATTAGGTGACACGGCAATTGTGAGATTATCTTTACCAAAAGCAAAGCAGAAAACAATCTGAAATTATCTCAACTATTGGCATCTTTAAAAACCCCAAGGCAGTTTCAGAGATATGGTTCCATCATAGATAATTTCTCGTGCATTTAATATCCACTGTGATTTTTTTTTCTCCCCAAAAAACTCCTTCAATAACAGGCATTTTCAGTCTTAGGACAAATCTTCCACTCTGTTTACTTCGATCCACCAAAAAACTAAAAGGGAATCGAAATATCTCCATTTTATAAGTAGTTATGCGCACCAGTACACTTAGCAATGCATAATGAGGTTATTGTTCAGTGCTTTAATTTCTGTGACAGTGAAATGGAGCCTGTGCGTGTGGCTCGTACCAGGGTAAAAACAACTTGAATATCAACATTATTTTTCCTTTCTTCTTCCTCGCCATCCCCCCAAAAAAAAAACATTAACTTCAGGGTGTCTGTCATCTTGCATAACGAAGATTCCTTGAAGGCTCCGAAGCCTAAACACGTTCAGTTGACGTTATCAAAATACCGTCTTAAAAAAAAACACTTTCCTTTTGTTGGGTATTCACAGAACTTTTGAAGTCAAGATACTTGCGCACATCTGGAACTCTATTGGCTCTTGGTCAAGATGATTAGCCATTCCAGGTAGACCAAAAAGGAAACACACCCAAATGAATCTGGTTTGAAAGTCCACATTCTGGACAGAGAAGACCACTGGTTTGAAAGTTGAGCCAAAGAAGCCATCTACGTCAAAACTGAACAGTCCAACCGAGAGGGAGGGACATGACACCAACCATCTCCTGTTTACAACACAGTCCTTTCAGCAGTTCCATTTGCATTATTCAGATGACCCTGAGAGCACAGATAAACCTCCAAATGGCTTCAATGACTCTCTAAAAGAGTGCAAATGACCAGTTGTCTGCAGGAAATATAAATCTTTCTATGATCCACCCTTCAATCAGAACTGAAGCAGCTTTTTGGATGAGAAACGAAACGTCTTCAAGGGAAAAGGAAGCGGTTTATTTGAAAAAGCACCTTTGGGCCAAACCATGACCTGGACGAGTGAGAATCTCCATAAACATCCAAATGAAGTAATTTCTACTTTCTTGAAAGGTACGCTAATAGAATCTCGCAAGCATGAAAGTACAAATCTGCCGTCTGTTTTTCAGGCTGATGAGGTAGGCTGTTCTTTCCTGCGTCTCTTTCTCTTCCCGTTATACAGCTGTGGGCTCAATGCTCTCTTATCTAAGCATTCCCTAGGCAGCGTATCTTCCTCCATCTTTCCCCACTTGGTACTAATTTACCGAGATGTAAATTAGAGGTACCAATTGTTGGTGAACTCTATTATCTGAAACCATGGATGCTCCATTCCTTCGGTGTGATCCTCCCTTTCCCAATCTCTCACCGTAGGCAGGATGGACCCGATCGGCCATCATGATTTCCCTTCTCTCCCCGGTCACATCCCCCTCCCCCGCTTGATTGAAAAGGTCAGCCTGGCCTTCTCCATTTGCATAATGGCCGAGACTAATGGACTGGCTTCCATGGCGAGTAGCGAGGTGTCGCAACTTGCAGATGTGTCAAGGAAAACAAACACCGCTTCCCTGCGTCAGTGGGAGGAAGGAGCTCCGCAGAAGGCAATGTTCCTTTAATCTTGGGGTCAACTCTCCGGAGTAACCCTCGGAGGAACCAGCTGGCCTTCTCTGCTCCTGGCTTTAACTCCTTCGGTTTCCTCGTCATCATTTCCAAGCTCAGGGCACGTGTAATTGTCAACCCTTCGCGCTGCCCCCAAAAGTCCATTTCTTCCTTTGGCCCTTTGTCTGGAACTGAAGAGCTTCCTTTCCATGCTCAATGGCTCCTCCGGGTGTACTTTTGGAGAGCCCTCTGACCTCCTCGCTGAAGTCCCAGATCTGGGGGTATCTGCTCCCTCTTTATTGGAATATTCGTCATGTTCTACTTCTCTTCCCAGAGCCCGCTTTATGAAAACCATTTTTTAAAGACAATACTGCTTAGGCAGGAGAAAGCCGACAGACCAGCGAGGAGGCCGAACTATGAAGCCAAACAACAAGAATAACCGGGGGGAGGGGGGAACTTTGGAGAGGACAAAAGTAAAGGAAAATTCTTCCTGCCTTCTTGGTGAGGGACAAGCAAGCGGGAAAGAGAGGTAGCTCAGTTTTCAGCCATCTCTCTCTCTCTCTCTCTCTCTCTTCAGTCCTTCCAAAGAGCCAGGGTGGCAACAGTGGTTAGAAGGCAGTATTGCAGGCTACTTCTCCGACTGCCAGCAGTTCGATCCTGACCAGCTCAAGGTTGACTCATCCTTCCATCCTTCCGTGGTGGTAAAATGAGGACTCAGATTGTTGGGGGCGAGAGGCTGACTCTGTAAACCACTTAGAGAGGGCTGTAAAGCACTGTGAAACAGTGTATAAGTCTAAGTGCTAAGAAGGAAGGAAGGAAGGAAGGAAGGAAGGAAGGAAGGAAGGAAGGAAGGAAGGAAGGAAGGAAGGAAGGAAGGAAGGAAGGAAGGAAGCCATAGTGGCACATTTGTTACAATGCAGCGATGCAGGCTAACTCTGCCCACTGCCCAGAGTTTGATCCTGACCAGCTCAAGGTTGACTCAGCCTTTCGTCCTTCCGAAGTGGGTAAAATGAGGACCCAAATTGTTGGGGGCAATAGGCTGACTCTGTAAACTGCTTAGAGAGGGATATAAAAGCACTGTGAAGCAGGATATAAGTCTGCTATTGCTTGGGAAGGAAGGAAGGAAGGAAGGAAGGAAGGCATATAGTGGCACACTTGTTACAATGCAGTGATGCAGGCTAACTCTGCCCACTGCCCGGAGTTCAATCCTGACCGGTTCAAGGTTGACTTGTCCTTCCATCCTTCCAAGCTCAGTAAAATGAAGACCCAGATTGTTGGGGTAAGAGGCTGACTCTGCAAACTGCTTAGAGAGGGCTGTAAAAGCATTGTGAAGTGGTATATAAGTCTAAGGGCTATTGCTATTGCTGTCTAACACTTCAGGTACGCGACATCTCTTCCCTGCCTCCCACAGCCATTCTCACATGCCATGACAGCCTTGGAATGATCCTGTCACCACTTTACCCAACTGAGAAGATGCCGCTGGGCAACCTCACTTAGGCAGCTGGAAAAGACAGGTTGCAGAGAACCCCACCACCACAAACCTCTCCCTTGCGTAAGCTCATTTGCAGCCTGTAAATTATTCATCAGACGCAACGCTTGGAAAAAAAAGAAAACTATTTCACTTTTAAATTTTTAAATATTTAATAATTATGCATTAAATATTAATGGGATTTTATTAGAAAACGTTGGCAAAGTTGGGCAGGAAAGATCTAATTGTGAAGTTTATCATTGGAAACGGACTGAGTTGATTAAGAGGAGGTGAAAAAGCAGGTAGATCTCTCCAGGCCTGGAGGCAAGATCAAGTTTGGGTGCCCTACGAAGAATTATGCTCTTCACAGATAAAACTCAAACCTTGTCTTGTCTTCCTAGGGCAGTGAGGGTTATTGAGCTAGAATAAAGATATCGCTGACACAATTGACAGTTTCGGCCCTATGTCCTGGGCAATTTTTTTCTCAGCCTTGGCCACTTGAAGATGCGTGGATTTCAACTGGATGTCCACACTTCTTATAAACAGATAATCCGAGCTGGAAGGGACCTTGTAGGTCATCTAGTCCAACCCCCCCCCCACACCCAAGTGGGAGACCCTACACCATTTCTGACAAATGGCAGTCCAGTCTCTTCTTGAAAGTCTCAAGTGATGAAGCTCCCACAACTTCTGTTCCATGGGTTGATTGTTCTCACTGTCAGAAAGTTTCTTCTTATTTCCTGGTTGAATCTCATTCTTCAGTTTCCATCCATTGTTCCTTGTCTGGCCTTCAGGGGCCTTGGAAAGTAACTTGACCCCCTCTTCCTCTCTGGGGCAGCCCCTCAAATATTGGAAGACTGCTCTCATGTCTCCCCTGGTCCTTCTCTTCTCTAGACTAGCCTTCAACTTCTTAAGTTATTTGGGAACTTCAACACTATCAGATTAAACCAAAGTAGGTGGGTTTTGGAGCTGATGTATGACACAAAACAAGCTCGTAAGGCCCACAAATTGTGAGTAGAAGATTGTTGGTTATAATCATAGCTCCTCCCAAACATACACATATTCACATTGTTTTGTTTCTTAACAAAGCCCTTTGGGTGTAGTAAAGGAAGTGCATTTAATAATGTACATTTAATGCAATTGTATGTTTTATTGTCACCAGTGTGCTTTCCAGGGCTTCTGAGGTTTTCCAATGTTATCATCATAGACATATTATGTGTGTGTGGGGGGAGAGAAAAAAAAGGAAAGAGAAGAAATTCAGCCAATTGTTTTGTATAGACACATTTTTTTTTTTGTAGCCATCAATAGGAAAAGCAATTGGTAGGAGACAGAGCTAGAAATTCAGGTAAGCTCTCAATAGACGGGGCTTTGGAGAGGTAAGCAAAATAGCCATTCATTTCCGACAATTTCATTTTAAAAGAAAAATTCCGCTCATATTAAAAGGGAAAAAAAAACCCAGCAAACAATGCAAGAGTAACAGCAAATTGAAGTTTTCTGTTATGACTCACGGTGGTATACAGTTAAAGTGCCTTTTTAAATTATCTCTCAAACACGTGCACCGAGACAAGCTGTTTAGAAATTGCATTTGGTGATTGGAGACCTTGAGGGTGTGAGGAACGGTCCTTCATTTAGAGATCTGAAGAGCACCTGATATCATTCAGAAGCAGGTTTGGGGTGGGGTGGGGGGCTTCAATAAAATGGGGTGTTAGCCTTGGAAGCCATATTTTATTTAGAAGCTTCGAGGCCACCACATTTTTCTGCCTGGGAATTTGGGAGGGGGGAATTTAGTAGAGAGGTAGAAGATTATAGACTCAACAACATTCTTTTCTCAGAGAATCAAGGACAAGTCGCCCTGCACCTGGAGAGGAGTGTCTGGAGGAATGGCTCCAGTTGGGACGATGTTTGATTGGGCCATGTGATGGACTGGTGGGTGAAGGGGGTGGATCTTTGACTTTCTATTGGGACAGGAACTCTCCGATTCGTGTTTTCCCAGATGTGCCAATATGACAACTCTAATAAAATGGAACTTTGAGGAAATGCCTGTCTCAGAGTGGATTGGGTTGGAGTTTGTTACCTGGAACACTCACATGGGGAATGTAGCAGGCACTAAACAAATGGTTGTAAGTTCAGGAGTGCCTATATTGAGTTTCTCAGCCCACAAGAATTAACCCCAACATTCCTCAGGGTATGAGTTACAAGAGAAAATGGGTGGGGAAGTTGACTTCTAAAGAAACTTGACTATCTCTCTCTCTCTATAATCTCAATTTTCCTCAAAACTGACGTAACGCCACAGACTTAACGTTGGAAACTCTTGTCCATGCATTGACTCAGAAGGTGTATAGAGCAAAGTAGGCCATCTCCACCAACATTGGCCTCAAAGGTCTTCTTCCCACCATGAGAGCATGGCCAAGGCTGATGAGCCAGAATCTCTAAAGATCAATCAATTCAAGTAGAGCTGGAAGGGACCTTGGAGGTCTTCTAGTCCAACTCCCTGCTCAAGCAGGAGACCCTGTATCATTCCAGACAAGTGGTTGTCCAGTCTCTTCTTGAAAACCTCCAGTGATGGAGCACCCACAACTTCTGGAGGCAAGTCGTTCCACTGGTTAATTGTCCTCACTGTTAGGAAGTCCCTCCTTATTTCCAGGTTGCTTCCCTCCCTGGTTAGCTTCCATCCGTTGCTTCTTGTCTTGCCTTCTGGTGGTTTGGAGAATAAGTTGACCCCTCTTTGATGAATAACTATATTGGATCCATCAGTTTCCCAGCTCCACCTCTTCTACTCGGTGGAGAACATGTGAAGACAAAACGCTTGGACAGGCTAGAAGCTCCACTGTGGCAGAAGAAATTGTTTGCTTTGCACAAAAGATGACAAGCCAGACCTGAAATTATATGCAAATGAGAAGATTCCCTCCTTACATCTAACAGCAGAGGCAAGGCTGGCTTTCAAGAGACGCATTAGATAATTTCTGTGCCGACTTTCAAACAAGAGACATTTCCATGTTATTAACATCTCTTTCGAGCAAACAGTTTGTCACCTTTCATAAACACGATCTGAAAAAGTACAATTATCTACCCAAAGAGATTACCATTTGATGACACCCCAGGATCCAAGCTGGGGAGGAAAGAGATGTAGCATTGATGAGACTTCCTTGTCCCTCTGCAACTCTTGGGGGGGTAGATAAATTAAGCCACAAACCAGCAACCACCTACAAATAGCTACAGAAAAAGAAGGGGGAAAAATCCTTCCATCAACTTTCTTGTGGGCAGAATGTGGGATGAGAAGATGAATTGCATTTCAGGCTGGGAATTTTGAGAACTATCCTTTAATAGCTACCATGTGGAGTCTGGTTTAATTTACGGCTCTGATAGCAAGCTTTGGCTCTTTTAATTGATAGATTAATCACGTCAGGCACGGGATGATCTAGTGGTTGGACACGTAGAGCTGTGACATAGCTAGAAGCAATCTTGTTTTACTGGGGAAGCTGTTCTCAGTTGAGTTTGTACTTAGAAATGGAGGAAACGCAAATAAAGTTATGTTCCCTTCTAGTATAGGCTTCCTTTCTTGTCTAGCAAATTGTGTGGTCCATCTCTTAACGTGGACATTATTCTGCTGATAACTGAATTTTGGATAACAGGAATATTTATTTAAACTGAATGAATTGCAAAGGATTAATAATTTCTCTCTCTCTCTCTCTCTCTCTCTCTCTCTCTCTCATTCTCTCTTATCTATCATCTATCTATCTATCTATCTATCTATCTATCTATCTATCTATCTATCTATCTATCTATCTATCTATCCTCCTTCTATCATCAACAGAATTTATTATCCAAGGCTGAACTTGCTTTGAAAATAGATGTTGGAGTACCAGTACTCAAGGAAGTTTGAAAGACCTCAACACCTCCTCCCAAAAGGCTTTTGATGCTGAGTTAGAAAAGAAAATTGTAGGAGATGAGCAAGCTGTGCTGGAAGGCGGAGTTAAGCAAGCCATCAGTTTGGAATTATTGAGCCGCCACAAGAGACCCAAGTCCAGCCTTCCATGAATTCCGTTGACTCTTATCTAGCTCCAGTTTAGTGCTTGCTGTTAGTTGACCAGATTCTCACGTATATGTAGCAATTCTAAACTTTTCTGTGCTTTGAACTGAGTTCCTGGTTCTTTGCACCTGACAAAAATGCCCACCACAAGCAATTCCCCCAAAAGATCTACCAAGAAAAGGAGTGCTGAAAAAATATTGGTGGATTGAATGAGATTCCCCAAACGACCCGTCTGCTCCTTAAGGAAGAAGAAAATCAAGGCGCTCATTCCTGTGCAGAGCTAGACAAATTCACGGCCTCTCCAGCCTTTGAGGGTGGACCTTGGGTGTCCTACCTTCCATCTGATGTATCATCCATTCCCAAAGTCAGGTTCAATGTTCCAAGAACACCATTTAAATCAAATTAAGACAATTTTTGCCTTGCTGGTTATTGGAACCGGATCTCCAAATCCATTCATTCAGCAGCTTTGTGTAGAGACAATGGCAGTGTGGACAAAGGGAAGGAACAAAGAACTTTCTTCACCTCTTTCAACTTGAATTTCTCCTGCTCATGAGGTCAAACGTTAGAAAGAAAAGGACCCAAGGGAATCCTTGCAATTTTCCCTCGTAAACAAAAACAAGTGCTGAATTCTGCTTTCGCATCCTCCTGTCTAAGCCCTCTTCCTCCTGTGCCATGAATCATTATTAATGATATTTGTCAGTCTTCTCAGAAGTCTTTTCGTGGTTGAGCTGAAGCAGAACACTGGTTTATATCAAGCAATGAACAAATGACCTGGGTGGGCACAAGGAGACTGTGTCAAATACCACAAACACCACGGGGCGAGGAAGGAATCCCCTCAGGCCCACACACTGGAATTGACTAGCCACGTTTGGTCGAGAGGGAAGATGACAATTGCCCAAGAAACCGGAGTGTGGAGAAGGAAGCCAATCTTGGTATGCTTTTCACGGGTGAAAGACTTAGTCCTTGCTTTACCCCAGGCCGCGTGGGGGGAAATGTAACCTTCTTTTAAGCACAGAAAGATCAAGGAACAAACTTGAGAGGATACTGGGCTGGCAGAAGATATATATATTTGATTGAATCAACAATGAAAAGTTGATTCTCTTCAAACAGAAATTTCAGCAGAAGCAGCATTAGCAGATCTGTTAACTGCCCAGAATGGCTGGTTTTTTTATTTATTTATTTTATTTGGTTTGTCAATCGCTTACAAGATAATAGGTATAAGTAAAAACATAGTTATGAACACATGGATACATATAAGAAAAATAAAAGAAACAATAGGACAGGGACGGTAGGCATGTTGGTGCGCTTATGACTGTGAACACAGCTGGTGATTCTTCGGAGATCTTAAGGGTAGATGAGAGGCAGCAGAGAACTCCAAGTGCCTCAACCTTGTGACTGTGGATCGAATAAGGTTGATAGCCTTCATCGTCATCATGGAATGAAAGACCACAGACTGAAGATCATAAACTGAAGACTGAAGACCACAAATTAAAGACTGAAGACCAGAGACCAAAGACTGAAGATCATAACTGAAGTTTGAAGACCAGAGACCGAAGATCATAAGTGAAGATCATAAGTGAAGACTGAAGACTTTGTCTGATGAACATTTGGAAAACAGGACATACTCAGTAGAATGAGTTGTCCCCAGAAGAACATCCATCCCCCATGTTATCTTCCAACCCAGCAGAAATTAAAGTTGGAAAGGGAAGACCACAAGAGGTCACATTTTAAGAATACGCATCGGGCACCTGGTTAGAACATGAAGGCTATGAAACAACATTTTAACTCCTTTTGGTATTTTAAAGCCGTATTTTCTAGCAGTTTTCTAGATATTTTACAGCAAGAGAAGATTTTTTTTTTAAAAAAAGGATGCCTTCCCTCAGCTGTGACGCCATTCAAAATCTTGATTAATTGAAAGAATATGGATTGTGAGATCCTCAGACAGCCTTGGCTAAATCACGAATTGCTAAATAGGACTAATTGATTGATTACATGCCATCGAACCATCGTTACTGTTAGCGAGCACATAGATATCTTCTCTCCACGATGATCAGCTCTTCCAACAATGTGCCCATCCCTTCCACAGCTGTGTCTATCCATCTTGTTGCTGTTTGTCCTTCTCGTTTGAAGTAGCAATACACTTTCTAATTACCTAGAGGTTTACTACGCACATCGACACATAACATCCCCTTGGGATAAACGATGGAGCATCCCAGTACTCATGTCACATTTACAAGGGAAAGATATATTTGTATAAGGCTGTAGGGGGCTAAACCATTTTACATGCTGTATGTATTATTAATTTTTTGACAGTGGGCTTAAAAAAACCTAATTCCCCCCGCCCCGAATACTTTCAAGAAAGGAGAAGGTTTTTCGGAGCTCATCTTTTATTGATGGAGTTATTTCGAAGCCAATCTGCCTGCTTTCGGCAAGACAAGAGTTTTAAATCTTCATTTTTCTTCCAATCCCTCTGTTTTTTTTGGGGGGGTGGATTGGGGGTTGGGAGACAGGAATCGTGGCAAGATGATTAAAACATGCTAATGTATACAGTGAAGGCTCTCATTTGAAATGTAATGAATTCTTCATTTGGACCCAGGTGGAGGAATAGAAATGATGACAACAGCTGGAACTTCCTCCACCCTGTCCAAGAAAAGCAAAAAAGCAAAATCTTTCTAAATGATAAGACCAAAGAGAAAGGAGAGGGATAAAAAAGCAGGAATTAAAAGCAGATTAAGTACTTTTTTTTAAAAAAAAATCGCTTTTGCTCAAAGGATTATTCTTTGCTACAGGTGGCAGAGTGGCTAGCTACCAGAAACCAAATGAAGAGACTTGACGTCAATCAATTCCTGGTGTCATTCTCTACTCAATTGTACGCCGTTATCTAATATGCCACATGTGGCTGATTTGCGACAAATTAAATCAAAACATAAATGCAGGTAGTCCCCAACTTATGACCATTTAAGACCCCTAGCGGTTAAAGTGCCGTATTGCAGCCAAACTCTGCTCAGAGCCTAAAGTTCGATCTTGATGCGGTTGTCTAAATGCTATTTCTATTCATTTGGCAAACGGTCAAAGTTACAACACTGACTTCCAACCGGTCCTTGTATTTATGATTGTGGTAGCATCCCCGTGGCCATGTGGTCAAAATTTGGGCACTTGGCTATTGGCATGTATTTACAATAGTTGGAGCAACCAGTTGTAAGTTGGGAACTAGCTGTATTACCAATTACACCTCCAGTTTGGGGCACAAGTTTAATGCTCCTTCTGAAAACATTCCTTGTGTTTGGGTCTCACCAATTCTTGGTCAAAACAACCAAATCAGGTTGGATACATAAATTTGTGTGTGTGTGTGTGTGTGTGTTGGGGAGAATTTCCCCAGGGTCTCTGCTGCTTTTTGTAGAGACCCTGGGAAAATGTCAACAAGCCACCGTCAGTCAAAATTCATATTAGTGGTCCGCGGGATTTAAAATAATGAGCTTGGTGGTCCCTGAGGTCCAAAAGGTTGGTGACCCCTGGACTAGATGACCTACGAGGTGCCTTCCAACTCTGTTAATCTGTTAAATAACAAAAAAATGTTTATTTAAGGGGAACTGCAAGAATCTTCTTTTTTCCTTTCTTTTTTTTTTCCTTTAAGGGGCTAATGCTTGAAAACAACTACAGAGAATTCCACTTAATCATAACACTGTAAACAAGGAAGGGAGAGCGGTATTTAAAAAATATCTGAGCATGTTTCAAAATCCCTGCTGATTTAAATTAAGCAGCTGTGTAATCACTGGTCCTGCAATTTTAATGAAAATTCCAAAAGGAAATGCAGATTTGATTATCCTTATTATCAAGGAAAGATAAGATCTGAGCGGAGCAAGAGACGAGAGCGTAGGAAGGGAGCCTGCGTCTCGCCTCCCCACTCCGCCCCGTAGCTCGGTTGCCTGCGGCTCATCCCTCGATCCCAGATGGAGGGTAAGAGGGACCGGATCCAACTCCCCCACCACTTCCTCCTTCCAGCCGGAGCTCCAAAGAGCTTGGTTAAGTTCTCTTGGCCTCGGAGCCCACCGTGCTTGGGAGAATAATTAGTGATTCCAGGCAGCGTTTAACCCTGGGATCAAGCAGCGATCAGTTAATTCATATTCGGCTGCCATTCTCCTTTAACATACTTTGGGGCATGTTATATACACTTAATTAGTTGGTGTTTATACAGTGATTAGGAGATATGCAACCCTATCAAAGGTCTCAACAGAGCCATTGGCATTAGGGGAAGAGCAGTGGTTTGGGGAGAATGGTTATCCCCCCTTCAAGAAGAGTTATGGACATAGGGGAGCCCGATTCAGACGTTCACTGGTCCTAGCATTTTTCTCTTTCTTAGGGAGAACCTCATGGATCTTCTGAGCACTTCAAACTACTAGAACCTAGAACCTCATGGATCTTCTGAGTAAGCTACTAGAACCTAGAACCTCATGGATCTTCTGAGCACTTCAAGCTACTTACAAGGAGTGAAGGACACTGATGAAGAGGGAGGGATGGAGGGAGGGAGGAAGGAAGGAAGGGCATTTCACATGTTCATCAAAAATGACTGGCACTGCAATCAAAATAAGCCAGCAACTGTTGCGCGATACCAGACATCTGAAACATTAATGGTAGTTTCTCACTGGGAACTCAAATTAAACTGAGGAAGGCAATGTGTTTGGAATTTTTATGATGGAATGTGGTCTGGATTCCCAGGAGGGAGGGGCTGTACTCCAGAGGAGCAAGGGACAATGACGTTTCGATAGTTTGTGTGAGAGAAAGAGGGTGAAGACAGTCTCCTCCTCAATGGTTCCCAGAGTAGATATTCAATGGTGCACAAAATCTGCTTCAGTTTGGCAAGATCTCTGTCTATAGGTGAGGGAAACAATGAAGAAATCGATAAAGAATGCAGCTCAGACAGTTTGTGTGAGAGAAAGAGGCTGAAGATAGTTCCTCCTTAACAGTTCCCGGAGTGTATGTTTTATGGCAGTGTTAGCATGTTCTATTTTGGCAAGATTCTGTCCACGGGTGAAGAAATTTGCTTGGAAGAATTACCACGTCTGAAGCCTGACCAATTTTTTTTTAAGAGTACAAAAATAATTGATAAATTAGTAGAAGGAATAACTGCAGCTGGAAATGGGTTCAAAGGAGACCAGCGGGAAGATCAACAATGGCTCCCTATGCCGTATATTGGCTTCGCTTCCAGATCTTCAGACCCAACAACAAGAGCAGCCAATGCCTGGATGCAAGGAGAACTCCAGCTATGATAAAGTAAAACTGGCTGCTTAAACGTTTCTGCAGCAATTTCTTTTTATGAACAGTATCTGCTAGAAAGCAGCCAAGGATCACCGACGGAAGGAAATATTCAATAAGGGTGCAAGGCGAACAAAATGTATTAGTGTTAAAGAGATTAACATTATTTCACGGACACTAATGACTTTCAAAATGACAAGTTTTACTCATTGCTGCCTTCTCTGCCTTCAGCGCCATTCATCTCTCTCTCTCTCTCTTCTCCCAGCTTTCGTCGCAGCCTCCGCCACCGATGGTAGGCTGATTCATGTGCTTCTCCCTCTCCTTAAGCTGGCCTGACTAATGGCACATGCTCTGCAGGCAATATCTTAGGAGCCTGTGATTGTGCCAAGATGAAGGGTTGGTGTGAGGGTGTGAACTGGCGAATGTTCAAGAAAGCTGACCTGAGAGCGTTTTAACAAACTGCATCCCTGTGTCAACTCATACAATATTTCTCTGGTCTTTTTAAGAGTTGCCAACAGAAAGGGAGGGGGGGAGCAGTACAGCAGCTTGCAAAACCGAAACTGCTCTCCAGTTAGAATTGTGCACGGCAGAAACTTCAGTCACCTAGTTACTATCTTTGAAAACATTTATGGAATGCAGTTTCGGTTTGCAAGCGGCTGCACTGCTTCCCCCCTCCCTTTCTGTTGGCAACTCTTAAAAAGACCCTAGAAATATTGTATGAGTTGACATTACTTTGATCTCCTTCTCCACAAGGTCATTTGAAAGTTTCAGAAAAGAGACGTTGGCACATGTAAAGACTGCCGCGCAAACTGCCACTCATGGGACAACTCTGCCCTCATGGGCCATCTGCCCTGGAAAAGCACTTTGACATACGTGTACACAGTATTTGGCTTTGGAAGAATTTACACCTCCAAAATTGGGATATAAACATTTATAGGCTATATAGACAAATCCCTAACATGGTCTCAATTAACATCTCGGTCATATTAATAGATCATTTTGGATCAGCCTTTGCCTCTATTTAAATCTTTTTGCTAGAGTTCCTTTGCTATTTTTGCTTTCTTAGAAGGAAAACAGAAAAAAAAAAGTTGGAGCAGTCAGTTAGGCAATTTATTTAAAAAAAAAAAAAAGGATTCTAGGAAAGCGTTTTTTTTTTTAATTTATGCTGCTCTGGGTTTGTTTGGCTTACATGAAAGACAACGAAAAGGCTCCCATTTCTTTCCAAATCATTTTGATTTAGACATTCCTTTTGTCGTTTATTTCTGTCACAAAATAAAATCTGTTTGGATCAGTTTGTGCATCTATTCTATCTACTCATTAAATCACGGGCTTAACATACTCAGTCCCAGAACAGGGGAAGCAGCTGCTGAGATCAAAAGGAGAAAGGAAGGAGGCTTTTATTGATGAGTTTGTGAATGTTGTAGCTTTAGCCCCGTTGTCAGCATCGCATGACTAGGCACAGGAAGTGGACCAAAGGAGCATCTTCAAATCGGGTTTTTCTCCAGACAGGCCAGACTTTAAAAATACTTCAAAGAGCTCAAGAAGAGACAGACTCCAAGGAGTTTATTTATCTCAAAGCTGAAGGTTTTTTAGTTAAGAGCACGCCATTCGTTTCAACTTGAGGCTGGGCAGTTTCAGTGTTGCTTTGACAAGCCAAATAGTCTACAAAGACCCGAGAAGTGATACAATGAGTTTACTAATAGAGTGGATACTTGTAGCTCAAGGTTGCACTCTGCGGTCTTTGATGTTCTCTGAGCTTGGTGGTTTTTCTTGCAGGTGTTCCATCACCCAACTAGGTGACATCATTAATCCTGCTTGCATGAGCTCTGATGATGTGACCTAGTTGGGTAATGAAATGTCCGCAAGAAAGCAACAAAGCTCAGGGAGCAACAAGGATCTCACAGACCTCCTCCAATTCCTCCTCCTCCACTCCATAGAACACCCTCCCTTCTAGCACTGATGGTGTTACCTAGTTGGGTCATGAAACGTCTGCAAGAAAATAACCAAGCTCAGAGAGCACCAAGGACCCCACAGTCCTCCTCCTCCTCCTCCCTTCTAGCACTGATGATGTACCCTAGTTGGGTCATGAAACGTCTGCAAGAAAATAACCAAGCTCAGAGAGCACCAAGGACCCCACAGTCCTCCTCCTCCTCCTCCCTTCTAGCACTGATGATGTACCCTAGTTGGGTCATGAAACGTCTGCAAGAAAATAACCAAGCTCAGAGAGCACCAAGGACCCCACAGTCCTCCTCCTCCTCCTCCCTTCTAGCACTGATGATGTACCCTAGTTGGGTCATGAAACGTCTGCAAGAAAATAACCAAGCTCAGAGAGCACCAAGGACCACACTGTCCTCCTCCTTCCTTCTAGCACTGATGATATTACCTACTTGGGTCAGGAAAGGCCTGCAAGAAAATGCTAGGCTCAGAGAGCACTAAGGACCCCCCAAAGCCAGTCTATTCTTTCTATCTGCCACTTCTCGGGATAACGGGGAGCAGCCTGCAGCCTTCATTCTCCGGGCTCCAGGAGTGCAAATAAAATGCCGAACTCTCCATCCGCCTTCATAACTCAGCTGACGTCGCTCCTTAAGGCACGTGCCAGTCGACTGTCTTCCTGCATAGATGTTGTGTACCCCAAGTCTCAGTCTCTCTCTCTCTCTCTCTCTCTCACACACACACACACACAGAGCCTGGAAGGCTGAGCTCTTGGGGGCAATTTGCTCATTCCCCCCCCGCACCCCCCCCCCGTGGAGCCGCCCGCCAATGTATCTCTCTGACTTTCTCTGATTAAAATATCAATCTAACTGTAGGATTGATGTAGCCTCTCCTCGTTTAATATGGAAATGAGCCTCCAGTATCCCACTGCTTGGAAGATGTGTTACTCTGTTTACTTGATTGGAGAGGGAATTGCTGCTCCTGCTGTCACCACATTCAGATTTTAAGTGACAACTCGGCATATCAGGAGTCACGCAACGCACCGCTTGACAACTTTGGGGAGCTTTGAATGCAGTCCTTTCCTCGTTCGGCAGGGCCGTCGCTTCGTGGTTGGCTTTGCAGGGATGGGACGTCCTTCCCCTTGGAATGAAAGAGGCCCGTTGCCTTCAGAAGCGGCCCTTTCCTAGATCAGGATAGCCGAGAGCAGGCAAGAAGCCGAGGGTTGCGCTCCAATGGGCTTGGCCCAGGTTGCTGCAGAATTGCTCTCTCTTTGCAGCAGTTTTGGAGATCTGGGAGTAAAGAGGCAGAGGGGCCGGTCAAAGCATCCTTGCCTCCCGAAGGAAGTCTGGTTTTTCTTTGAAGACGTTTCGCTTCTCATCCAAGAAGCTTCTTCAGCTCTGACTGGATGGTGGGGAAGGATTCATATTCCTTGCAGACAGAGCTGGTCATTTGCATCCTTTTAGAGAGCCGTTGAGGCCACTTGGAGGTTTGTCTTGTGTCCTCAGGGGTCACCTGAGTGATGCAAATGGGTGAGGGAGACTTCCTGGAACTATTCCACGTGGCCTCAACGACTCGCTAAAAGGATGCAAATGACCAGCTGTCTTCAAAGAATATCAATCCTTCCATTCCCCACCATCCAGCCAGAGCTGAAGAAGCTTCTTGGATGAGAAGTAAAATGTCTTCAGAGAAAAAAACAGAAAGTCCAGCTGCCTCTTGAAAAAAAGCACCTTTGGAAAAAAAACACGACCTGGATGACCAGATACCCAAAGGAAGCCCTTTCATCCCAACTCTAGTACTTTGGTGAGTCTCTTGCCTTCCTCTCCATATCAACCATCAAGGTACCTGACCAGAAAATAAGACATGAAACTTGAACAGCTGCCATCTGATTAAAAATCCCTGCGGGGCGTTGCTAATTGAAAAGGTCCCACAGAAAGGGAAGCCGTTGCACTCTTTTGTGCAACGTGGGAAGTTGAGAAAGAGGTTGAGGAACATCTACCCAAGGGTCTGTAGGGCCTGAATGTAGAGAGAACCTCATGCCCTTGTATCCCAACAGGCTCGCAGGTCAGCGAGGCTCAAGTTCAGAAAAGACCAAACGTATGAATCATAGCGGCAGCCTGCTTCTGTCCAAAAGTCACTCTTAGTTAAGAGTCTGCGAAGGCAACGACGACGGGGAAGACTAGAAAAGGGGGCTCCATTGATGTCAGTTCATTGGACCCAAACAAAGGAGGGTTTTAGGTCCCTTAACTGCTCGTTATTCTTTCTCCTCCTGAAGGTAAAACCGCCTCGGGCTAAGAAACAATCTTCAGCCAGCCCAGGAGGATTGGCATGACAGCTCTAAAGAACATGTCTCTCTTTTTCCCTTTGCCTTTTTCTAACCCACCGTGATCCCCAAACACAAACGTTCTTTTGGTTCCTGTCGCAGTTGGAAGGACAGGAATGAAAGCTACCCTCCATCCTGGAGGAGTCAAGAAAATGGTCAGAAACTTTTTGTGGCTTTGCTGCTGGTGCCAACTCCGCTCTCTTTCTCCCCCTTGTGATCCCAGAGACATACAACCCTTTGCCTTTCTACGTCGTAAACCAACCTTTCGTGCTTGGCCTCTACACAATGGTCGAACAAGAGACAAATACAGAAACAGGAACCTTCACTCCGGCAAGAGTCAGGACGCTCAGCCGGTGTTTCTCACGCTTTGTAATTTGAAGGTGGGTGGACTTCAACATCCAGCATGCCCCAGCCAGGTATTCCACCCATGGGAATGCTGGGAGTTGAAGGCCACCCACCTTCAAGTTGCTAAGCTTGGGGCATCCTGCACTGAGCTGCAAATTTGGAGTTAAGCCTTACTGTGAATTTGAATTTTATTTGAAATTATTTGAATGCTGGATGCTCTATAGTGGATAAGAAGATGCTCCAGAGAATTATAAACACAGCACAAAAAATCATCGGTTGCTCTCTTTCTTCTTTGGAAGAGATTGCGAAGACCAGACTTCTCTCTAGAGCACTAAAAATCTCCACAGACCATTTTCATCCCAGACATTCATATTTTGAACTGTTATCATCAGGGAGACGTTATAGGTGTCTTAAAATGAGGACTAATATAGACTGAGAAACAGTTTCTTTTCCAAGGCAATAATTGTCTTGAATCAAACAGCGCATTTGTGATGTAGTCCTATGTATATAGTGGCATTTTTAAGCTATTTAACTTACTAAATGTTTTAGATAGGTTTTAGACTAGGTTTTTAATTATTATTATTATTTTAATTATTTTATTTTTTAAATACTTGTAGTGTGATTGTGATGTGGTGTTTGGAGCACTGTGCTGGAGTAGCTTTCAAATTTCATTGTATATTTGGAATGCAATGACGACAAAGGTAAAATTCAAATTCAAATTCAAATTAGGATAGGCACCTCCCAGAATCTCCCAGGTATATCCATTGGGGAAAGAGTGGTATAGATTAAATCTGGCAAGATTCTGTCTATAGGATGCAAGTAAATATAGACCTGAACTTTGGCTGGGTTGTTTTAGCACATTCCAATATCTCAGGGGCTGCCACAAAGAAGAAGGGGGCAGTCACGCTATTCCCCAAAGCACCAGAAGGCAGGACAAGAAGCAACGGATGGAAACTTAGCAAGGAGTGATCTAACCTAGAACTAAGGAGACATTTCCTTATAGTTATTAAAACAATTAATTAGTGGAATGGCTCGCCTCTAAAAGTTGTGGGTGCTCCAACACTGCAGGTTTTTAAGGACAGACTGGACAACAATTTCTCCCAAATGGTTTAGGGTCCCCTGTTTGAGCAAGGGGTTGGACTAGAAGACCTCCAAGGTCCCTTCCAACTCAAGTTATTCGGCTATTCTATTAAGAAATGTCAATGAATTCCTTTGAATGTTCTCAGAAGTGTTGACATAAACATGATCAGGTAGAATAGCTCCTACCACAAACTGCTGATGGTTGTTGTTTCTCCAAACCCTGAATTTGTTTTAGAAATCCATCTGAGCCCCCTTTTTTTGCAATTGACTCGGTATTTATAGCCTTCCGGCTCTCTTCTCTGTCCCTTCAAGCATTCTTTAGGTTTTGAACTTCCTTTCATTACCTGCTCTCCCATTTTTTCTCTGTTAGCCTTTCCCGAGGAGCCGCCAAAGTTCAGACTAAATTTCAAGATCCCTTTCATCTTTTGATGCCTGGAGGGATGGCAACGTATGTTTTAGAAGAAACGTAGCCCGGGGTTTTATAAATGCACTTTGACGTTCTTTCAGACCAAGGAGATAAGGCGATGTTGGGGGTGGGGGGGAAATAAAGAGAAAGATCTGAAACAGAAATAACTACCTTTTTATTATAAGTAGGCCAGGTTTGTTTGTTTGTTTTTTGATACGGTCCATTTGCTAATTCCACACCTGGGACAACAAAAATCGGTTGATCTTTTGTTCTTGGATGAAAAGATAAGTGCCCCACCGTTGAATGCCAACTGGAACCAATCCTCTGGATAATCGTGGCTTATGCTACTCACTGGTTGTCCAGCCAACAAGCAGATTCAATTTCCCTTCAAAGATTTAGTAGAGCGATTCCATTATTTTTAAACTCCAGTGGATCTTTCAGCAGGCATTAGAGTTCATTCAACTTTCTTAGGGAATGATCAAAATGCTTCCCCTTCTAAAAAAATGAAGAAGAGTTCTATGAGATAAATAAATGACCTCTGTGATCATATTAAGAGCAACTGCGTTCTTTTCTCTGATGAGGTAAAGCTGTTCAATACTACAGACAATACTGCCACCCTTCAAAAAGATCTTGACTATGTATCAGAATGGTCAAACAAATGGCAACTTCAAATCTCAACAAATAAATGCTCTGTCTTACATATTGGCAAAAAAAAATCAGAAAATAAAATACAAGCTGAATAGTCAAGACCTTGTTGATGATCCAAGCTCTGTCAAGGACCTTGGAGTACTCATCTCTAATGATCTAAGTGCTAGAGCCCACTGTAACTCCATAGCCAAAAAGGCATTAAGAGTTGTTAACCTAATCCTACGTAGCTTTTTCTCTGGTAATATCACACTACTAACTAGGGCATACAAAACATTTGCTAGACCAATACTCGAATACAGCTCATCAGTCTGGAACCCACATTACGTATCTGATATTAGCACAGTTGAGAAAGTCTAGAAATATTTCACAAGAAGAGTTCTCCACTCCTCTACTCGTTGTAGAATACCTTATGCCACCAGACTTGAAATTCTAGAACTTGAAAACCTTGAATTACGCCGTCTTCGGTCTGACTTAAGCATGGTATATAAAATCATACATTGCAATGTCCTACCTGTCAATGAATACTTCAGCTTCAACCATAACAACACAAGAGCACATAATAGATACAAACTCAAGGTTAACTGCACCAAACTTGATTGCAGGAAATGCAACTTCAGCAACAGAGGGGTCAATGTCTGGAATACTCTACCTGACTCTGTAGTTTCTTTCCCAAACCCCAAAAACGTTAACCTTAGACTGTCTACTATTGACCTCACCCCTTTCCTAAGAGGTCTGTAGGGGGCGTGCATAAGCACACCAATTGTGCCTACCGTCCCTGTCCTATTGTTTCTTTTATTTTTCTTATATGTTCCCATTTCATGTATTCATAACTATGTATATACTTATACCTATTATCTTGTAAGCGATTGACAAATCAAAATAAATAAAATAAATAAAAAATAGAAATGGATCTCCTAAAACGGACCTCAGAGAAGACTTCTGCAGCCGTGTAGGTCAGCCTAAGGAGACTTTGACTGCGAGTAGGATCTACTCAATTATTTTCCCCTTCAGGATATTTTCTTCCCCCTCTGAACTTTCTTCCAGTGTTATTACTATCTCTAATAATAATCTCTTTCCCCAGAACAGAATGCCACAATGGAGAACAAAAGGCTCCATTATAAAATTAAAAGACAAAAAACCCAAACACTTATGATACAACTCAC